>NC_057807.1:560940174-561250225 GCF_018294505.1 Triticum aestivum
ATCATCATCATATATAGCGTGAAGCTCCTGCCTGATGCCCATTGATTTCAAGTCTGCCCTTGCTTTCGGCCCATCTTTGGTCCTCTCTGGCATGTTGAGCAGGGTACCAAGCAGACTCTCGCACACGTTCTTCGTGATATGCATGACATCAAGGCTGTGAGGCACACGGTGGATCTTCCAGTACGGCAAGTCCCAGAAAACAGACCTCGTTTTCCATACCTTCAGCAGCGGCTCTGGCGCCTTTCGCTTCTTTCCCGGCTCTGGCGCCTTTTGCTTCTTTCCCGGCAGTGGGCAGTCTTTCCAATTTTTCAACAGCTTGTCTATTTCCTCGCCGCTCCTCGTACACGGGCGTTTTCGGGGTTCGGTTTCACCATCGAACAGATCCTTGCGTTTCCTCCACGGGTCATCGTCGCGAAGCCACCTTCGATGTCCCATGAACACGGTTTTCGAAGACCCGGGATCTCTAACTAGCTGGCGATACGTTGTGTCATCCATGCACCTTACGCATCCAAAAAATCCGTGGACTACCTGCCCCGCAAGATATCCGTAACCGAGATAGTCATGCACCGTCGTGAGTAGTGCGACTCTCATAGGGAAATATTCTTTCTCTGCGGCGTCCCATGTATTGGCTGGCGTTTTCCACAGCGTGTCAAGCTCCTCTTTCAGCAGCCCCAGATACAGATTGATGTCATTCCCTGGTTGTTTCGGCCCTTCAATTAGCATACTCATGTGAATGTACTTCCTCTTCATGCACAACCAGGGGGGAAGGTTGTACATCCACACAAACACAGGCCAGGTGCTATGTGTGCTTCTCTGGCTGCCAAACGGATTGACTCCATCGGTGCTCGCGCCCAGCACGATGTTCCTTGGATCGTTCCCAAATTCTGGGTATTCGAAGTTCAATGCTTGCCACTGGCTCGCATCCTTAGGGTGACTCAGCATCTTGTCTTTTTTATCTATCTCCGGATCATTTGCGTCATCTTCTCGCTTCTTCTCCTCCCTATCCGCGTGCCAACGCAGGAGCTTTGCTACCTTAGGATCCGCGAAATACCGCTGCAGACGAGGAGTGATCGGAAAGTACCACACCACTTTTCAAGGAGCTTTCTTCCTCTTCTTGTATCGAGTGACACCGCACATCGGACATATTGTAGACTCCGCGTGCTCGTCCCGATAAATGATGCAATTGTTCATGCACACATGGTATTTCACGTGCGGTAAATCCAGAGGACACACGATTTTCTTTGCCTCCTCCAAACTGGTCGGGCACTTGTTCCCCTTGGGAAGACGTTCGTGCCAGAATGACATGTTCTCGTCGAAGCATGCGTCGGTCATTTTGTGTTTTACCTTCATCTCCAGAGCCATGAGCGTTACTTTCAGGCGGGTATCCTCGGGCCTGCATCCTTCATACAACGGAGTAACCGCGTCTAACTCAAGTTGATCCATCTTGGCTTTCTCTCGGGCGGCAGCTCTTGCATTATCCGTCTGCTTGAGAAGCAGCTCTTGAATATGAGGGTCCTGCACCCAGCCCATCGATGGTCCAACGTCGTCTGCTCCGCCGGCATCATCATCATGTCCTGCATCTTCTACATGATGACTGTGTACAGCATCACCGTCGTGATCATCTCCTGGGGATTCTTCGTCTTCTCGCCCCCCCGAGCCGCGGTGGTTGTCTTGCTGCCCTTCCTCATTTCTTGCCCGGCCCCCATGAACGACTTCGTAGTCATCATCATCACCTTGCCACCGATAGCCATCCATGAAACCACGCAAGAGTAGGTGGTCCCGCACCTGCCCAGAATCCGGGTCCGCAATAAGGCTATTCAGCTTGCATCTTCGACACGGACATCTTATCTCCGTCTCGTTCTTTTGAAGCATCTCGGCCTTCGCGGACCTCAAAAACCTATTCACGATGCCTTCGGTCATCGTGCGGACCATGGTCGCCTGCGGGGTAGAGCAAAACGATATTTTAGAACCAAGAAAAAATTCGGCATGACTTTCCCTAAAAATAGGACCAAAAAGAATGCTTAATGCCAAAATTCTCGCCGAAACGGAAATGAATCAACATTCCGGCAAAATATTGGCAACTATCGCATTTCAAATACCGGTACACCTCCAAACACAAACACATATGCAACACCACAAACATATGCAACACCACGAACATACATAGATCTAGCTAGGCCATAAAAAGTGCATGTGCACATTGTTTGTAGGGAGAACAACATAAATATAGCTTCCCCCCTTACTTACCTAGCAAAACAAGGTAACTTAACCACTTAATTTGAATGAATCTATGGTGGAAATGAGGTGAAAAAGAGGAGGCACCCGAGACAAGGAGGAGGCGGTGGAGAGAATGAAGTGGGGAGAAAGTGAGTGTGGGAGGAGAGGCTGTCCAAAATATCTTGTTGCTGCCCACTTACTAATGGCGCACCAGCAACAAATGCGCCATTAGTAATCCAGGTTACTAATGGCGCACCCCCTGGCGGTGCGCCATTAGAACTTTTGCAAAAAAAGGAATAAAAGCAATAATAAAAAAAATAACATTAGTGGCGCACCTCCTGGATGGTGCGCCATTACTAGTTACAACTAGTAATGGCGCACCACCAGGGGATGCGCCATTAGTATGTTTGGACAGGCGCACTAGTTCAAAAAAAAATTTGGTACTAATGGCGCACCGTGGTCAGGGTGCGCCATTAGTAGTTTCAACACTAATGGCGCATCAGAGGGTGGTGCGCCATTAGTACAGACTAATGGCGCACCACTTGTCTGGTGCGCCATTAGTGTCATTTCCATCTATAGCCCTTTTCCTAGTAGTGCGAGAGCATAAGTATTACGGTGGGTGAACAAATTACTAACGAGCAATTGATAGAAAAGCGCATAGTTATGAGATTATCTAGGTATGATAATGTATATAGGCATCACGTCCATAACAAGTAGACCGACTCCTGCCTGCATGTACTACTATTACTCCACACATCGACCGCTATCCAGCATGCATCTAGAGTATTAAGTTCATAAGACCAGAGTAACGCATTAAGCAAGATGACATGATGTAGAGGGATAAACTCATGCAATATGATATAAACCCCATCTTGTTATCCTCGATGGCAACAATACGATACGTGTCTTGCAACCCTTTCTGTCACTGGGTAAGAACACCGCAAGATTGAACCCAAAGCTAAGCACTTCTCCCATGGCAAGAAAGATCAATCTAGTAGGCCAAACCAAACCGATAATTCGAAGAGACTTGCAAAGATAACTCAATCATACAAAAGGATTCAGAGAAGATTCAATTAATATCCATAGATAAATCTGATCATAAACCCACAATTCATCGGATCTCGACAAACACACCGCAAAAAGAGATTACATCGAATAGATCTCCACAAGAGAGGGGGAGAATATTGTATTGAGATCCAAAAAGAGAGAAGAAGCCATCTAGCTAATAACTATGGACCCATAGGTCTGTGGTAAACTACTCACAACTCATAGGAGGGGCAAGGATGTTGATGTAGAGGCCCTCCGTGGTCGATTCCCCCTCCGGCAGAGTGCCGGTGAAGGCTCCAAGATGGGATCTCACAGATACAGAAGGTTACGGTGGTGGAAATTGTGTTTCGTGGTGCCCCTGGATGTTTTTGGGGTCCGTAGGTATATATAGGAGGAAGAAGTACGTCGGTGGCTGCCCGAGGGGCCCATGAGACAGGGGGCGCGCCTTACAGGGGGCGCGCCCTCCAATCTCGTGGAGGCTCCGGTTGTTTCTTGACTTACACTCCAAGCTCTCTGGATCTTTTTCGTTCCAAAAATCACGTTCTCGGAGGTTTCATTCCATTTGTACTCCGTTTGATATTCCTTTTTTTCGAAATACTGAAATAGGCAAAAAAACAACAATATGGGCTGGGCCTCCGGTTAGTAGGTTAGTCCCAAAAATGATAAAGATGTATAAAGTAAAGCCCATAAACATCCAAAACAGGTAATATAATAGCATGGAACAATCAAAAATTATAGATACGTTGGAGACGTATCAAGCATCCCGAAGCTTAATTCCTGCTCGTCCTCGAGTAGGTAAATGATAAAAAAGAGAATTTTTGATGTGGAATGCTACCTAGCATAATTGTCAATGTAATTTTCTTTATTGTGCATGAATGTTTAGATCCAAATGATTCAAAATAAAAGTTCATATTGATAAAAGAAATAGTAACACTTCAAGCATACTAATCAAAGTAATCATGTCTTCTCAAAATAACATGGCAAAAGAAAGTTCATCCCAACAAAATCATATAGTTAGGTTATGCTTCATTTTTGTCACACAAAGATGTTCCCAACTTCTATACCCCCGATGACAAGCCAAGCAATTGTTTCATACTTAAATAATCTCAAACTTTTTCAACCTTCACGCAATACATGAGCGTGAGCCATGGATATAGCACTATGGGTGGAATAGAATATGATGACGGGGATTGTGTGGAGAAGACAAAAAGTAGAAAGTCTCACATTGACGAGGATAATCAACGGGCTATGGAGATGCCCATTAATTGATGGCAACATGAGGAGTAGGGATTGCCATGCAACGGATGCACTAGAGCTATAAATGAATGCTCAACAAAAGAAAACTAGTGGGTGTGCATCCAACTTGCTTGCTCACGAAGACCTAGGGCATTTGAGGAAGCCCATCGTAGGAATATACAAGCCAAGTTCTATAATGAAAAATTCCCACTAGTATGAAAAAGATAACTTATGAGACTCACTATATGAAAAACATGGTGCTACTTTGAAGCACAAGTGTGGAAAAAGAGATAGTAGCATTGCCCTTTTTCTTTTTTTCTTTTTTTCTTTTTTTGGGGCCTTTTTTTTGGCCTTTCTTCCTTTTTTTGTTTGGGCAATGCTCTAAAAATGATGATCATCACACTTCTATTGATTACAACATATGAATTACAACTCGAAACTAGAATAAGATATGACTCTATATGAATGCCTCCGGCGGTGTACTGGGATGGTGCAATGAATCAAGAGTGACATGTATGAAAAATAATGCATGTTGGCTTTGCCACAAATACGATGTCAACTACATGATCATGCAATGGCAATATGACAAAAGTAATGTATGTCATTATGATAAACGGAACGGTGGAAAGTGGCATGGCAATATATCTCGGAATGGCTATGGAAATGCCATAATAGGTAGGTATGGTGGCTGTTTTGAGGAAGATATAAGGGGGTTTACGTGTGATAGAGCGTATCGTATCACGGGGTTTCGATGCACCGGCGAAGTTTGCACCAACTCTCAAGGTGAGAAAGGACAATGCACGGTACCGAAGAGGCTAGCAATGGTGGAAAGGTAAAAGTGCGTATAATCCATGGACTCAACATTAGTCAAAAGAACTCATATACTTATTGCAAAAATTTAAAAGTCATCAAAAACTAAGTACTACGCGCATGCTCCTAGGGGGATAGATTGGTAGGAAAAGACCATCGCTCGTCCCCGACCGGCACTCATAAGGATGCACAAGCCAGGTACACTTCATGTTTCAAATTTGTTACATAACTTTAACCATACGTGCATGCTACGGGACTTGCTAACTTCAACACAAGCATTCTTTAAATTCATAATCACCCAACCAGCATGACTTTAATATCACTACCTCCATATCTAAAAACAATTATCAAGTACCAAATTGATCATAGCATCCAATTCACTTCCTATGATAGTTTTTATTATACCCAACTTGGATGCTCATCATTCTAGGACCAAATTTGTAACCATAGCAAATACCATGATGTTCTAAGAGACTCTAAAAATAATATGAGTGAAGCATGAGAGACTAGCAATTTCTATAAAATTAATCCACCACCATGCTCTAAAAGATATTAGTGAAGCACTAGAGCAAAAACTATCAAGCTCAAAAGATATAAGTGAAGCACATAGAGTATTCTAGCAAATTCTAATCAAATAGGCTTATCCCAAAAGGTGTGTTACAGCAAGGATGATTGTGATAAACTAACAAGCAAAGAACAATATAATACACGATGCTCCAAGAAAAACACATATCATGTGGCGAATAAAAATATAGCTCCAAATAAAGTTACCAATGAACGAAGACGAAAGAGGGGATGCCTTCCCGGGGCATCCCCAATCTTAGGATTTTGTCTATTCTTGAATATCTTGGGGTGCCTTGGGCATCCCAAAGCTTAGGCTCTTGCCACTCTTTATTCCATAGTCCGTAAAAGCTTTACCCAAAACTTGAAAACTTCACAACACAAAACTCAAGAGGAAATCTTATAAGCTCCGTTAGTGAAAGAAAACAAAACCACCACATAAGGTACTGTAATGAACTCATTCTTTATTTATTTGGGTGTTAAACCTACTGTATTCCAACTTCCTTATGGTTTATAAACTAATTTATTATCCATAGATGCATTGAAATAAGCAAACAACACACGAAAAACAGAATCTGTCAAAAACAGAGCAGTCTGTAGCAATCTGTAACTAACGTAAACTTCTGGAACTCTAAAAATCCTACCAAAATAGGACGTACTGGGAAATTTGTTTATTGATCAGCAGCAAAAAGAATCAATGCAAAAGCACGTTTCTGTGATTTACTGATTTGTTTTCTCGTGAGCGCAAAGTTTCTGTTTTTCAGCAGAATCAAATCAACGATCATCAGAGTTTATCCTATAGGTTCTACTTGGCACAAACACTAAACAAAAGATAAAAACACATCTAAACAGAAAGTATAAACAAAATTTAACACTAAACAGGTACAAAAACAAAGAACATAAAGAAAATTGGGTTGCCTCCCAACTAGCGCTATCGTTTAACGCCCCTAGCTAGGCATAAAAGCGAGGATAGATCTAACGAGTGCCATCTTTGGCACTTGATTCATAAGTAGCAAGATCGTGATCTCCAGGGATCTCTCCCTTTTTAGTAATGGCCAAACCTTTAGGCAAAAATTCAATAAATTCATTGGTAACAAAAGGTTCCTTAATGATAGAGAGACCATTGGGGAGAACACAAATAAATTTGAGGTCCGCGTCCTCCTTACTAGAAGTTTCACCTTTATTTTTAGGAACATAGATGAGCTTGGTGGTTTTTGTAGGGGGTTTTGGGGTATCTTTCATGGGAGAAAAAGGCGAACCTAAGTTGGTAATTATATCCTCAAGTTTACCAATTCTAGCAGAATCAAGATCTATTTTTTCATTAACTATAGGTTCTTTTGCTTTAAGTTTTTTCAAGGTAACTCCAACCCTAGATTCATATTGGGTGATAAGATTATGAATCTTTTTATCCAAATTTTCAATCAACTCAATAGTGGCAATTTTATTTTCAATAATATTAAGCCGTTGCATAACGTGTTCTAAAGTTAAAACAGTTCCATTAACCAAAAGAGGTGGTGAGCCAAATAAATCTAACAAAGCTCTATAAGCATCAAACGTATGGCTACTCATGAAATCACCTCCGATAGCAATATCAAGAACACATCTATTCCAAGGAGTAATTCCTACATAAAAATTGTGGAGAAGAACGGAAGTGGAAAGCTTCCTAGGAGATTTATATTGGGCATTGCTCTAAGCCAAGCATCTTTTAAATTTTCTCCCTCCCTTTGCTTAAAATTGAGAATTTCTTGTTTTGGGGGAGATAATAAGGATAGGAGGACTAGCCATAATGACGAGGTAAACGAGCAAACACACGGGCAACGGAAAAATGCAAGCGAAAAAGAGAGGAGGAGATTGGGAAAGAGAGGGCGAATAAAAAGGCAAGGGTGAAGTGGGGGAGAGGAAAACGAGAGGCAAATGGCGAATAATGTAAATGCAGGGGAGATGGGTTTGTGATAGGTACTTGGTATGTCTTGAATTGAGCGAAGACCTCCCCAAAAACGGCGCCAGAAATCCTTCTTGCTACGTCTTGAGCTAGCGTTGGTTTCCCCCGAAGAGGAGAGGGTGATGCAGCAAGTGTAGCGTAAGTATTTCCCTCGGTTTTTGAGAACCAAGGTATCAATCCAGTAGGAGGCTCCTCAAAAGTCCCACGCGCCTACACAAACAAACTGAGAACTCGCAACCAACGCAATAAAGGGGTTGTCAATCCCTTCACGGCCACTTGCAAAAGTGAGATCTGATAGAGGTAGTATGATAAGATAAATATATTTTTGGTATTTTATGATATAGATGCAAAAAGTAAAGATGCAAATAAAAGTAGATTGAAAGCAAATATTATAAGAGATAGACCCGGGGGCCATAGGTTTCACTAGAGGCTTCTCTCGAGAGCATAAGTATTACGGTCGGTGAACAAATTACTTTCGAGCAATTGATAGAAAAGCGCATAGTTATGAGATTATCTAGGCATGATCATGTATATAGGCGTCACTTCCATAACAAGTAGATCGACTCCTGCCTGCATCTACTACTATTACTCCACACATCGACCGCTATCCAGCATGCATCTAGAGTATTAAGTTCATAAGAACAGAGTAACACATTAAGCAAGATGACATGATGTAGAGGGATAAACTCATGCAATATGATATAAACCCCATCTTGTTATCCTCGATGGCAACAATACAATACGTGTCTTGCAACCCTTTCTGTCACTCGGTAAGAACACCGCAAGATTGAACCCAAAGCTAAGCACTTCTCCCATGGCAAGAAAGATTGATCTAGTAGGCCAAACCAAACCGATAATTCGAAGAGATCTGCAAAGATAACTCAATCATACAAAAGAATTCAGAGAAGATTCAATTAATATCCATAGATAAATCTGATCATAAACCCACAATTCATCGGATCTCGACAAACACACCGCAAAAAGAGATTACATCGAATAGATCTCCACAAGAGAGGGGGAGAACATTGTATTGAGATCCAAAAAGAGAGAAGAAGCCATCTAGCTAATAACTATGGACCCGTAGGTCTGTGGTAAACTACTCACAACTCATAGGAGGGGTAAGGATGTTGATGTAGAGGCCCTCCATGGTCGATTCCCCCTCCGGCAGAGTGCCGGTGAAGGCTCCAAGATGGGATCTCGCGGATACAGAAGGTTACGATGGTGGAAATTGTGTTTCATGGTGCCCCTGGATGTTTTCGGGGTCCATATGTATATATAGGAGGAAGAAGTACGTCGGTGGCCGCCCGAGGGGCCCACGAGACAGGGGGCGCACCCTATAGGGGGTCTCGTGCCCTCCTATCTCGTGGAGGCTCCGGTTGTTTCTTGACTTGCACTCCAAGCTCTACGGACCTTGTTCGTTCCAAAAATCACGTTCCTGAAGGTTTCATTCCGTTTGGACTCCGTTTGATATTCATTTTCTTCGAAATACTGAAATAGGCAAAAAACAGCAATATGGGCTGGGCCTCCGGTTAGTAGGTTAGTCCCAAAAATGATAAAGATGTATAAAATAAAGCCCATAAACATCCAAAACAGGTAATATAATAGCAAGGAACAATCAAAAATTATAGATACGTTGGAGACGTATCACGGCGGCGGGGCCGTCTTGCGGTGGGAAGCGGCTCCTCTGTCGTGTTATGTGTGTCGTCGGGCCACTGACCGACGGCGACGGCGACGTCTTGCGCTGTTGTTGGCATACTCCTGGACGTTGGCCTAGCTTCAAGGAAGGCCAAAATGTTGTGGACTTCAGAGCAAGTCAAATGGCGGGAGGAGGCGACTAGCGTTGGTGCAAGGAAGCGGTCGACGGCGGCCATCCATGCCGCTGAGGGGGGCACTGGCACCCGCGCGGGGACAGGCGCTGTCAACAGCGCGGCGGAGACATTCGTGTGCACGGGAACTGGCATGGGCGCGCACGTCAGTGCACGCGCAGGCGCATGCGCTGGCAGGTGCACGGGCACCGGCACGGGCGTGCGCGTCAGTGCACACGCAGGCGCATGCGCTGGCAGGTGCACGGGCGCGTGAAAGTTGGCGGGGACCTCGTGGAACCCCGTGGGATCCATCTCGGCGACAATGTGCGGCTCCCAGCCTGTCAATGCCACGGGGATGGGCGTTGGCGCAGTCGGGGCGACGGGAGCCAGAACGGGAGCGGGGACAGGCGTGGCGTCTTCCGACAAGGCCAGTTCAAGCTCGTCCCAAAGCGCCTTATGTTCTTGAGACTCCGGCTGGATGTCTTCCTCAGGAAACTGGAAGACTAAGGGCAGACCATCGTGATGCGGCATGGCGTACGTTTAGGTCAGGCTAGTTGGAGCTAGACGACAGGAGAATCGGAGAGGAAGAGAGAAGATTGTAGCGATACCGGGTAGTGCGGGGTTGATTTTAAATTGCGGCGTCGGCGACATTAAAAGTGGGAGCAGTTGGGACGAAGGTGGGCGGCGGAGCCTGGTCAAAGGGCTCGCCTCCCGGTGAGCTTGCATAGTGGTCAGCTTGCACGCCTCCCTGTCAGCCGGCGCAGCAATCTACTCGCACGCCTCCCATCGACTCACACGCTTGCTCGTACGGCACCTGCCGATGAGAAGCGGGGACTCGTGGCGGCACGTAAACATCCACGGTTTCAATAGTGAAAGCGTTCGCCTTAACGTGACAGGTCTTTGTTCCAAAATACCTTGGCTCTTCATTTGTGCAACTTGTCATAAGCAGCTTGTCTCAAATTGAAGAAAAAACTTACGAAGTAATATTTGTGCCACATCACGTGACCATGCTCAGTTTCAAGAATTTATGCTCACTTTTGGATTTTCTGAAATTTAAGATCCAGGATTCGAAACAATATCATAACCTGCATCATGCAATAAATTTTCAAGTCGTACATCTGTCCTATTGTATTTCTTAAGAAAGGATTTGGTCAAACATTTTGCTTAGTTAGACTTCAGACAAGTTATATATGTAGAGTAAAAGGATAATCCCTCCGTACCAGTGCATTGCCTGATATATTAACTCAAGTACTAGGCACGAACAAGCTGGCTCAATTATGTGCTCATCCTGGTGTTGTTGTAGTAGTAGTAGTAGTACAAGGCAATGCAGTTGACGGGTGACCTTGACGAGCGGCGATCGAGGGAATTGAACCGTGCTCGGCACGGTAGGTAACAATGTCTACTTACTAAAGCATCCCTCCGTTGTTCATCGATAGTCATTATGGACCGGGGACATGAGGGGAATTTCCTAGGGATGGAATTCTGGCCGTCAGATATTTCGACTCGAAACGCTGAGGCTCGACTGGTTGGGGTTGCCTACTGTGCATACCATGCACGCCACCGAAGGACACGAGACCGGTTTTTATTTTTATTTTTTTAGGATCAACACGAGCCAAGGTCTGGCTGGTACGCCGTTGGGTCCTACCATTCTCAACGTGGTAATTGATTTATGACAAGTTGTTGAATTAGAGTGAGTTTGTGATAAAGTGATCTCAATGTGGATTTCACATTTCATGGTATCCCTAGTAAGTTTTCCAATGCAAATTCAAATTTAAAAGATGAACAATATGGAGGTGAGAAAACTTTGTATGTATCAAAATATGAGCACACACACACACACACAGACACACACACACACAAACACAACAACAATCCAATAAGTATAGTGCATCTATTTTTCCAAACCATGCATGTATGACACGAGTTCAAAAATACTCCTTCTATTCCTAAATATTAGTCTTTTAGAGAGTTCAACAAGTGACTACATACGGAGCAAAATGAGTGAATCTATACTCTAAAATATGTCTATATACATCTGTATGTGCCAGTCCATTTGAAAACTCTAAAAGAACTAATATTTAGGAACGAAGGGAGTAAAATGTAAGTCATGCATGGTCCTCAGTTCAATATTTAAAATGAACATGAAACTGAAACATGAATATTAAGTCTAGTACTACAGTACATGCAAATATTGTGTTTAGGCGGAGCTATGATTGTCGGGGGTCAACCCCTCGACCTTAGATAAAATTGTGGAGCTCTATTTAGGGTTGTTTAGATTATATTTGTCCCCACCCTCCCAACCACCGGTTGGTTGTGCACCCCCACCCCTCCTCCCCGGGAGAATATCATGTGCCCCTATACCTTAGATGCTATATGCCGATACGAGTTGCTTGGAGCTTGTAGATCTGAGATATATATAGTAGCTCACATGATGTGTCTTAATATTTTTACAGGAAACCTTGATGAGTTTGAGAAATGCACACAATTTGTACAAAAACTACTCATATGCCCTTGGATCCCATATCCAACGACCTCGAAGCTCGTATCACCGTAGCATCTAAGGAGGACATCATATTCTCTTGTATGTAAGAATATCATGTGCTACCACACCTTAGATGCTTTGGTGATACAAGCTCTTCAGAGCCGTTAGATTTGTGACCCAACACCTCCTCGGTGGTTCGAATGGTTTTTTGCAGAAAAGCCCCAAAGAGTTCGGCCACTACTTACAAGCACAAAGACTGCTCAGATGCCATTGGATCTCAGATCAAACGACCTCGAAGCTCGTATCACCGTAGCATCCAAGCTGCGATAACACCTTATGTTTTCTCGCACGGGAGAATATGAGGTGCTCCCTCACCGTAGATTCTATGGTGATACGAGTTCACTGAGATCTAACGTCCCACAGTAGGAGGTTTGAATGTTTTTGCAATATACGACTGAGAGAGTTTGGGAAATGCGCAGAAAGTACAAGTATTACGCATGTGCCATCTGATCACTGATCATACGACCTAGATGCTCATATCACCGTTGCAGTAATTAAGCTACGGGGAGCACCTAATATGAGCAACGGGGAGCCGTTGGATCGAAAATGCAGCGGAACACACAAGGCATGAATGTTTTATTTGCAAAAAAAACTTTGGAGAGTTTGGAAATTGCGCATAATTACAAAGACTACTCCCAAGCCATTGGATCTCACTTCCAACGGTGTAAAAACTCGTATCACCATAGCATCTAAGCTACGGGGTGGATGTGATATTCTATGCCGCTGTCATTTTTGTTCGCAATCTTGCAAAATACGTGTAACTCATGTCGTTACTTGTCTAACCGTGCAAATTGTTTGTTCAAAAAAAATATCCTACACTGAAATATCGGAACAACACACGGGGGTCCCACTTGTCATTAATCAAATTTGGACCTAAAACTAACAAATCTGAAAGACGAGATTCGAACTGGCAACCTGGACTACAAAGCGTAAGTCGATAGCCTAAAACAACAACGGTTGTTGGCTTTGTCCTATAACTTGATTTTATACAATATTACGTTGAGTAGAGTAGAGGGAGTGCCTCGTCAACACGTGCATGACCTTATTTTGGAAGGATGACTGGAACCATCAGATTATCGTAGAAACCTTCCCGCGTGCGTTCTCTTTCACCACCATGGAGGATGCATCGGTCCATACAATGCTCATGACTCTTGATGTGAGAGAGGCATTTCACCTTCCTCTTTCGGTTCAAGCCCATGCAGAGATCCGATCGCTCCAAGAAGATGTCAGTTCCATCGCTCTTTCTGAGGGTAACGATGTCTGGGTTTGCACATTGGGGGCTAAGATATTCAAAACTTCAGACTATTACAAGTTATTCTTTCGAGAGGTCACCACCCATGCTGCCTTTCGTTGGCTGTGGAAAGCCAAATGTGTACCTAAGATCAAGGTGTTTGGATGGTTCCTCCTGGTCGATCGCCTTAACACACGCAATATGTTAAAAAGAAGGCATTATAACATCGGGACTAATCTGGACTGCCTTCTCTGTGGGACCCATGTGGAAGAAACAGTAGAACATCTTTTCTTCCGTTGCACATTCAGTAAGCGATGCTGGGATAAACTTAATATCAGTTGGCCCGCCGTGGGCAACCGATTGGATATGATGACCAACCTCAAGTCTAGGCATCAACAGAAGATGGCTATGGACATTTTCCTGGTGGCTGCGTGGAGTCTCTGGAAGGAATGAAGTAATAACTACTTTAGAAAGGTGACCCCCTCCATCTCATCTTGGAAAGCCAGATTTGTGGCAGATTTCTCAAACATTGTTCACAGGTTGCCTGAGCACAAGAAGCACCTGATTGTTGACTTCCTTTCCACTGTAGCCCAACCTCTATTTATTCTTACCTTAGCCCCTTCTAACCTACACTTTGTAACATGTAGTTCTGTTGTAACTCTTCATCCCCCCCTCCAGCTTGTAAGACTTGTGTGGTACTTTAATATATTTGCAGTAGGAGCCTTTCCTACTGTTTAACCTTCAAAAAAACACGTGCATGACCGTTGACTCACTTACTGGTGGGTCCCAGGCCTGCGATCTCAATCTCTCTTCTCTCCATCGTCTAACCTTTGCACGAGCACACACGAAGAGCGGCGCTAGCTTGCCGTGGTGTTATTACAACTAAAAAAAGCTTGGAAAATAGAAGAATCGCCTAGAACAAGAGACGTTGTGGCTGGTCGAGACGGAGCTAACCACATGTATCCTCTGTGCCACGTTTGCATGATGAAGCTGCGTGGCTAGTGGGGTGTTTTCGACCAACTGGCTGGGTCCCAAGGTTGAACCATAGGTACTACGTCTGATACAGTATATTTTTACACACACATTTTTCCTGCGTGCCGAGACGTGGCACACCCTACCGCGCGGTTTTGAGGTCCTCCAGGGTGGTGCACGCATATATTCTTCCTGACGTGGGACGCCCTACCGCGCATTTTATGGGTCCTCCTCGGTCGTAGTGTTGAAGCAAGTAAATGAGTCGTTAAATCACGAAAGACCACCTTTCCCACTGAGTACATCAGTGATGCACGGTTGCTAGCTAGTTGGGCTAGTTCGACCGATTAGCTAGGCCGCCGACACATTTGTTTTTTCACCCCTTTTTTTATCTACTTGCCAGCAGGTAAATTTAAATATCCACCGTAGCGTTGCTCTGGTGTTTGGGTGCAGCAGGATTTTTAATTTTTTGATTGACGGGAGCAGGCACGGCAGCAATTAGTCATGATGACTCCACCTATAAAACCCAATGCTCCCTGATGTGAGAAGTCGTCGACTGGTGTTTTACCATGGTGAAAACCAAAAGATTCCCCGCTCCTCGGCTGGCTCCCTCTGCCTTCCCATAGATTGCATTGCCTTTCAGCCGTTTCGCCCCCTTTGCTTCCTCTCCCCATTGCTTCTACCTGGTGCCATGGCAGTGCAGCAGATCATGGAGTCCAAGGTGAGGCGCCTGACACAGGCGCTCCAGGCCAAGGATGCGGAGCTCAGGGCCAAGGACGTGGAGCTCCGTGAGATCAAGGAGGAGAGGAGTTCCATGCTCCTCCGTTATGTGCGGGAGTTCACGAAGCTTCAAAAGCGGCAGGCGTCCACCACAAAGATGCTCGAGGCATCGGCGACATTGTTGCAGAAAGCGGGAGATACAATAGGCCGCCAGGGGAGCTGACTGTAGTGCGAGCGGGCCGATCATGACGAGATCCAGGATCGCCTCAGCCACTTGGTGAACCAAGTTGCCACGCACGTGTTGCGGCTACGCGATGCCTACCGTCGTGCCAGCGTTGACGATGCCGACCGTCGGACTAAACCCGTTCGACCACCCGGTCGACTTCAACGAGCTGCGGCTTCCTGACCTAGTCTCCTTCTTCACCTATATCTCCGAGGAGCTGAGCCGTCTCCGCGCGATGGTGGGGGCTGAGCTGGACAAGGAGGGGGTGCAGGCTGTCGTCACCGTTGCCAAGCGAATCCTTTTAGGGCTCCGTCACCGGAATCCATTCGTGCCATTGGACGTCGTCTTTGACGAGCTGGCTCCCGTCGACCAGGAGCGGGCTCTGCGGGTGGTTGCACCCTACATCACCAACGTCATGCGCCTCGAGAAGTAGAGGCACTTCGGTGGTGTTTAGGCGCCCTCTGCATGGGCATGTCCATGTCTCGGCGCAACAGACCGTTGGATCAAACTCAGATGGTGCAGATCAGTCACTGTAGCACAAAGCGTGTGGGTGTGTTTGGTTGCATTCTCATCTCAATATAGTTGTTTTTAACGTACTAGTGTGGACTCATGCACCCTTCATGCACTCTGCCAAACACCCAAAAGTGGGTCCAGAAGGGAACTTTTGCTCCCATCCCGTGCACCCTTCATACACCCTGCCTAACACTATTCGTGCTTCATATGGTTCATGTTTTGTGGAGTACTGTAGCACCGTACTCTCCGTGCTCTATAAACCTAGTTCTGTTAACATTGATCTCACTGTTCATTCTTGACCGGACAGTCGAAAAAGCGGTACTATGTTACATATAGTTGACATGCGCACAACATGATTTGCGATCGTCATATCTTACTACACTAGCAACAAGATTATGTAGTACTGACGTATGAACCACTGCACATGCCTAGTAGTAGGAGCACTATGTATGTTCAAGTGGCTGCCGTGTTTCACACTCCTCCGTCGTAAGAGTGGAAACGCTTGCTGTAATCTTTTTTTTCTTCAGAAAAACAGTGGACACGCTCTACGGTGCGGATCCTCCTTCAGCCATGCACTAAATTACTCACTTTCACCGACGTGTGGGACAGCCAGCACCTGGGTCCACCAGCCATGCACTAAATTACTTCGTAGTAGAGTGACGGTAGACTACCCCGATCGAAGCGCCGCAGTAATTCCCAATGAGCCGTCAAATCACAAACCCCCCCTCCTTTCCAGCAGTAAGTTGGACGGACGAAGCAACCATCATTTCACTCTTCTCTCTCAGCTTCCTCTCTTGAAGAAAACCCCCACTTGCTTCGCTTCTCCCTCATCTCGTTCCTCCTTTCACTCTTCCCTCTCAGCTTCCTCTCTTGGATGGACGCTGGAGCACCGGCCGACGTGATGTCTATGGCTCTAGCCAAAACCGTCGAGGCTCATGGTACGAAGAACCGCAAGCACCCCGCCGAGACTACCGCAGACAAGCTCAAAGCCATCTCCCTATCCAAGCCCCCCTCTCCGGGATCCCTCATTAAGCAAGTCCAGGTAATGTCTCTTGTTGACGATCTTTTTCTCGATCTTGATCGTGTTTTTTCTTCTATCACGCAGTACTAGTACTGGTAGTACAACTTTCTGGGTGATCTTGCATGTGATTTTAGTGTGCCAAATGATGGTTCTAAATTCCTCTTTTTACCAAAACATGCGAGAGGTTGACACTGATTTCTTATAGATTACCTTCAACTACTCCCTCTGTCCCAAATTTCTCATCTTAGATTTGTCTAGATACGGATGTATCTGTGACTTGATACATCCGTATCTAGACAAATCTAAGACAAGAATTTTGGGACGGAGGGAGTACTTTATGAACATCAATGCTACCTTTGAAGAGGGTATATTTGACTCAGTAACTTGTGTTATGGATATTGCAAGTAATCCTGCTGCTCTCATGCCTTTGAAGACATGTTCTAGTGTCTTTGTTCACTCATTTCTGTGCGTATATGTAGTCATATAAGGAGTATAATGTCGAAAATCATCTTATATTTCTGAACGGAGGTAGTAATAAAATATGGTTTTTGTTTGAATTAGAACCAGGTCCGCGGTGGAGATGAAGTTCTCAAAGTCATGCCGTGTGAACTGGAAGATCTAGGCATGAGTTCTACTGCTAACCTATCGAGCTATTGTGTCCTTGTCGCCACGTGTCCCGAACTAGTGTTTTCCTGTAGCATTGTTGTCAGGCGTGTTCTCGAGGCTGTAGTTGACCACAACAATTTCCTGGTTGTGCGTTCGATTACGAAGGGTGTGGTTCTTGTAAAGCTTCCAAACAAATCTGATGCGGCCTGTCTTCATCATCATGTTTATGAGTGGAAAGACCACTCTGTTAGGTTCTCCAAGGTTGACGAGATGGTGATGGTGCATGTAGACATCTCTCATGAAGTCCATGGCCTAGTCAGTTATGCGGGGTTCATCTCGTAGGTCGGTGGCAAGAAATAGTCTGCAGAGTTTAATTAGTGCAATTTTGCTTGTCTGTAGTAAGTACTATTGTTTAGTACTTGATTTGTGTTTGTGAACCCTGTATTGTTTATTAGTACTGCCGCTTTTGGTGTGTGGTCAGTCCTGGGAACGGTCTATGTTAATGTTTGTCCACTCAATTCAGTCTGTATATTTTGAAGTATCCAGATCATCTTTTTTGTGAGGACGGTTTATCAATTATGGTTACACTCCAATATCTGTATGCATTGCAGGGTTTATCGCACCCACCAGGATTTCCAGTCACATGGATGTTTGGTCCATACGATTTGACACGACCTTTGGACTGTCCTGCTTGTGGAAGTAGGCGGGGCCCCTGCATGCCACCCGTCGTTAGATGATCAATATTTTGTTTAGTACTTCAACATAGTGATTTCCTGGTAAGGATTCACTCGTGTCACATCAAGTAAATCTTATTGATTTACTGTCTAAATCTTATTGATTTAATGTCATGTTTTCTTTCTTTTCCTGCAATCTTACGATGCAGGTTTTGCCATGTGAGATTCATCACAGAATAAAACGTTTGGTTTGCTCTACGGTGGCTATTTTTGCAGGTTTCACTTCTTATGTCGTGTCAGTAACGAAGGCACTGTCCATCACTTATATTACTGGAAAAAATTGGATCAGTCTGTTGTCTGAGTACAAGCTGAATCCCTATGATGAGCTGCAGTTTGGTTTAACAAAAACACCACATTTAGTCCTTCTCGCGTTTAAAAGAAATGAAGAAAAAAATGGTTCACGGTCACGGATCCTAGTCAAGTTAGAAAGCTGATCATAGCAGACCAGACACGATCGCCGCTGTCTTGCACATCGGTACCACCTTCAGCAACGGATCAAGCACTGGCAGTTGCTCTAGCACTGACAGTGGCAGCAGCTCAGTCTGATCCAACTGAGGATTGGGCACCGACCGCGTCAGCGGATCAGTCTGATCTACCGGAGGATCAGGCATCGACACCGGCACCTGCTCCGACACCGGCACCAGCTCTACAAGGAGCACCATCTCCGGCAGTAGTAGCGGCTTCGGCAGCTGCACCAACACTTGCACTTGCATATGCTCCGGCCCGTGCAGTGGCAACCAAACGAGCAGTTGCACTGGCAACAGACTGGGCTGTAGTTCGCACTTCATATACCAAAGTCCTTACAAAAACCGACATGTCCACCTTCTTGGTAAGCATTGGCCGCCCAAGTGCTTCGTTCTTTTTTCTTTCCATGTTGTTTCACATGATTCACTGTGTTGATCTAACTGTTTGGGTATGTCTTCTTGTTTGCAAACAGAGAATTCCTAGAGCAACGAGGGAGTCGTTCAACAATCCGGGCGACCGCGGCCAAGTTTCTCTTACCATGCGCAGCCTTGGTGTGAATGAACCTGCTCAATATATTGTAAGTACAAAATAATAAGGATGGTCGCATGATGATTGATGCTAAAGGATGGTCAAGGTTCAAATCTAAATCATATCTTGCGGTAGGGGATGATGTCAAAATCGAACTTTCTCGGCAAGGAGAGCTGGTCCAAATCAACTTTGAAATTCTTCAGTAGCAGCATGCGACTGCCGAACTGATCTATCCTCCGAGAGATTTTGATGTAATAATCTGACATGATGAAACAAGTGTCCTGTGTGTATAAGTAGTATGATAGTATTATTTATCACATGGTATATCATTGATAGAATTGCAACTCTCATTGCTGGTTAGGAACTGTCGTTTGATTTCATTCCAATAGTTGTCGTGCTTTATTCAATTTTATGTATTCACCTTGCGACAGCATCTAAAACCAGCATCGTACCGATCGCTTGCAATTTGAAAAGCGCTGAGGTAGAACACATGGGCCCCCAAACATGCAGGGTGGGCTTGCGGCCTAAAGTCCAGAACCGTGAGCCTGACTGAGTATTATATTCTCAGCTGAACCCCCATAATGCCCGTGCATTGCACGTAACATCAAGATGCATTTGTATGAGTATTTTATCTTGTGAGATAAAAGGATGAACGAGGGAAGGCCTTATTTGCAAATGTGGAGAGGTGTGTGGGTACCTTTTTGCAAAATTGCCATAGTTTCCTTCCTATCCGTCAGATATAAATTGGACAGCCTATATTGCAGGATGGCAGGTACACCATCATCACCAACTCGTTTATACTGTGTTAAAAATAACTCTATTTTTATAACTACTAGCAAGATGCTCGTGCGTTGCATGGAACATCAAGATGCATTTGTATGAGTAGATTATCTTGTGGGAGAAAAAAATGAATGAGGGAAGGCCTTATCTGCAAATGTGGAGAGGAGTGTGGGTAAATTGTCATAGGTTTCTTCCTATCCATTAGATATAGATCGGACGGCCTATATTGCAGGATGGCAGGCACACCATCATCACCAACTCTGCTTTTTATAAGAAAAAAATAGAGAATATATATATTCCCCTTGATTTTTCTTATGTATAAAGTTGTGATATAAAAGATTTGTATATTTCTTTACACAGGGAGTATCTCTCTGTCAAAAATATATTTATGTGTAACTAGTTACTCCTGTCTTTCTACTTTCTTTCGCTGATATGTGGGGCAACCGGCAACGGGGTCCACGTGCCATATGCAAAAATTAGAGTTCACAACTGCACGGTAGACACACCCCGGTCGTAGCGCCGCAGTAATGCCCAATGAGCCGTCAAATCACCCCGGTTCCAGCTTTAGCAGTAAGCTGGACGGACGAAGCCGCAATATTTCACTGGGCCTCAATCCCCTTCTCCCTCATCTGCTTGTTCAAAGAAAAACCCCTCTCGGCGATTGCATAGGGTTTTCTCATGGAGAACCAGGTACATATTCTTCATCCATCCCCGATAAATCCAAGTCCCTTGGTCACGGGTAATCCTAGGATGGCAGCCGCCGCCGTTGATGCATTTTTCTTCCTACTAAATCTACTGTGTTTGATTTGCAGTGCCCAAAGTGCGAGCACCCTATAGGTTTCTACGCCCTCGGCGAGACGCCACACTTGTTCCTTCTCATCCTAACATAGGATTTTAAAACACGCACAATATGTTCCTAGAATCCTCTTTTCTATCCGGGAGGGTGGGGTTTTTCTGAACATGTTGTCGACTAATTTGGAAATTTGGATTGCTATATTTGGAAAAAAGGTAGTACTAGTACGATGGTGAACACTGACGTGAAGGAGGAAGTTATTTCTAGATTTGGATAGGGAATACATTGTGTTCTCATATTATTTTTCCTACAGTGCATTATTTGCTCCGCCAGAACACATGTACTCAAGATGCTCGACCTTGCCATAACTGAATACACTAGTTTAATGGTCACAGTGAAGACAAGCCATGGATATAAGTTCCGAGTTGGGTTCATGAACCAAGAAGATCGCTGCTTTTTTTATGGCCGAACTTCGATAAACTTTCTCAAGTGTTACGGACTGAAAGTTGGCGCACGAATGTTGATGAAATAGCAGAACCTGGTCTCATCTTCACTGTGATCTTCCACCCCGATGTCGTTCCAATTGTTCATCCATGTTAGTTTTGTATCTGGTTCTTGCTTGTTGCCTCGATTACTTCCTAATCCACCTATTATGTCTAACTAATCACAATTTAACTTTAGAAGTAGCAACGGATCTCTCACAAAGATGCTACTTCTAACTAATATTTTCTTATAATTTGTGGCACGTGTAGGTTTTTCAGAGTTAAGCAGGCTACTCATTTGTTATTCTGTAATAACTTGGTTGTTACTGATGGCATTGAAGTTGACTGGGACGACATCCACAAGTTCCTACACTTTATTGATCGTCTTGAGGCCTTTGTGGGGCGTTTCAATGGTGGAAGGCCACGTGGGATATGTGTGCCACTGCTGCAATCGTTGAACAGGTCCAACTGTGTCGAGAAACTTATGGTACGAGCTTTTTTCTGTTATATATGTTGTTCATAAACTATTGCTTATACACAGTTTACAGCTGTGATCTTCTTGAAACAGAAACTGCCCAGTTCTATTGTTCCTATACAGATGCCTGACCATGGTCGGGTCAGACTTGCGCTTGGTCACAACATGATGTTTATGTCGACCTACTCCATTCCCCTTGGAGGTGAAAAGATACTTATTCATGGGTGGTCTCAAATAATGAAGGCCCGTCCATCTTGGAGAATAGGATAGAAGATTATGTTCATGCTTTTCCATGGCTCTAAAGCGAATATCCTGTTTATTGACCAAATTTCGAGATGAAGCCACTTTCAGAAGGTTGTGGATGCGCGGGGTGGCGCCTGGGCCTTGTTCTGGGGCTTGGCGGCCTCATCCTTAGTTAACTGTAGGCAAAGTAGCACTGTTTGAGGCGTGCTTTGTACATTTGAACCTGTATAAGTACTCATACTCCTTTCAGCTTTGGTTGTTAAGTGCCCCTGCTGGTTTCAGTTAAGGTTGTTAAGTACTCCTGCTGCTTTTATAGTCTGTCATGTTTCTTCAGTCCTGTCTTCCTCCAGCCGCCAAAACCAAACCAGCGCCAGCGAGGCCACCTGCTTCTGCCTCCCACGGCTGGCTGTGCCTCATCACACGCATCGCCGCCCCACCGTCTCCTAAATTGTTAACGCCGACGTCCTCTGCACGCTTTGGTGCGCTCGCCGCAGCGCCGCCCTCTCATGTTGTCAAGATGGTCAACAAACAACAGGAATCGGTAGAAGTACGTGGAGAGGATGACAGTAGGGGCCCACCATGTCAGTGTATGGAAAAATAAAATGCTTCCTCCTAGTGTTTTCCTGGCATCTGGGACCCACGACATTGTGAGTGTATATAGTCCATAGACAAGAGAACAACACAAGGTCGGCTCACACCTGGGAGGTAGCTGCTCGAGCAGTATTTTTTCTGTTATTGTTGAGACGGAGCAGGGTTTGAACTGGGTTGTGGCCCGTCTAGCCCAGGCTTATATTTTATGTTCACCATGTGACCAGCCCAGCTATTTTTTCTTTGTGAAAATGAGCCTAGTTTATTTTTTCTGAAGAATACCCAATCCATGCCTACTTATTTTTCTACGCCCTAATGGGATGCAACTCTTTCAAGACGCCTGCAAATCTTGAAAGTAATATGAAATGGGTTGTAAATATAAAAACATATGACAAATTGGCAATTACTTTATAATTTCTGAATTTTTTTCACATTTTCATATTCCTATTTCACTCGGCATTAACCTAATTTAAATATATCTTCAAAGTACTTTAAATCTCGGTCGACATTTCAGTATTAAAAAAAAGTTTGGAACCCATAGAAATATGCGAAATTGGCCCTGGCCAACCAAAAAAACGACTACAATAAATTGCACAAGAAGTTGCAATGAGCAATATATAAATTATTAAAAAAAGAGAGAGTGGTCTGACTTGTGGGCCTATTAAGTTGACGCGTATGCAAGATTTTTTTAGTTATTATATACGTCAACAAACGATTCTAGCAGACCTAATCATTGGATGTCAATCCAACAACCGTCGTGTTTCTTCAATCTTTGATCTTCTTGCTCCAGCCGCCAAAGGAGCACCAGCGGGACAGCCTGCTCCCGCCTCCCATGGCCGGCTGTGCTACTGCGTAGGCCTCACCGCCCCCTACTACTCCTAGCGCTGGCCAGGGCATCCCTCTACTCACCCACACCCCCTGTTATTCTGCAGCGACGGCAGCCTCACACCGCAGCTGAACCAGTGAACCCTCGTACTCCTCTCCGCGCGGGCTTCCACTATCGCATCTTCCCTGGCTCCGCGTTGTCCCCTTCCTAGGCCTCGTCGTTGTCCATCGCTATGATGCTCTCGACGCAGCGTTGTCAATGTGGTCAACGACCGACTTCCATCGGAAGAGTATTGGAGAGGCTGACAGCTGGGTCCACGGCAGCCGCAAGGAAGTGCCTCCTTATTACGCGGAAAATAATTATTCCTCCACCTGACAGCAGGGACCCACCGGATGGGCCACCATATTTCACGAAAAAAAGTTTCCCCCTAACTGTTGGGAGACACCAGCTACATCTTCGCACGCAAGGAAGTGCGTCCGGGCAAAAAAAAGCGATTCGCCCCCGTAACTGCTGGGACCCACCAGCTACATCTTCGCACGCAAGGAAGTGTCTGACAGTCGGGACCCACCTGGTCGAAGCGTATGTAGCGTTGTCATTCTGGTCGCGAACGTGTACGTACATATATACTGGTCGATCTAGAGGTGCGCACGTGTCGTAGTAGAGGCGCGCACGTAGCATGTACACGTACGTACAACTGCCAGGATGCAAGAAAGAAAATACGGCCACGTACGTACATACGGGCGGGGTCTCAAATGCCTACTCACGCATATGTACGGCCAGGGCTTGTGTACATGGCTGGGTCGGAACGGAGAAACAGCGTCGGTGTCGCGTTCATGGGGAGCCAACCAGCTGGGTCAGAACGGAATGCGTCATCGTGTTCATCGGGAGGGTTTGGACGGAACAGGCGATGGAAACGAGGCCTGGCGTACCGCAGTACGGAGGAAACGGCCTTGTATTCGACCGGCCATGTTCAAAACGGGATCATGTTCACCAGGAGGGGTCTGGCGTACCGCAAAACGGAGGAAACGGACCTCCTACAGTCGAAACAGGGATCCTGTTGATCGGGAGGGGTGTGGCATACCGCAAAAGGGACGAAGCGGACTTGTGTTGGAGTGCTACGGTCGAGACGGGGGTCCTGTTCATCAGGAGGGGTGTGGCGTACCGCAAAACGGGACTCCACGGGATACTGTTCATCTCCACCGTCGACCTCCTCTAGCCTCCATGGGCTACTGTTCATCCACCGTCGACCTCCTCTAGCCTCCACCTGCGACTATTCATCCACGGGCTCCTGTTCATCTAGCCTCCACCGCGCGCTACTCCACCGGCTACTGTTTAACCACCCCTCTCCACAGGCTCTTGTTCAACCACCCCTCCACGGGCTACTGTTCATCCACCCCTCCACCATCTACTGTTCATCCAGCCCTCCACGGGGTCGTCCTGGCCATCCAGCCCTCCACGGGGTCCTGTTCATCCAGCACCAACCGGCTCGATCGATCGGGGTGCTGTTCATCCAGAGGCAACGCCACGGGTCCTTTTCATCCACTCCCACCGCTCACTGTTCATCCACCCCCTCCCCCCGCAACGCTCACTGTTCATGCAAACCCCCCTGCAACGCTCACTGTTCATCCAGAGGCAGCATCGATCGACTTTAGTTAGCAGTAGTAGTGAAGGAATCGCTCGATCACTCGGGTTCAGTAACGCGTAGCCTGCAGTGCAATCGCTCGGGTTCAGTTAGGCGACGCCTCGCTCGGGTTCAGTTAGAGCCCAATGCCTCACACACACGCGCGTACGTGTATGAGAGAAACGCGCATCGCTCGGCCCCCGACCACCCACCTAACTGGGAACTCCCCGAAATTTTCCTCGCCCTCGCTTCTACCATGGTTTTTTCCGTCATGGACAGCCCAAAGAATGTCATGCAACTACATCTCCAGCCCGCCCAGAACGAAAAGCCCATTTTCTTTCATGATTTTTTGTCATAGAAGTAGGAGCCCAACACATCTATGATGATACCGGGTTTTGTCACAATTATCGTCATAGAAGTGTCATAAGTATGACAGAAAAAAAATTCGTTTGGCCCAAAATGTCACGAATGTGTCTTTTTTTTGTACTGATGGACCCACAGCATCATGTTGGGAGAATTTCACAGCCACTTACCCCATTGACATTGTTACATGGGATCAGTTTCAGCAGGCTTTCCGCACTGCCCATGTTTCAGCAGGAGCTATGAACATGAAGAAGTGCGAGTTTCGCAACTTGCACCAAGGAGGACGCATAGTGGGATAGTACATGGATGATTTTATTAAGTTAGCCTGTTATGCCCCTGATGACGTAGCAACTGATGATGCTAAGCAGGAGAAGTTTCTGGAAGGACTGGATGATGAGCTGAACATGCAGCTGATGGTGGCAACATTCAACAACTACCAGGAGTTGGTAGATAGATCTCTTATGATCAAAGGGAAGCAGCAACAGATAGATAGCCGCAAGAGGAAGTATGGACAAGGGAAGTACAATTCATGAGCTCAGCAGAGACCCCGTTTTACCCTGAACTCGGGAGGACACATTCACCATAATCATGGAGGCCATAATTCCAATGGAGAAAGTACGCATAACCATAGTGGCCCCAAGAATGGGAATGGGAATGGAGGAAGCAACGGCCAGAACTGTTCCAACCCAGCAACGCCCGCCAAGAAGGATCTAAGTCACATTACTTGTTTCAAGTGTAGGAAAAATGGACACTATGCCACCGAGTGTTGTGAAGCAAAGAATGGAAATGGCAATGGAATCTCTGGAAAGAAGCCCAACCCTTTCAACAGGGGACAAGTGAACCACGTTAGTGTGGAGGAGGTTGAGGAGCAGGCAGATGCAGTTATAAGTAAGTTTTTGGTTAAGTCATTTACTGCAATCGTTCTTTTTGATACTGCTGCATCGCATTCATACATATCAAGGGGATTTGTGGATAAGTATAAGTTGCCAACCCAAGCCCTTAGGTCACCCATGTTAGTAACCTCGCCAGGAGCAGAGTATATGGCCAACCTATGATGTGATCGGTTACCCTTAAGGATTGGTAACTACGTGTTCCCCTCAGACCTAATAATATTGGAGTCACAAGGATTGGATGTAATATTAGGCATGGATTGGTTATCGAAGTATGGACGGAACATTGATTGTGCGAGTAAGTCGATTATGCTCAGCACCCCAGAAGGAAGAAGGATCAAGTATGTATCCCGGCATGTGCTGAAGAGGACTCAAGTAAATTCCTTATGAGGAGTTGTACAGGAGGAAGTACCAGTGGTGAAGGATTTCCCTAACGTATTTCCAGAGGAGTTGCCATGCATGCCATCGGATAGATACATTGAGTTTTTGATTGATCTTTTGCCAGGCACCGGGCCAATATCAAAGAGATCGTATTGGATGCCCGCACAGGATTTGGAGGAAATTAAGAAGCATATTAAGGAGTTATTGGATAAGGGTTACATTCGACCAAGTTCATCACCTTGGGGAGCCCCAGTACTTCTAGTGGAGAAGAAGGATGGATCATTAAGGATGGTTGTTGATTATCGTGCGTTGAATGAAGTGACGATCAAGAATAAGTACCCATTACCGATGATCAATGATTTGTTTGACCAGTTGCAAGGAGCTAAATTATTTTCCAAAATCGATCTGCGATCAGGATACCATCAGCCAAAGATTCGAGAGCAGGATATACCTAAGACAGCTTTTACCACAAGGTACGGGCTATATGAGTATACTGTTATGTGATTTGAGCTGACTAAAGCGTCTGCCTATTTCATGAACATGATGAACAAGGTCTTTATGGAGTTTTTGGATAAGTTCATTGTGGTGTTCATTGATGATATATTGGTCTACGTGCAGAATCAAGAGGAGCATAAGGAGCATTTGTGTTTGGTTCTTGAGAATCTTAGGGAACATCAGTTGTATGCCAAGTTCAGCAAATGTGAGTTTTGGTTGAAGGAAGTTGGCTTTCTCGGACATGTTATATCTGGAGAAGGAATAGCAGTAGACCCCACCAAGGTTGTTTCTGTGACTAAATGGGTAGCACCCACATCAGTTGGAGAGATCAGGCGTTTTCTTAGACTCACAGGTTATAACCGGAGGTTCATTGAGAATTTCTCCAGGATTGCAAAACCCATGACAGAGTTGTTGAAGAAGGACACCAAGTTCAAATGGACTGAGGAGTGTGAAGCCAGTTTTCAGGAGTTGAAGAAACGTTTGGTTATAGCCCTAATGTTGATTCTTCCAGACCAACGTAAGAATTATCAAGTGTATTGCAATGCTTCTCGTCGAGGACTTGAGCAGTGCTTATGCAAGAGGGGAGAGTTGTTTCTTATGCCTCGCGATAGCTTAAACCTCATGAGCAAAATTATGCCACTAATGATTTGGAGTTAGCAGCCGTAGTGCATGCGTTGAAGACATGGAGACACTTTCTCATCAGAAACCACTGTGAAGTATACACAGATCACAAGAGTTTGAAATACATCTCTACGTAGAAGGAGTTGAACCTCATGCAGAGGAGATGGTTGGAGCTCCTATAGGATTATGACATGAAGTTGCACTATCATCCTGGAAAGGCTAATGTAGTAGCCGATGCATTAAGTCGCAAGAGTTATGTCAACATGCTCATGACCGGAGGATTACCCAAGGAGTTAGCAGAAGATCTTCACAAGCTATGTTTGGAAATAGTTCCGAGAGGTTATGTAGCAGCATTTGAAATTTATTCCACTTTGATGGATAAGATCAGAGAAGCCCAGAAGACTGACAAGGAGATTTCCGAGATAAAGGAAAGGATGAGCAAAGGAAAGGCAAAAGGATTTCGTGAGGATGAGGACGATACCTTATGGTTTGAGGATCGCGTATATGTGCCTAATGACTCCGAGATTAGGAAGTTGATTCTGCAGGAGGCCCATGATTCGCCATATTCGATTCACCCAGGAAACACTAAGATGTATTGGGATTTGAAGGAAAGTTTCTAGTGGAAAGGAATGAAGAAGAATATTGCTGAGTATGTAGCAGTATGTGATGTATGTCAGAGAGTTAAGGCAGAGCATCAGAAGCCAGCAAGATTGCTACAGCCATTGTCGATACCCGAACGAAAGTGGGACAAGCTTGGCGTGGATTTTATCACGGGACTGCCCAGGACTCATTCAGGCTATGAATCGATATGGGTTGTAGTCGACCAATTGACGAAAGTAGCACATTTCATCCCAGTGAAGACCACTTATACAAGTGCGAAGTTGGCAAAGATATACATGACCAGGATCGTATGTCGGCATGGAGTTCCGAGGACCATTATATCAGATAGAGGGACCTAGTTTACCTCAAAGTTCTGGAATCAGTTGCATGAGACTTTGGGTACTAGGCTAGAGTTTAGTACAACCTTTCGTCCACACACAGATGGAGAGACCGAGAGAGTCAATCAGATTCTGGAGGACATGTTGACAGCTTGTGCGCTAGATTATGGATCTAGTTGGGACGACAATTTGCCGTATGCAAAGTTCTCTTATAACAACAGCTATCAAGCCAGTTTGAAGATGGCCCCTTTCGAAGCCTTGTATGGAAGAAGGTGCATGACACCGTTGTTGTGGGACGAAGTTGGAGACCGTCAGTCGTTTGGACCAGATTTGATTAAGGAGTCTGAAGAGAAGGTTAAATTGATTCACGACAGACTCGAGGTAGCCCAGTCCACGCAGAAGAGTTACACGGATTCTAAACGTAAGGAGACAGTTTACAAAGTCAGAGACAGAGTATATCTTCGTGTATCCCCGCTTCGAGGAGTTAAGCGTTCAGGAGTTAAGGGAAAGTTAGCACCATGGTTTGTGGGACCATAAAAAGTTTTGGAACATATGGGAGAAGTTGCTTACAAGCTGGAATTGCCAGAAGGATTGTCAGGAGTTCACGACGTGTTTCACGTTTCCCAGTTGAAGAAGTGCCATGCAGAGATGGTCGATATTCCTCTATGAGATACAGTGCCACTAGAAGCGATTCAGCTGGATAGTGATTTGATAATGAGGATAAACCTGTTAAGATTCTCGAGTTTGCCAGCCGAGTCACACCCAG
Organism: Triticum aestivum; assembly: GCF_018294505.1. Taxonomy (NCBI): domain Eukaryota; kingdom Viridiplantae; phylum Streptophyta; class Magnoliopsida; order Poales; family Poaceae; genus Triticum; species Triticum aestivum. The sequence continues at coordinate 560,969,607 of NC_057807.1, forward strand.
CAAGGTTATCAAGTTTTACAAAGTTTAGTGGAGCCACCATACCGAGTAGGAAGCCACCTGGGAGCGAGAGGAAGACCTACAGAAGAACCACACACACCTATTTTCTAGCCAACCCGAATCTCGAGGGCGAGATTCATCTTAAGGGGGGTAGGTTTGTAACATCCAAAATTTCTAATTTGGAATGTTATACATAGGTCATCATATGCATATGATATTTTTATTGCACTTTGGTTGATCCTAGAAATTCTAAGCAACTCAAGGACCCACGGAGGGAGTTGGGGATTTCGTTATTTTCATATTTGAATTTTTTACAAATATTGAAGAGAGGATCATTTTGGTTTTATTTATTTTTGTCTCCAAATATTTCAAATATCAAACTAAATGAGAGGAGATAATATGACTTCTCCAAAATAAAAGAAATATTGGAGGAAAACTGTTAAAATCAAATTTTATTTTTATTTGAAGTTCTATTGCTATTTTATTTGAATTAGAAAAATATGCATATTTTTAAAAATTGCACTTTAGGCCAGAAAAATGTTCACTTTGTTCTAAATATTCCATTTAGACGGCGAAAATTTGTTTTGGCATTTTTAGATTTTTTTTATATTTATTAGGATTTTTTTCTGTTCGGCGGAATTATTTAAAAATAAATAAATAAATAAGTTCCCGCCCGATTGGGCCGAAGCCCAGCCGAGCAAGCTGACCCGCCTAGTGCCGCCGCCTTGCCCTCCCGTGCGCGAGACGGACTCGCCAGACTCTGCCCGACGCCCGTTGCCCGCCGCCCCTTCCCCAAGTTGGCCTCGCCCCGACCCCCCCCCCTTACAAGCCGCCCGCCCCGTAGCCCTTCTCCGCCACCCCGCCACCCAAGCCGCCGGTGCCAGCGTGCCTCGCCACTGCATCCCGCCGCCGCCAAGTGTCGCTGCCTCGCCGCCGTCGCTCAACATCGCCGTCGTCGCCCCTCGCGGCCCCGCCACCGACCCGCACCACCACCCGGAGCCCCGTCGCCCCACCGGAGCCTCGCCGGATGTAGAAACCGCCACCACCGCCGCCATTTTGTTTTTATTTTTTCAAAAACCATTCCGGTTTTTAGAAACCCTAGATCTAGTTTTTTTATTTAGATCAGTTTGATTTTTTCGGTTTAGTTAGTTAGTGGACGTTCGTCGGTATGTTCGTTTTAAAGAATGTTGTACGTCGGATACTCGCAGACAGCGAACCTTCGTTCGTTAGCTGTTCGTCTCGTTTTATTTTCCAGTGTTTTTCCGCGATTATTTGCGATCGCGATTTCTGCCCTGATCTTCGTTCTATTATATCTTTTCGCTCATTTATCCAAATTAGATGGAACAAGCGCCTAGATCTTTGTCTCGAAGCCCTCTTTCTGTTTAACCAACTTGAACAAGATTTTGGTACTGTAAAATTTGACTTTAGTCCAGATTAGTAACTCAGATCTTGTTTCTTTCGTAGTTTGAGTTTCGTTGCTCCGTTTGATTTGATTCCTTTTGCTAACCGGAGTTCTTCAATTGAACTTTCTGGTTGGATCTTCTTATTTGAGTTTTACCTGTGCCTCTTTTTTGATTGCTTATGTATGTTATTGTTTGTTTGTGATAGAATTCCCGGAGCGCAAAGCGTGCTACTACGAGTCTCTAGGTTTTGTGGATCATTAGCAAGGCAAGTAACACTTTGATCATACCCCTTTATTACCTAGTTTTTATGCATTAGTTCCAATCCTCAAACATTGCATGGTTAGGATATGATTTAACATGTGGGTTTGGGAAGTAGATGATGAGGTAGAACCTATTGCTTGTTTATTATCAAACCTTTGGGAGTTACTTCTATGATTGCTCAGATTGCTATGCTATGCTCGTAGACGTGGATTGGGTGAGTGTATCCATGACAGATGTGAGAATTATTAATTAATGGTTAAATTAAGGTGGCTACTTAAATACACATCTAGGTGGATTGGTTGCGGGAACTTGGAGAATCCAGTGTTGTCCTAGGATATCTCGGAGTACCCGTGTGATTATCTTACGGTTCGCCACCCAGGCTCAAAGAGAACATAAGATTATTCATGCTAGAAACTTCCGTGTGCAGCCACAAGCCATTATGGGCTCTCGCATAGTTGAGTAAGTTGTGTGACCTCTTTCGGTAGTAGACTAGCAGATATAGGGGATGTAGGTGCTACTGTCTACCCGGAGTAAAGAGTTAATGCTTCTGAAAGACTGTGTCTCGGTCATCCATTTCTCAAACATCATGAAGTGCGAGAAATTCAACGGAGGAGATCGAGTCTTGTGGGGAAAAGTACGCAAACCTCTGGAGAGTGTACAAACTAATCATGGTTAGCCGTGTCCCCGGTTATGGACATCTTGAGTATCTGGTTCTTGGATTATCATGTTGATCTCATCACTCTAAATTAATTTTGTTGGGTAATTGATGATGTTTAATCGGGATTGAGTTGGAGGAACCTTCCCAATGTTTAACAACCACCATGATAGTTAAATAAAATTTATTCCTTTGTTGTAGGGGAAAATTGGCTTTATGCAAAACTGTAACCATAGAGATATCCACCAGCTATACATGCCTGTAGTGATAGCATTTACCTATTCATTACTCTATGTGTTACATTGCCAGCATATTCCATGTGCTGGCCCATTTTGGGCTGCAACATATCATGTTGCAGACTTTTCAAACGACGAGTAAGGTGCCATATGTCGTTATCGTTCACTCAGCTATGCCGTTGGAGTTTGATGGACTCACTTTATCTTCCAAGCCTTCCGCTGTTATCGTATTTAGATGGCCTTAAGACATATTATTGTAATAGTTCTCTTTTGAGACATTCGATGTAATAAGTGTGTGATTGAAACTCTGTTCCTCAAGTACTGAGCGTGTCAGCATTACTGATCCAGGGATGACACTAATGCACCGAGACTAGACTGTTTGAGGTCTGGTCGCTACAGTCATTGTCTTAGTGGTGTCATGTGAACGTCGACTACATGAAACTTCACCATATTTGGGCCTAAGGGAATGCATTGTGGAGTAGTTATTAGATGGTGGGTTGGGAGAGTGACAGAAGCTTAAACCCCAGTTTATGCGCTATTCCGTAAGGGACCGATTGGATCCAAAAGTTTAATGCTATGGTTAGAATTTATTCTTAATACTTTTGTCATAGTTGCGGACGCTTGCGAGAGGGTTAATCATAAGTAGGAGGTTTGTCCAAATAAGAACAACACCTAAGTACCGGTCCACCCACATATCAAATTATCAAAGTACCGAACACGAATTAAGCCAACATGATGAAAGTGACTAGATGGAATTCCCGTGTACCCTCAAGAACACTTTGCTTATCATAAGAAACCATTTTGGCATGTCCTTTGCCTCAAAAGGATTTGGCTACCTTCCTGCACTTCTATTACTACTATCGTTACTTGCTCGTTACAAATTATCTTGCTATCAAACTACTCTGCTACTTATAATTTTAGCACGTGCAGACATTACCTTTCTAAAAACCACTTGTCATTTCCTTCTGTTCCTCGTTGGGTTTGACACTCTTACTTATCGAAAAGGCTACAATTGACCCCATATACTTGTGGGTCATCAGTCTTCAGCTGGAAGCTCTGTGATAGGAGAGAGTCCGGCGGGGTTCATCCTCCCGTCTTCGGACGATGTGGTCCACTCCGGATCTAAGGCCGAGGAGGATACGAGCGTCAAACCATGGATGGGATCTCATAGTGGATCCGAAGGGCCTCCTTCGTATGGGTGGGGAGCGGCGGTCGAGGCCGTGAACCCCTCGAAGACCATATCTCCTCAGATATTGATGATGTAGTTCAAACTTCTAGATCTGATCTGGTGACCAGGCGCGTAGCTGTCGACCTTCTCAAGGTGACCGGTCAAGTTGGCACGTAGCATGAATCCGCCAAACAAAAATAGTTGGCTAGGGAGAAAGATCTCCCCGGACACAGCATTGCCGTCGATGACAAGGCGAGCCATCGATTCTTCTGTCAATAGCACAACGGAACTCTCAATAAAAGCACCAATGTCAGTGTCAAAACCAGCAGATCTCGGGTAGGGGGTCCTAAGGTGTGTGTCTGAGGATCGATCGTAATAGGGGATGCAAGGGACACAATGTTTACCCAGGTTCGGGCCCTCTTAAAGGAGGTAAAACCCTACATCCTTCTTGATTATATTCGATGTGTATAAGGGTTACAAGAGTTGATCTACCTCGAGATCATAATGGCTAAACCCTAGTTGTCTAGCCTATGATTATTCTGATAGCCTTGACGGGCTAAACCCTCTGGTTTATATATACACCAGAGGAGCCTAGGGTTGTAAAGAGTCGGTTTACAAGGGAAGGAAATAATACATCCAGACACCAAACTTGGCATCCACGCATATAGGAGTCCTATCCGTACATGGAGGATAGTCTTCTACTTTATCTTCACGACCCATCAATCCGGCCCATATCGGATAGACCGGACACCAGAGGACCCCCTAATACAGGACTCCCTCACTCCCTACATGCACAAGGGATGGCGAGCTTCACGAAGTGTAAAGCTTCCCGGTGTTTCTTATTCACATCGGAGCTGCCCCTCACCATCCTTCAGCTCCTCAAAATTGCTCCCAAACCATAGAACCCTAGCAAAGTCCCCGTGCGTTGTTTTTAACCCATGATCGTGCGAGAGGTGAGGTGAAAACGGGAGGTGGGTCCGGTTTTTACTCCGGTCAGACCGAGAGAAATTTCTCAGTGAAACCCTACCATCTCGGAGTCACTAGACTGCAAATCGGTCTGACCGAAACTACATGTTTAGACTCTGTTAGTGATTTGGTGTCACCGAGGTTATCAAATCGGTAGCTCCGAAATGCTTTCTGTAGAAAACTAAAGTTAAGGATTTGTCTGCAAAAAACAGCTATATTTTGTGATGCTCATATACTCTACCCACACCCATCTATTCACAGGGTTAGCTATAGAGATGTCAGAGGCCATTGACAGCCAGAACAAGTCTGAAGAGCAGGTTAACCTCAGTGAGGGCACAAGCCCCTCTGGTAGCTATGATGAGGGAAGTAGAAGCACCCCTAGCAACTTGCCAAAGGCAGCTACCAGACAAAGAAAGAAAAGGAATTCCGATAGTGAGGATGAGGACTTTGTGATTGAGGAGGAAGTGACCTCCAAGAAAAAAGTTGTGAAGAAGGAATATGTTGGTGCTGCTGCCACCACCAAACCAGGTTTGCAAAAGAAAGCTCCTGCTAGGAGAGCTCCAATGTCCAAAGTCAGAGCCTCAACTCAAGAAACTATGAAGTTCAAACTGGAACAATCTGATGATGATGAGGCTGCTGGAGGAAAGAAGAAGAGGACTAGAACAACTACTGCAAGAGAGCTTGGAAAACCTACCATGAGGGAAGAAGAGGAGGAGGAGGAAGAGCATGTTGCACCTTCTGCCAAGACACAAAAGTTGATGGTTGATGCCATCAAGACTGGTGGTACTCCTTCAAAACCCAAGTCTGCCCCCAAGCCCACAACTCCAGCTCAAGCACCCAAGTCAACTGCTCCAAAGAGATCTACTAGGAACATCTCAGTTGTAGAGAAGAACAAGGCCCTAGTGCCTGAGGTTCAAGAAGATGATGAGCCACTAGTGCTTAGGAAATTGAAGCCCAAGATCCCAGATCATAATGATGATCATCCAGTGGAAGAAAATATGAAGTTGAAGAAGGATCATGGTCTGAGACTATGGAGACAGAATGATCCATATGCCACTAGGAGAAGGACTACTATGGACTATCGTTTCCATACCAGAGAATAGCAGGACTTCTATCAGACTGTCTTATTGGACAAGAAGCCCATTGCATGTGACATGAAATGAGTTGATTGGCAATACATTAATGATAATGAAGACTATTTTCCTCATGTGCATGAGAGCTTCAGGTTGAATGGAGTTGATAAGTTTGTTGGAGAGAAGCTAAAAAAATGGAACGATGAGATGATCACGCAGTTCTACTCTACTATCCACTTCTACCCTGATGGTAAGATTATGTGGATGACTGAGGGCACCAGGTACCAGTCATCAATTTCTAAATGGGCCAAGCTTATCAATCCTCCAAAGGAAAGTGAATATGATCTTGATGTTTATGGCAAACCCAGGAAATATCACAACTCAATGGCCAACATGTACAAGCATATACCTGATGCAGCTCTAGGGACACACAAGCTAGGATCAATATATTATCTGCTTGCTGGACGGACCACCATGAACACCATCTTGAGGCATACTTTGTTGCCCAAGTTTGGATATCACATGATGGTACATGGTCATTCCATCAACTTGCCTCATTTGTTTGACATTCCCCAGAAGTTTAAAGTCATGAGCTTGATCGTTGAGATAGTGAAGAGGACAGCAGCCGACCAGAAGAGGTCTTATAGATATGCCCCACACATTCAGATGTTGATTAACTCCAAGGTTGGAACTGGGACATATCTGCTTGACAAAGAGCATCTACCCCTAAGGCCTAATTTTGAGAACAACGAGGTTGTCATGGATGCATCCCGTCCTACATGTGCTGAGGCTCAGGAGAAGATCGAGAAAGCAAAGGCTGCAAAAGCAGCAAATGCATCAAGTGCTCCAGATGCTTCAATAGTGAATCTCAAGACCAAGCAAGATTAGCTCAGTTATCTGCTTGAGGCTACCATGAGGATTGAAAAGAGCTTGGCCACCTTGTCTCAAAATCAGGAGAGTCTTGAAAGGATCATTGAGACAAAGATGTATGACCTTGATGTGAAGGTCACAGAGATTCAGACTATTGTGGAGAAGCTCAGGGATGATGCTTAGGACAATGATGATAGACCCACTATAGACATATTCCGGTCAGTGCCAACGGCACAGAGGTCAGCTACTGAGCCAGTTGCAGATTTGAGGACTCCTCACTCTGCTCCTACCACTGCAGCCACAACCCCAGTTGCTCCTCATGTATCCACTCCTCTAGCTCCACAGACTTCAGCAGAAGCATTTGCAGACACAGTCATCCTAACGCCTTCTACGCACACCGGAGCTACAAGCCAGAAGACCACTTTAGGAGCCCCCAGAGATCGTGCCTAGAGTGTTGCATAACACTATACGTTTTCAAACTTTTTGGTAACTTGTTGCCAAAGGGGGAGAAAGTGTATAGATCATAGGCTTCGAGAGAGAGTGCATTTTGCTTTTGTTGGTCTTATTTGCCTTGCTACTTGCTACTTTATTTTTGTTTGGTTGTTGCTACTCTTGCTACAATTTGTGTTATGCTCGTGAGATACTTTATGTGATCATGTGTTTGATCATACTACGCTTAATGTGTGCTTGCATGATTATATCTATGAATGTTTGTATGATCAATCACTTGTATCCTTGGTGATGGGTGCATGCTATTTAATTCCTATCATTTTGAGTGCTCCACCAAGATGTATGTGACATGGAAGAGTGACCCATGATCCTAATAGATTGTGCATTTGCATTCAAACACAAACTTTAAGCGTACGATCGAAAGTAGGTCTAGAGGAGGGGGGGTGATTAGACTATTTGACCAAATAAAAATCTAACATTTTCCAATTTTAGTTGTGGGAAGATTTTAGCAATTAGTACAAGTCAAGCAATCAACCTACACATGCAATTCTAAGAGTGTAGCAGCGGAAAGTAAAACATTGCATATGAAGGTAAATGGAAGGGTTTAGAGAGTGCAAATGCAATGATGACACAGATATTTTTGGCGTGCATCCGATAGGTGGTGCTATCATACATCCACATTGATGGATACTTCAACCCACAAAGGGTGACGGTTTTGCGAGTCCATAGAGGGATCCACCTAGTCCTGGCCATCTCAGGCCCGGCCCTGTCGGCCCACCCAGGCCTGGCCCTAAAATCCAGGACCTAGGCCCGATGGGCTTGCTTGTGGGCCGGGCTTGGGCCTAAGTTTTGAGCCCACCAGCAGGGCCTGGACGGGCTTGGGCTTGGCATATTGGCATTTTAAGGAAGAGGCCCGGCCCACGGCCCTAAGCCCTAAGGGCTTTTGAGGGCTTTTTACCAGATGGGCCGGGCTTGGGCTAGAAAAGTAGGCCCGATGGTAGGGCCTGGGAGGGCCTGGGCCTCAGTTTTCTGCCATGGGCTTTTTTAGGCCCGTCCCAAGCCCGGCCCGGCCCGGCCCATGGCCAGATATAGCTCCACCCATGAAGGGTCCACGAAGAAGCAACCTTGTCTATCCCACCATGGCTATCACCCATGAAGGACTTGCCTCACTCGGGTAGATCTTCATGAAGTAGGCAATCTCCTAGCCCTTACAAACTTCTTGGTTCAACTCCACAATCTTGTCGGAGGTTCCCAAGCGACACCTGACCAATCTAGGAGACACCACTCTCCAAAAGGTAATAGATGTTGTGTTGATGATGAACTCCTTGCTCTTGTGCTTCAAATGATAGTCTCCCCAACACTCAACTCTCTCTCACGGATTTGGATATGGTGGAAATATTATTTGAGTAGAAATCAACTTGGGGAAGGCTAGAAATCAAGATTCTTCTGGTAGGATTGGAATGTCTTGATCTCAGCACATGAGTATGTGGTTCTCTCTCAGAAAATGTAAGCTGGAAGTGTAGGCACGCTCTGATGGATCTCTCACAAATGGAGAAGGGGGTGAGGGGTATATATAGCCTCCACACAAATTCCAATCGTTACACACATTTGACTCAACTCGGTCAGACCGAATAGAAGAACTCGGTGACACCGATTTAGTTCAAAATGTGAACGTTAGGAATCTCGGTGGGACCGATGTGCTAGGGCTTAGGGAAAACATCAAATCGGTGGCACCGATTGCATCAACTAGGTGAGGCCGAAATGAAGCAATAAGGCAATAGAGAAGATGACAAGCTGACTCAGTGTGACCGATCGCATTCTCGAGAGACCAAGACAATTGCAACAGGCAACAAAGAGTTTGCAAGGCCATCTCGGTGAGATCGAGATCCATATCGGTGTGACCGAACTGTTAGGGTTTCTGGTAGTGGCTATGTCATATGAACTCAGTGGCGCCGCATAGAAAGAATTGGTGAGGCCGAGTTTGACTTTAGGTTTTGGACATATTTGGAATGAGAAAGTGGTTGAGGGATTTGGAGCAATATCACTAAGCACTTGAGCAAGTAAGCCATTAAGCAACACTTCATCCCCTTTTAATAGTATTGGCTTTCCTATGGACTCAATGTGGTCTTGGATCACTAAAAATGAAATGAAGAGTCTTGAGGTTTTGCCAATACGTGTCCTTAGCATTTTGAGGGGTCCACATCTCTAGTCCATGCCATGCCATTTATTGAATTTTCTAAAATATTAAACTTGAATGGATATTAGTCCAATGAGCTATATGTTGTTATGAATTACCAAAACCACCCGAGGATTAGTTGCACTTTCAATTACCGTCGCACTGCCACACTTGATGTATAAAATGTCCTGTTGAACAAGTTGACTTCACAACTTTCTTGGTCACCCATCACCTGATAAACACCAACCTGGATGTATATAGTGTGTAGTATTTCACTCTAGCCTTTGCTCTTTCCAACTTCTTACTCATGACTGGAGTAACCTCACAACCTGCACTTTTCGCTCCACTTTGTTTTAGAGCCATTTTTTTCACACATCAGATGAACTATTGACAACTAGATCGGTTTTAGATCTTGGACTCAGCATGTTGGCTGATGTGTTGATTCGAAATATCCCCGGCCCAAAGCCGTGCATCCTTGTTATACTTCTTATAGTACCTATGTTGTGCTATTGAGAAAAAAATCTACTCATTAACTGTGCTAGCACATACAATCTTGTCAAAGTAAATTTGGAGACCATTCCCTTGAATCCAGCATATGAGAAATTGACTAGGACATGTCTTTTGTAGTACCTATGATGTGCTATTGGGAAAATTCTCTGATGCCACCCACAAGTCCCTTTTGCCTATCAGACATAAGGGTCCATCCTCCATGCATCTGCATGTCCTATTGCGACCTCAAGTTGTCCCATAAACCATGTCCAAGTAGAAAGATCTCCGATGTTCAGAATTGCAAAGGCCAATGGGAACATGTTGTTGTTTCCATACTTGCAGATCTAGCAAGCACATGCACACCATTTGCAAGCATCACAAAACAACCATCCAAACCAATGAAAGACCTACAACCATTTAAAAACCCCTTTAGTTTGTGCACAATAACTGATGAACATCTCCCCAAATACTGGATTTAAACCCTCTCTCCTAGCTAGTTCTGTGTATAGTATAGCCCTACTTCCTGGATTTGTTGCCAACACAGCCTGCAAAATAATCGCATAGGTGTGCATATTGCTTCTTGTGATTTCCCGAAATCCTCTCCAATGCCTTTGCTTTTGTTCTATATGCCATATTTTTGGTGATTTCATAGTTGAGCTCTGTTTTGACACACTCCTGAAATGCCTCAACTTTCCGATTCAAATCTGCTCTGAAATTACGCTCATAGTGTTTTGCGAGCTAGGTTGAGTTCATCTAGGTATCGTCCCTGTTTTGACAACATTTATGAGGCACCACATCCTCCCTAAGCATGAAAGATGGGTAGTTTGCAATCTTACTTGCAAACATACTGAAAGGGCAATCTGGTTCCACACAAATGATTCTTATGTTATCCATCTTGTTCTTGATATAGCCTAAACTCTCCCCTGTGTAATGTGATATATCTTCACTGTCTTCCTGAGATGTTTGACATCAACAAAGCAAACTCCTTTGATTAGCAGCTCAAGGTTATCAATATCATGATCTTCAAAGTGAATTATTGGCTTATTAACTACTCACCTCTGTTTGTACCAATCAACATTATTATTGTCACTCCTCGCATGCTCTTCTAAAGGATCATAACCATCTTCTCTTTATTCAAATATTTTTGTAGGGACACTGAGAAGGTAGTCATTTTATAAAAAAAATGACGAAATGTAGACCTTATCGTAATGGTGGATAGTCTGCAAAAATGCAATAGATCCTTTTCTCCGTTACACATCTGTGTTTGTAAATACTCCTATTTGAGGTGAGGTAGCCATATCAAGAACTTTGCTTATGGTTGTTAGAAAGACATGTTGCAAGCATGCAATTAAGCACTTCTTGAACATAAGAAATGTTGCACATAAATATATGTGCACTGTGCCATGTCTCTTGGAATTGGGCCAATGCCAAAAGGTTGATTAGTAACCGCCGTGCAGTCATCTCGTTCTAACAACAAGAACCTTAATTATTTTTTTAATAGTCCATGACACGCCGGTCTCAGTCACAGGCCGCGCTCTGCGACAAGCTAACGAGTTTAAATTATGGGTCATCTTGATATTGTTTAGCTGCATTTTATTTCTGCTGCCTTATACTCCCTAAACGCTCTTATATTATAGGGCGAAGGGAGTATTATTTATTTCTGCAACTCCTTTAATCATTTGTTTCCAGCTGTTGAGCCATCAGCCATCCCTGCCAACTCGTCGCTGGTTTTTTGTTAGGATGTACCTGGCAACTGGGAGACGGGGAGAGAGCGATGTGTCGGGGATATGGCCGGACAAAACTTATCCGAAAACACATGCATGCAAAGGATCAACCATTTACACCCGGACTCTACCTCAGGCCGCAAAATATATAAACACCAAAAATAAGTAAATAAATATAACATGCTCACAAGTACATGAAAATAAATCAAAGAATTAAGAGAATAATCATCAAAGAAAGATAAACCAAACTAACCCTTGCAACATCTGCCTAACTATCTACTCCCCTTGTCAATAGTGATATAAAATGTCTTACATTTGTTTAACTATTTACTCCCTCTGTCAATAGCGATATAAAACGTCTTACATTTGTTTACAGAGGAAGTATATCATAGTACTCATTATTTTTCTCACAGATACCTCGGTGATGCCAATGTGAACGGCGGAGACCCAAGACTTCCTCTTCATGACTACAACAATTATATCTTTGTCCTGCTCTTAGATGACACCAACAGACAAATCGGTTATTTGAGCCTGTCCATTGCCCCTTGACTTGCAATTGCTTTAGAATAAATACTCACAAAAATACAAAAGTAGATAAATCCAATGACTTGATGCAAGTATGAAGATAGTTTTTTAAATTAGACTTGACTGGTTACTTTCGCTCTCCTTCTGCACTTAACATGTATTCCTTGCTGCTTAGTTTTCAGAATAGTGCAAGTAAAACTGATGTTTCCCTGTGTGGTGACCGTGATGGACGGAGGGAGCACCGAAGACCGAAGACTAGTACGCACTTGGGGTGAGGTGAGGTGAGGTGCAATGGAAGTTTCATCAGAGCAGGTGTTTAGTGTTTTGTCGGCCCCCTATTATCCTTATTAATCGAGCTACTCTACCAGACGGTGCCTACTCTTGGCGACAACCTTAAAAGAACTCTCCGCGACATTTCCATGTGGGTCCCCACGGCAGCGCCACGTGTGGATGCATGATAATGGGTACCTGCAACCCGTTTACCCGGTCGGTTTTACCGGCTAAAAGGTATAGGTTTCGTAAAGAAAAATACCCACGGTATAAATGTAATTGGTAAAATATTATACCATATGGGTTTGGCGGGTATGCGTTAGGTAAGGGTAAACCCATAAGGAAAATACACTTTGGTTCCTGGTTGTATATGCACCCTATATGGGGATTTTTTTAATATTTTAATAAAAAGTTAAAATAGTTAAGAAGTATTTTGACAAAACACTTGACTTACTTTTGCACTAGTATATAAATCTTGACGGAAAAAAAAACAAAAGTTGGCCTCACAGCAAAAAAGACAAAATTTATTTGCTATTATAGGTCACTATTCACACTATTTTAGCCAAAATTTTGTCTTTTTTGAAAAGAAGTTAAAGGGATATTTTTTTTGTGGATTTTATTTCTCACGAGTACAATAAAAGGTCAAGTTTATTACAAAAATATTTTCAGGAATTTTTGACTTTTTGTTGAATTACTGAAAAAAATTCCCATATAGGGTGCATATGTTTCCATAGACCAAAAATTCCCCTCCAAACCCATACCTGGCTATAACGTTACATGACATGTGGGACATTGTGTCATGCGTATAAACGATTAGAAATTTAAAATCTATGTTATTATTAAATTTGATAATACATGATATTTTTTGCGAGAAGATAATACATGATATTTAAAATATATGTAAATTTATAATTAAGAATTAAGATTGATGTTCACATTGGGAATCAAAATATGTGATTGTGTATTGCTCTGAGTACGGTGAGGTGGGTGCGGGCTCTCTTACCCGGCCGGGTGATTGGTTTGGAAAATAAGTTATACCAACTAATGGTGCAGGGGGCCGGTACGGGTTTGGTAATGGCAAGCCCATACCCGACCCGGCCGGGTGCAACGACCTAACGAGAGTATTAAGATGTTGAGCTTCTTTCCTACTGTACTTACAGATACGTCCAAGATTTTGTTTTGCATTACTGAAAGAAAGATGTCGGTAAGATGCTAATGTGAACGGCGGAGACCAAAGACTGCAGCGATTTTTATTTTTTTTGGCTAACACCTCGTTTGTGGCCAAAGCAAGCGACAAACATTGGGAGAAGGGTCAATGTGGCAACGCGGTGCCAACCTATACTCGACAAACATATACAAATATAAATAGGTTATCCCCAAAGCCCAGCAAACATACAAAATGCAAAATACAACCCTTAAAAAAAACATACAAAATACAAACAGGTCTTGATCAGCAGCACGCGCACTGAATCAATCAACCATATATGCTCGCCTAGAGGGAGCTGATCGGTGCGGAAAGTAGTTGACCTACAACAAAATGCCGCGGCTCCTCCTCTTTCTCCTCCTTTGCGTCTCGGTGTTGGCCGCTGCACCTGCACAGGCCTATCAAGACAAGTGCGACATCAAAGCCGCCGTCAGGAACGATTCAGACACCGGCAAAAATGAGGTATCGTATCTGTACTCGATCTGTAGTAGCATGCAGCATGACTCTTAACTTTAAAAGTGAGGTAGTATAGTAATTATGGCTGCGTGTGCATGTACGTGCTCGTGTTCGTGTACCAGGCGCCCGGGATCGACGATCTGTTCTATGTTGTGGACATCGACGAGCTCGAGCAGGCCACCGGCTTGGAATTGGGTTTGTCTCAGGGTGATGCTATCGAAATGGACCAACCTATTCCTAGTACCAGCGCCGCCTTCCAATCACCGGATTTGATCAACTGTCGGGCGATCAACTGGTAAGAACATTATCCACCTTACCTCCATGCAATATGGCATGCATCCTGGAGCCCTACCTGTTTGTTTGTTTGTTTTTGTGGGGAAGCCGTACCTGTTTGGAATCACGATGCATGGTTTGGAGAAATTCGAATTAATTAGAACCAAAGTTACATAAAAATCAATACCAATATGGATATTATCTTGTAGGACGATTGAGGAGCGCCGTCGTGCTTGTCTGGCCCGCATTGTCAGTCATGTTTACTCCAGGGAGAAGAAAGCTATCCCCCTAAGTCCCGACACAGGCTTCCGCCTCCACGGGGAGCCGCTCGAGGACGGCGACGACGTCTATGCTGCCATCTACGAGTACGTGGGCCAAGGCCGTGAGGACAAGTCCGCTCCACACTTGATCGTCGCCTTCCGAGGCACCGACCTGTGCTGGAAACGGAGGGGGGTGAGGGACGTCTGGTTCGACTGCCTAATTACTGTAGACGCCGTCAAGTACACTGGTCGCTTCAAGCTCGCCTACCAAAAGCTCGTCCACCTCATGCTGGATAATCCAGGTCGCCCCGTTTGGCTCACCGGGCACTCTGCCGGCGCGTCCCTGGCGCTGCACGTGGGGACTCATATGGTGCTCAAGAAGGAGATCAAGCTCCCGACTTTCGCCTTCAACCCACCGGTGGCCATACTTGGCTGGTTTCCCGTTCCCAAGGGCGTAAAGAAGCTCATTGGACCGCTGATCCCATCCAGGCGCAAGCAATCGTTGAAGCTGTGCAGGTGGACTCCGGTGCTGTACGTGCACCAAAGAGACTTCTTCTTCTGCAGGAGGATCATTGATTGCTTGAAGAAGCCGACCAAGTTGGACAAGTGGATCATCAACCTGCCGTCCCTGACCATGTGTGAGAACTCCGCCATTGTCCAAGCCGGGGGAGAGCAGTGTGGACTACACAGCATTAAACAGTGGTTTAGTCCCAATAGTGAGCTCAACATGACCTGTCGAAATATCCAAGAAAATCGGAAGCATACTCCTGAGGCTCTCAGCCGGTTCAGCCTAGGCTATGCTAGCAACGGCTTACATGCTATATATCAGGGCTATGAATTTCCTCTCTTCAGCTCAGATGTACCACAAGCACCCTAAGTCCATTAAATATTTGCAAGTAGGACTTGTGTACCACTACAAGGTTTCCCTGCATCTATTGAAGACCCTATTTGTAAGTTTTCTTATTTTCCATGTTGTGCAATCAGTGGGCTTGAGAAGTCCATTAATTAAATACTACGTAGCAAAAATGTCCATGCGTTGTAACAGAAAAAATAATTAGATTCTTCAATAAAATACTTCATTTTTTGTTTTAGGAATTTTGATCGATGCATATGAGAATCATCGCATATTTTTCAGAAAAAGACGAAAAATCCCACCATCTTAAGCCGTACAGCCCACAACTTGTGAGATATGTTAGATAATAACGAGAATAAACGAGACAAAAGACACGGATTTTTACGTGGAAACCCTTGCGGGAGAAAACCACGGACGCACGAAGGCGCAATCACTATGAGGAGGAGTATTACAAGTACGAGACGACAGCCCGTCTGAAGTGCGACTACACGGGGTATATAAGAGGGCAATACATGAGAGTCCTTGGAGGGCAATACATCACTATGAGGAGGAGTATTACAAGCACGAGACGACAGCCCGTCTGAAGTGCGACTACACGGGGTATATAAGAGGGCAATACATGAGAGTCCTTGGAGGACAAGTAAACGAGTTATACTCGTACGCGTCGACGTCAACGCAAAAGGCCCACACCGTTTGTACTACGTCTAGTCCAACACGGTACTAGAATTTAGATCATAATTTAACAATCTCCACCTTGATCCAAATTCCCTCCAGTAGTCGAAGAAAGTGAATAACTCCATCCAAATCAGCATAAACACCTTGTGCGTCAAAGTCCATAGGACTAATGAGAAATACCAACTAAGCCTGAGCAAAGCTCAAACTTATTGGTCGGAACTGGCTTTGTCATCATATCAGCAGGATTATCATGAGTACTTATCTTGCATACCTTCAAATTGCCTTCAGCAACAACATCTCGAATATAATGAAATCTGACATCAATGTGCTTTGTCCTCTCATGATACATTGGATTCTTTGTAAGATATATGGCACTTTGACTGTCAGAAAATATGGTAGGGCAAGATGAATCTCCACAAAGCTCAGTGTATAAACCTCTCAACCAGATAGCTTCTTTGCATGCCTTGGAAATAGCCATATACTCGGCATCAGTAGTGGAACAAGCCACAATAGACTGCAAAGTTGCTCTCCAACTCACAGCACAACCATCAATGGTGAAAACGTAACCTGTGAGTGATCTTCTCTTATCCAAATCACCAACAAAATCAGAATCAACAAAACCAACAAGTCCATCTCTAGTTTTCCCAAACTGTAAATAAGTATTAGAAGTACCACGCAGGTATCTGAAAATCCACTGAACTGCTCTCCAATACTCTTTTCCAGGATTAGCCATGTATCTACTGACAACACTCAACGCATATGATAAATCCGGACGAGAACAAACCATGGCATACATAAGTGAACCAACTGCACTTGAATAGGGAACTCTAGACATGTACTCAATATCTGCATCTGACTTAGGACATAAAGCTGATGACAATTTGAAGTGTGCAGCTAACGGTGTACTCACCGGCTTGGCATTATGCATATTAAAACGACGAAGAACTTTATCAATATATCCCTTCTGACTGAGATACACTTTTCCAGATGGTCTATCTCTGGATATTTCCATGCCAAGTATTTTCTTTGCTGCACCCAAATCCTTCATCTCAAATTCATTACTCAATTGCTTCTTTAGTTCATTAATCTCTGACATACTCTTTGCAGCAATAAGCATATCATCAACATAAAGGAGCAAATAAATAGTTGAACCGTTGACAGTTTTTAAATAAACACAACTATCATAATTAGATCTTTTGAAACCTTGAGAGAGCATAAAGGTGTCAAATCTCTTGTACCACTGTCTCGGGGATTGCTTCAATCCATAAAGAGATTTCTTTAACTTACAGACAAGCTTTTCTTTTTCAGGAATAACAAAACCTTCAGGTTGTTCCATATAAATATCCTCTTCTAATTCTCCATGTAAGAATGCAGTTTTAACATCCAATTGTTCAAGCTCAAGATCATGCATGGCAACAATACTGAGTAAAGTGCGAATAGAGCTAAGCTTCACAACAGGAGAAAATACTTCGTTATAGTCAATACCTGGAATCTGGCTATAACCTTTAGCAACTAACCTTGCTTTATATCTTGTCTCATCATCAGGAGAAACACCTTCTTTCCTCTTGAAAACCCACTTGCAACGAATAGGTTTCTTCTCTCTAGGTAATTTTACTAAATCCCAAGTGCCATTCTTTTCAAGTGATTCCATCTCATCATGCATAGCGGTCATCCACTTATTACTATCATCAGAAATAATAGCCTCGGAATATGAAGAAGGCTCAGAATTACCTTCAATTTCTTCTGCAACAGATAAAGCAAAAGAAACAATATTGCACTCTTCAATTAACCTGTCAGGTTTATTAATACCCCTTCTAACTCTGTCACGTGCAAGATTCCAACTGGGTGGAACAATAGGCTGATTTGGAGTGGGAGTGACATGTTCATCATCAACGACGGGTTCATCATGTGCATCAACAATTTCATTACCAAATGTATCACCTGTTTCAATAACATGCTCCACCTGAACAGTAGACTGCTGAATAGTAGGCTGCTGTTCACTCTCAACAGGAACATTAGTAGATGGAACATCATGTAACATAGCAGATTCATTAAAGATAACGTTTCTGCTAATAACAACCTTCTGGGTTTCAGGATTCCACAATTTAAAACCTTTAACACCAGACTTATAACCAAGAAAGATGCACTTAACAGCCCTAGGCTCCAACTTTCCATTATCAACATGAGCATAAGCAGTGCAACCAAAAACTCTCAACTGTGAATAATCAGCAGGTGAACCAGACCATACCTCAATTGGATTTTTCTTATTAAGTGCAATAGATGGTGAACGGTTAATGAGATAACAAGCAGTGGAAGCGGCCTCAGCCCAAAAATGCCTATGCAAACCTGCATTGGACAACATGCAACGGGCTCTGGAAATAATGGTCCTGTTCATACGCTCAGCAACACCATTTTGTTGAGGAGTATAAGGAACGGTGTAGTGTCTGACAATGCCTTCAGACTTGCAATAATTTTTAAATTGCTTAGAACAGAATCCATACCATTATCAGTGTGAAGTATCTTTACCTTCTTTTCAGTTTGTCTCTCAATCATAATCTTCCACTCCTTAAATGCTGAGAATGCTTCATATTTATGCTTCAAGAAATAAGGCCAAACTTTTCTCGAATAATCATCAATAATAGTCAGCATATAACTTGCACCACCTAATGACTTCTTGCGAGATGGTCCCCATAAATCAGAATGCACATAATCAAGAATACCTTCAGTTGTATGGGTCGAAGTATTGAACTTCACCCTCTTGTGCTTGCCGAAGATACAGTGCTCACAAAATTTCAATTTACCAGGTTCATATCCATCAAGAAGACCTCTCTTGTTTAACTCTGCTAAACTAAGTTCACTCATATGTCCAAGACGCATATGCCAAAGGTTAGCATCATCACAATCAGAATTCTTTGAAACAACTGGAGTAGCGTTACCTGAAACAGTAGAACCTCGAAGGTAATAAAGACCATTGGTCGAACTTAAGTCACCTTTCATCACAACAAGGGAACCTTTGGTGACCTTCAAAACACTATCTCCACCTGAATATTTGTACCCCTTTGCATCAAGGGCACTCATAGAAATAAGATTTCTCTTCATCTTCGGAATATACCGAACATCTGTCAAAGTTCTGATTATGCCATCGAACATCTTGATTCGAATAGAACCTATGCCTTCAATCTTGCATGGTGAATTATCAAAACCCAAAACAGAACCAGCAAAAGTAGTGGAATCAAAAGTATTAAACCAATCTCTATGTGGACACATATGAAAAGTGCATGCAGTGTCAAGTACCCACTCATCATTGGTCTCAGCACATCCAGCAATAACGACAAGAGCATCATCGGAACTATCATCATGAGCAACGTTAGCAGAATTGTCACCTTGTTTGTTACCTTTCCTCTTTTCCGTGTTCTGCAACTTGAAACACTCAGAGATGTCATGCACGTCTCTCCTGCAATATCTGCAATACTTCTTGTCTCTGGATTGCGACCGGCCTCTGTAGTCGTTCTTACTTTTGCCTCCGTTTCCATTATTGGAGTTCTTCTCCTTTGTCCTGCCACGAACAGATAATCCCTCGGCTTGGGATGAACTCGAACCATCATGAGGCACCATTAATTTCATCTTCTCCTTAGAGTTCAAAGCTTCATAAACTTCATTAAGTGTGAGAGTATCACGATTGTATAATATGGTGTCACTAAAATTGTTATAAGAACTTGGCAGTGAACAAAGTAACATTAAAGCAGTATCTTCCTCTTCATACTTAACCTCCATTGCAGCTAGATCAGATATGATCTCTTTAAATTCTGAAATATGATTCAAAACATTACCTCCCTCGGGTAACCTGTGCAGGAATAATTTTTGCTTCAGATGCATCTTGCTGGTGAGATCTTTAGTCATCCAAATCCCTTCCAGCTTTAACCATAGAGCGGCGGCAGTTTTCTCGCTCAAAACTTCCTGCAAAATATTATTATGCAAATGGAGTTGAATTTGTGACAAAGCCTTACAATCAATTCTTTTCTCCTCATCAGTCCAATCCTGGATTCTGTTCCTCCCAAAACTATCCAATGCTACATCATAGTCGGCCTGTGCCAACAATGCCCGCATCTTGACTTGCCATAGGGTAAACCTTGTGTCACGGTCTAGCAGCGGAAGATCATACTTCATGGATGCCATGAGTAGATAAATCTGTGCACAAAGTAGTACAAGTCGAAAGAAAAAATTCTTGACAGAACTTAAATTACGCGGAGCAAAGAACTAGGAACAGTAGCACCTGGTCATAGTTGGCTGGACGTAGTAACGGACAGAGAACAAAAAATCTGAACTAGGAGATAACCTTTGACCCCACGTGAGAAGTACTAGTAGTAGTACTAATGATCAGGTTGAACCAAAGTAGCAGCAGCAACTGAGTAGCAGCCTCGGGACTCGATCCTGTACTTGGACGGGAAGATGTGGAGTAGACAGCGACAACTCGGCGGAGTAGTAGCAGCGGCAGATCACGCAGCGTCAGCTGCGTGCGGAACATGAGGGCGACCGCTAGCAAGATCGTGGATCGCCTTCTCCTCGAAACTCCATACGGTCTCGGCGACACGGCCACGCGCAGACACGCAACCTTAATTTCTCTCGTCTCTGATCTCGTAT
Source organism: Triticum aestivum (assembly GCF_018294505.1). Classification (NCBI taxonomy): domain Eukaryota; kingdom Viridiplantae; phylum Streptophyta; class Magnoliopsida; order Poales; family Poaceae; genus Triticum; species Triticum aestivum. The sequence goes on from NC_057807.1 coordinate 560,990,232, forward strand.
GTGATCTTAGATCAATCTGGCTCTGTATACCACTTGTTAGATAATAACGAGAATAAACGAGACAAAAGACACGGAATTTTACGTGGAAACCCTTGCGGGAGAAAACCACGGACGCACGAAGGCGCAATCACTATGAGGAGGAGTATTACAAGCACGAGACGATAGCCCGTCTGAAGTGCGACTACACGGGGTATATAAGAGGGTAATACATGAGAGTCCTTGGAGGACAAGTAAAGGAGTTTTACTCGTACGCGTCGACGTCAACGCAAAAGGCCCACACCGTTTGTACTACGTCTAGTCCAACACGGTACTAGAATTTAGATCATAATTTAACAAGATAGAAAGTGAGTATGAGTAGAGATGCATCACGCTTGTACTCACTAGTAGAAAACAGGGCTATCGTTCGGCCCTGGCCAGCCCATTAGTCCCGGTTCTTCAAGAACCGGGACCAATGGGGGGTATTAGACCCGGTTCGTAAGCCCAGGGGGCCGGCCGGGGCCTCGTGGGCATTAGTCCCGATTCATGTGGTACCATTTGTCCCGGTTTGAGCCATGAACCGGGACCAATGGTCCTCGCTGCTGGCCCACAACCATTGGTCCCGGTTCGTGGCTTGAACCGGGACAAATAACTTGCCTACATATACCCACCGCCGCGGCAGAGCACTCCACAGTGCTCTGTTTTTGTCAAGCCGGCGAATGGAGGGCATTTGGATGCTCTAGTTCACCTCCTATGCACATGAGGTGTTCGATGAAATGCCCGAGCCACACTAGTTAAGCTTTCTCCTCTCGAAACTCGACCTCCGAGCTCCATTTCCAATGAGATTTGTCTAGATTTAGCGGTCCGTACGCTCCGTCCCCGCCCCGTCTTCACCGCCGTCGATCGCCCGCGCCGATCTCGTCGCCGGCACCACCGTGGTGAGCCTCTTGTTCTTATCTTCTTTCTGAAAGAAAAAAATTCTGACTTCAGATAGATACTTGTCTAATTTTCTTACTTTTATTATTCCTTGTTATTATATAGTGCGATGGTTTTGGTATCCGCCCCCGTCGGCCCTCGTCCTGTCTATGATTCAGATGTGGTATATATTATCTTTTCATAACTATTTGGTTCATTTATTGTTTATGACAATTATGCCGACCAATGTGACATAGATTTTATTTATCTAGGAGGTTGTTGAACCGGAAATTCCAACCGACCCTATTGTCAAGAGGTTAAATTTAGTTGAAGAAGAAAACAATTACTTGAAGGAAAAATAAGAAAAATTGAGGAGGAGAAGATGATATTGGAGTTGCATGTTGCGGATGTCGTCGATGATCACAAGATCAAGATGGATGCAATGCGGTTGAAGATTAAAAATATTAGAAAATATGCCATTCATACCGAGGCTTGGTATCATTATGTAGTTGGATCAGTTGTTACCTTGGTTGAGGTTATGATCGCATTTGTTTTTGCATTGAAATGTTTTACGTAATTTCATTGTATGGTTTAATTAGATGCTCTGGAGAGCTATATGTTGTTCAATGAGAACTATGTATGTACTTTGGTTTTAATGCTCTGGACAACTATGTATGTACTTTGGTTTCAGAGTTCATTTCAAATGCTTTTCAACTTCATGGTCTTACAGCTTTGAATGGTGCATTTTGAACACAAAAAAAACTAGGGAGTTCAAATAAGTTCAAAAAAATCGAAAGCCCTTTGTAACAGACGAGTTTCCGTATGAAACCCTGATACTTCGAAGGAGATTATCCATTTTGTACACAAAGTGCATCCAGTTTTTGTCGTAAGCCTCTCTACTTTCGTGCACATGCTATGTGGGTCAAATGATGATACCATACCAACTTGGAACCTTTTCAGAGCTCATTTCAAATGTTTTTCAATTTCATGGTCTTATAGCTCAAAATAATTAGTAAATGCATGAAAAATAACAAATGAAGTCAAAAAGGGTTGTAAATTGATGATGTGGCTTTGAATGGTGCATTTTGAACACAGAAAAACAAGGGGGTTCAAATAAGTTCAACAAAAATGAAATCCCTTTGTAACAGACGAGTTTCCGTAAGAAACCCTCATACTTTGAAGGAGATTGTCTGTTTTGTACACGAAGTGCATCCAGTTTTTGCCGTAAGCCTCTCTACTTTCTTGCACTTGCTATGTGGGTGAAATGATGATACCATGCCAACTTGGAGCCTTTTCCGAGTTCATTTCAAATGCTTTTCAATTTCATGGTCCTATAGCTCAAAATAAACAATAAATGCATGAAAAATAACAAATGAAGTTAGAAAGGGTTGTAAATTGATGATGTGGCTTTCAATGGTGCATTTTGAACACAGAAAAACAAGGGGGTTCAAATAAGTTCAAAAGAAATGAAATCCCTTTGTAACAGACGAGTTTCCGTATGAAACCTTGATACTTCGAAGGAGATTGTCTGTTTTGTACATGAAGTGCATCCAGTTTTTGCCGTAAGCCTATCTACTTTCTTGCACATGCTATGTGGGTGAAATGATGATACCATGCCAACTTGGAACCTTCTCTGAGTTCATTTCAAATGCCTTTTAATTTCATGGTCTTATAGCTCAAAATAATCACTAAATGCATGAAAAATAACAAATGAAGTCAGAAAGGGTTATAAATTAATGATGTGGCTTTGAATGGTGCATTTTGAACACAGAAAAACAAGGGGGTTCAAATAAGTTCAAAAGAAATGAAATCCCTTTGTAACAGACTGTTGGGGAACGTTGCAGAAAATAAAAAAATTCCTACAGTTTCACCAAGATCAATCTATGAGTTCATCTAGCAATGAGAGAGAGGAGTGCATCTACATACCCTTGTAGATCAAGCGGAAGCATTCAAGAGAACGGGGTTGAGGGAGTCGTACTCGTCGTGATCCAAATCACCGAAGATCCTAGTGCTGAACGGACAACACCTCCGCGTTCAACACACGTACGGTTGGGAAGACGTCTCCTCCTTCTTGATACATCAAGGGGGAAGGAGAGGTTGATGAAGATCCAGCAGCACGACGTCGTGGTGGTGGATGCAGCAGCGATCTCGGCAGGGCTTCGCCAAGCTTCTACGAGAGGGAGAGGTGTAGCAAGGGGAGAGGGACGCGCCAAGAGCATGGGTGCGGCTGCCCTCCCTCCCCCCTCTCTATATATAGGGCCTCTAGGGGGGCGCCGGCCCTAGGAGATGGGATCTCCAAGGGGGGGCGGAGGCCATGGGGGGTGGCTTGCCCCCCAAGCCAGGTGGAGGCGCCCCCACCCCTAGGGTTTCCCAACCCTAGGCACAAGGGGGGCCCAAGGGGGCGCACCAGCCCACCAGGGGCTGGTTCCCCTCCCACTTCAGCCCGCGGGGCCCTCCGGGATAGGTGGCCCCACCCGGTAGACCCCTGGGACCCTTCCGGTGGTCCCGGTACAATACCGGTGACCCCCGAAACTTTCCCGATGGCTTAAACCTGACTTCCTATATATAATTCTTTACCTCCGGACCATTTCGGAACTCCTCGTGACGTTCGGGATCTCATCCGGGACTCCGAACAACTTTCGGTTTACTGCATACTCATATCTCTACAACCCTAGCGTCACCGAACCTTAAGTGTGTAGACCCTACAGGTTCGGGAGACATGCAGACATGACCGAGATGCCTCTCCGGTCAATAACCAATAGCAGGATCTGGATACCCATGTTGGCTCCCACATGCTCCTCGATGATCTCATCGAATGAACCACGATGTCGAGGATTCAATCAATCATGGATACAATTCCCTTTGTCAATCGGTACATTACTTGCCCGAGACTCGATCGTCGGTATCCCAATACCTCGTTCAATCTCGTTACCGTCAAGTCACTTTACTCGTACCGTAATGCATGATCCCGTGACCAGATACTTGGTCACTTTGAGCTCATTATGATGATGCATTACCGAGTGGGCCCAGAGATACCTCTCCGTCATACGGAGTGACAAATCCCAGTCTCGATCCATGTCAACCCAACAGACACTTTCGAAGATACCCGTAGTATACCTTTATAGTCACCCAGTTACGTTGCGGCGTTACACGATCTATAGTATCCGGGAGTTACACGATCTCATGGTCTCAGGAAAAGATACTTGACATTGGAAAAGCTCTAGCAAACGAACTACCCGATCTTGTGCTATGCTTAGGATTGGGTCTTGTCCATCACATCATTCTCCTAATGATGTGATCTCGTTATCAACGACATCCAATGTCCATAGTCAGGAAACCATGACTATTTGTTGATCAACGAGCTAGTCAACTAGAGGCTCACTAGGGACATGTTGTGGTCTATGTATTCACACGTGTATTACGATTTCCGGATAATACAATTATAGCATGAATAACAGACAATTATCATGAACAAAGAAATATAACTTTTTATTATTGCCTCTAGGGCATATTTCCAATAGTATCCCACTTGCAATAGAGTTCAATAATCTAGTTACATTGTGATGAATCAACCACCCATGGAATTCTGGTGTTGATCATGTTTTTCCCTAGGGAGAGGTTTAGTCAACGGATCTGCCACATTCAGGTCCGTATGTACTTTACAAATATCTATGTCTCCATCTTGAACATTTTCACAAATGGAGTTGAAGCGACGCTTGATGTGCCTGGTCTTCTTGTGAAACCTAGGCTCCTTGGCAAGTGCAATAGCTCCAGTGTTGTCACAGAAGAGTTTGATCGGCCCCGACGCATTGGGTATGACTCCTAGGTTGGTGATGAACTCCTTCACCCAGATAGCTTCATGCGCTGCCTCCGAGGCTGCCATGTACTCCGCTTCACATGTAGATCCCGCCACGACGCTTTGCTTGCAACTGCACCAGCTTACTGCCCCACCATTCAAAATATACACGTATCTGGTTTGTGACTTCGAGTCATCCAGATCTGTGTCGAAGCTAGCGTCGACATAACCCTTTACGACAAGCTCTTCGTCACCTCCAAAAACGAGAAACATATCCTTAGTCCTCTTCAGGTACTTCAGGATATTCTTGACCGCTGTCCAGTGTTCCTTCCCGGGATTACTTTGGTACTTTCCTACCAAACTTACCGCAAGGCTTACATCAGGTCTGGTACACAGCATGGCATACATAATAGACCCTATGGCTGAGGCATAGGGGATGACGCTCATCTCTTCTATATCTTCTGCCGTGGTCGGGCATTGAGCCGAGCTCAATCTTACACCTTGCAATACAGGCAAGAACCCTTTCTTGGACTGATCCATATTGAACGTCTTCAATATCTTATCAAGGTATGTGCTTTGTGAAAGACCTATGAGGCGTCTCGATCTATCCCTATAAATCTTGATGCCTAATATGTAAGCAGCTTCTCCAAGGTCCTTCATTGAAAAACACTTATTCAAGTAGGCCTTAATGCTGTCCAAAAGTTCTATATCATTTCCCATCAAAAGTATGTCATCCACATATAATATGAGAAATGCTACAGAGCTCCCACTCACTTTCTTGTAAATGCAGGCTTCTCCATAACTCTGCATAAACCCAAATGCTTTGATCATCTCATCAAAGCGAATGTTCCAACTCCGAGATGCTTGCACTAGCCCATAAATGGATCGCTGGAGCTTGCATACCTTTTTAGCATTCTTAGATCGACAAAACCTTCCGGCTGCATCATATACAGTTCTTCCTTAAGATAGCCGTTAAGGAATGCCGTTTTGACGTCCATCTGCCATATCTCATAATCATAGTATGCAGAAATTGCTAACATGATTCAGACGGACTTCAGCTTCGCTACGGGAGAGAAAGTCTCATCGTAGTCAACCCCTTGAACTTGCCGATAACCCTTAGCGACAAGTCGAGCTTTATAGATGGTAACATTACCATCCACGTCCGTCTTCTTCTTAATGATCCATTTGTTTTCTATCGCTCGCCGATCATCGGGCAAGTCTATCAAAGTCCATACTTTGTCTTCATACATGGATTCTATCTCGGATTGCATGGCTTCAAGACATTTGTTGGAATCTGGCCCCGCCATCGCTTCTTCATAGTTCGAAGGTTCACCGTTGTCTAACAACATGATTTCCAGGACAGGGTTGCCATACCACTCTGGTGTGGAACGTGTCCTTGTGGACCTACGAAGTTTAGTAGCAACTTGATCCGTAGTACCTTGATCATCATCATTAATTTCCTCTCCAGTCGGTGTAGGCACCACAGGAACATCTTCCTGAGCTGCGCTACTTACCGGCTCAAGAGGTAGTACTTCATCAAGTTCCACTTTCCTCCCACTTACTTCTCTCGAGAGAAACTCTTTCTCCAGAAAGGACCCATTCTTGGCAACAAAGATCTTGCCTTCGGATCTAAGGTAGAAGGTATACGCAATGGTTTCCTTAGGGTATCCTATGAAGATGCATTTTTCTGACTTGGGTTCGAGCTTTTCAGGTTGAAGTTTCTTGACATAAGCATCGCATCCCCAAACTTTTAGAAACGACAGCTTAGGTTTCTTCCCAAACCATAATTCATACGGTGTCGTCTCAATGGATTTAGACGGTGCCCTATTTAAAGTGAATGTAGCTGTCTCTAGAGCATATCCCCAAAAAGATAGCGGTAAATCGGTAAGAGACATCATAGATCGCACCATATCCAATAAAGTGCGATTACGACGTTCGGACACACCGTTACGCTGAGGTGTTCCAGGCGGCGTGAGTTGTGAAACGATTCCACATTTCCTTAAGTGCATACCAAATTCGTGACTTAAATATTCTCCTCCACGATCTGATCGTAAGAACTTTATCTTTCGATCACGTTGATTTTCTACCTCATTCTGAAATTCCTTGAACTTTTCAAAGGTCTCAGACTTGTGTTTCATCAAGTAGACATACCCATATCTACTCAAGTCATCAGTGAGAGTGAGAACATAACGATATCCTCCGCGAGCCTCAACGCTCATTGGACCACACACATCAGTATGTATGATTTCCAATAAGTTGGTTGCTCGCTCCTTTGTTCCGGAGAACGGAGTCTTGGTCATCTTGCCCATGAGACATGGTTCGCATGTGTCAAATGATTCATAATCAAGAGACTCTAAAAGTCCATCAGTATGGAGCTTCTTCATGCGCTTGACACCAATGTGACCAAGGCGGCAGTGCCACAAGTATGTGGGACTATCGTTATCAACTTTACATCTTTTGGTATTCACACTATGAATATGTGTAACATCACGTTCGAGATTCATTAAGAATAAACCATTGGCCATTGGGGCATGACCATAAAACATATCTCTCATATAAATAGAACAACCATTATTCTTTGATTTAAATGAGTACCCATCTCGTATTAAATGAGATCCAGATACAATGTTGATGCTCAAAGCTGGCACTAAATAACAATTATTGAGGTTTAAAACTAATCTCGTAGGTAAATTTAGAGGTAGCGTGCCGACGGCGATCACATCAACCTTGGAACCATTCCCGACGCGCATCGTCACCTCGTCCTTCGCCAGTCTCCGCTTATTCCGCAGCTCCTGCTTTGAGTTACAAATATGAGCAACGGCACCGATATCAAATACCGAGGAGCTACTACGAGCACTGGTAAGGTACACATCAATTACATGTATATCACATATACCTTTAGTGTTGCCGGCCTTCTTGTCCGCTAAGTATTTGGGGCAGTTCCACTTCTAGTGACCCTTCCCTTTGCAATGAAAGCACTCAGTCTCAGGCTTGGGTCCATTCTTTGACTTCTTCCCGGCAGCTGTCTTATCGGGCGCGACAACTTCCTTGCCGTCCTTCTTGAAGTTCTTTTTACCCTTGCCTTTCTTGAACTTAGTGGTTTTATTCACCATCAAACACTTCAGAAATGGTCTTTTCCATCCCCTGCATATTGAAGTTCATCACAAAGCTCTTGTAGCTCAGTGGAAGCGACTGAAGGATTCTGTCAATAACCGCGTCATCCGGGAGATTAACTCCCAGCTGAGTCAAGAGGTTGTGTAACCCAGACATTTTGAATATGTGTTCACTGACAAAACTATTTTCCTCCATCTTACAACTGAAGAACTTGTCGGAGACTTCATATCTCTCGACCCGGGCATGAGCTTGGAAAACCATTTTTAGCTCTTCGAACATCTCATATGCCATGTGTTTCTCAAAACGCTTTTGGAGCCCTGGTTCTAAGCTGTAAAGCATGCCCCACTGAACGAGGGAGTAATCATCAGCACGAGAATGCCAAGCGTTCATGACATCTTGGTTTTCTGGGATGGGAGCTTCACCTAGCGGTTCTTCTAAGACATAATCTTTCTTTGCAGCTATGAGGATGATCCTCAGGTTCCGGACCCAGTCCGTATAGTTGCTGCCATCATCTTTCAGCTTGGTTTTCTATAGGAACGCATTGAAGTTGAGGTGGACATGAGCGTTGGCCATTTGATCAACAAGACATATTCACAAAGGTTTTTAGACTAAGTTCATGATAATTAAGTTCATCTAATCAAATTATTTAATGAACTCCCACTTAGATTAGACATCCCTCTAGTCATCTAAGTGATACATGAGCCGAGTCGACTAGGCCGTGTCCGATCATCACGTGAGACGGACTAGTCATCATCGGTGAACATCTGCATGTTGATCGCATCTTCCATACGACTCATGTTTGACCTTTCGGTATCTTGTGTTCCGAGGCCATGTCTGTACATGCTAGGCTCGTCAAGTTAACCTAAGTGTTTTGCATGTGTAAATCTGTCTTACACCGGTTGTATGTGAATGTTAGAATCTATCACACCCGATCATCACGTGGTGCTTCGAAACAACGAACTTTCGCAACGGCGCACAATTAGGGGGAACACTTTCTTGAAATTATTGTGAGGGATCATCTTATTTACTACCGTCGTTCTAAGTAAACAAGATGCATAAACATAATAAACATCACATGCAATTAAAAAGTGACATGATATGGCCAATATCATATGGCTCTTTGATCTCCATCTTCGGGGCTCCATGATCATCTTTGTCACCGACATGACACCATGATCTCCATCATCATGATCTCCATCATCGTGTCTCCATGAAGTTGCTCGCCAACTATTACTTCTACTACTATGGCTAACGGTTTAGCAATAAAGTAAAGTAATTACATGGCGTTAAATCATTGACACGCAGGTCATACAATAATTAAGACAACTCCTATGGCTCCTGCCGGTTGTCATACTCATCGACATGCAAGTCGTGATTCCTATTGCAAGAACATGATCTCATACATCACATATATATCATTCATCATTCATCACAACTTTCGGCCATATCACATCACAATCATATGCTGCAAAAACAAGTTAGACGTCCTCTAATTGTTGTTGCATGTTTTACGTGGCTGCAATAGGGTTCTAGCAAGAATGTCTTCTTACCTACGTAAAAGCCACAACATAATTTGTCAACTTCTATTTACCCTTCATAAGGACCCTTTTCATCGAATCCGCTCCAACTAAACTGGGAGAGACAGACACCCGCTAGCCACCTTATGCAACTAGTGCATGTCAGTCGGTGGAACCTGCCTCACGTAAGCGTACGTGTAAGGTCGGTCCGGGCCGCTTCATCCCACGATACCACTGAAGCAAAATAAGACTAGTAGTGGCAAGAAAGTTGACAACATCTACACCCACAACAAATTTGTGTTCTATTCGTGCAAAGAGAACTACGCATAGACCTAGCTCATGATGCCACTGTTGGGGAACGTTGCAGAAAATAAAAAATTTCCTACGGTTTCACCAAGATCAATCTATGAGTTCATCTAGCAACGAGAGAGAGGAGTGCATCTACATACCCTTGTACATCGAGCGGAAGCGTTCAAGAGATTGGGGTTGAGGGAGTCGTACTCGTCGTGATCCAAATCACCGAAGATCCTAGTGCTGAACGGACAGCACCTCCGCGTTCAACACACGTACGGTTGGGAAGACGTCTCCTCCTTCCTTATCCAGCAAGGGGGAAGGAGATGTTGATGAAGATCCAGCAGCACGACGGCGTGGTGGTGGATGCAGCAGCGATCTCGGTAGGGCTTCGCCAAGCTTCTACGAGAGGGAGAGGTGTAGCAAGGGGAGAGGGAGGCGCCCAGAGCATGGGTGTGGCTGCCCTCCCTCCCCCCTCTTTATATAGGGCTCCAAGGGGGGCGGCCCTAGGAGATGGGATCTCCAAGGGGGGGCGGCGGCCAGGGGGTGGCTTGCCCCCCAAGCCAGGTGGAGGCGCCCCCACCCCTAGGGTTTCCCAACCCTAGGCACAAGGGGGGCCCAAGGGGGGCGCACCAACCCACCAGGGGCTGGTTCCCCTCCCACTTCAGCTCATGGTCCCCTCCGGGATAGGTGGCCCCACCCGGTGGATCCCAGGGACCCTGCCGGTGGTCCCGGTACAATACCGGTGACCCCCGAAACTTTCCTGATAGCCGAAACCTGACTTCCTATATATAATTCTTTACCTCCGGACCATTCCGGAACTCCTCGTGACGTCCGGGATCTCATCCGGGACTCCGAACAACTTTCGGTTTACTGCATACTCATATCTCTACAACCCTAATGTGTAGACCCTACGGGTTCGGGAGACATGCAGACATGACCGAGACGCCTCTCCGGTCAATAACCAATAGCGGGATCTGGATACCCATGTTGGCTCCCACATGCTCCTCGATGATCTCATCGGAAGAACCACGATGTCGAGGACTCAATCAATCATGTATACAATTCCCTTTCTCAATCGGTACATTACTTGCCCGAGACTCGATCATCCGTATCCCAATACCTCGTTTAATCTCGTTACCGGCAAGTCACTTTACTCGTACCGTAATGCATGATCCCGTGACCAGACACTTGGTCACATTGAGCTCATTATGATGATGCATTACCAAGTGGGCCCAGAGATACCTCCCTGTCATACGGAGTGACAAATCCCAGTCTTGATTCGTGCCAACCCAACAGACACTTTCGGAGATACCCGTAGTGCACCTTTATAGTCACCCAGTTACGTTGTGACGTTTGGCACACCCAAAGCACTCCTACGGTATCCGGGAGTTGCACAATCTGATGGGCTAAGGAAATGATACTTGACATTTGGAAAAGCTCTAGCTAAATGAACTACACGATCTTTGAGCTATGCTTAGGATTGGGTCTTGTCCATCACATCATTCTCCTAATGATGTGATCCCGGTATCAATGACATCCAATGTCCATAGTCAGGAAACCATGACTATCTGTTGATCAACGAGCTAGTCAACTAGAGGCTCACTAGGGACATGTTGTGGTCTATGTATTCACAGGTGTATTACGATTTCTGGATAATACAATTATAGCATGAATAACAGACAATTATCATGAACAAAGAAATATAACCATTTTATTATTGCCTCTAGGGCATATTTCCAACACAAACGAGTTTCCGTATGAAACCCTGATACTTCGAAGGAGATTGTCTGTCTTTTACACGAAGGGCATCCAGTTTTTGCCGTAAACCTCTCTACTTTCTTGCACATGCTATGTGGGTGAAATGATGATACCATGCCAACTTGGAACCTTTTCAGAGTTCATTTCAAATGCTTTTCAATTTCATGGACTTATAGCTCAAAATAATCAGTAAATGCATGAAAAATAACAAATGAAGTCAGAAAGGGTTGTAAATTGATGATGTGGCTTTGAATGGTGCATTTTGAACACAAAAAAACGAGGGGGGGTTCAAATAAGTTCAAAAAAATTGAAATCCCTTTGTAACAGACGAGTTTCCCTATGAAACCCTGATACTTCGAAGAAGATTGTCTGTTTTGTACACGAAGTGCATCCAGTTTTTGTCGTAAGCCTCTCTACTTTCTTGCACATGCTATGTGGGTGAAATGATGATACCATGCCAACTTGAACCTTTTCAGAGTTCATTTCAAATGCTTTTCAATTTCATGGTCTTATAGCTCAAAATAATCCGTAAATGCATGAAAAATAACAAATGAAGTCAGAAACAAAACAAAATAAAATATATAAGTAATTTGAAACAAAATAATATAAACTTTAATAAAATAGATAAGTAGAAACAAAAAAACTTTAATAACATCAATAAAATTTATGAAACTAAAATTATCAAAGTATTTTTTGTTCAAAACATTATAAGCAACTTCTAGTATTATTGAAACTAAAATTATATAAAATTCATGCAACTAAAATTATCGAAGTATTTTCTGTTCAAAATCACTAAAAGCAAAAAGAATTTTCATAAAGAACTTTTTTTGTTAGAAACTTTAATAGCAAAAAGAATTATCATAATATAAAATTCATAAGTAATTATAAACAAAATAAAATAAAATAAATAAGTATTTTGTTGTAAGTAGAAACAAAAAAAAATAAATAAAGCAAAAAAGAAAACAAAAAAACTGGGAAAAAATAAAAAATTTGCCACCAACTGGGCCACCACGGCTTGAATACGACTAGAAACACATGCATGGGCCAGGATTCAGGCCCGCAGTAGGCCCAGAAGGCCCATCAGGCAAAGCAGTAGCAAGTAGGCCTGCAAGCCTGAAGTGGAGAGGAGCTCGAGAGGGGTGCGGCAGTGGGGCTTATAAACCACTGCGCGCCCCTGTCAACTAGCGAGGTGGGACTAAACTTTGGCCGTGACGCGGGCAGCACAGGGGCCTTTGGTCCCGGTTGGTGGAACCAACCGGGACTAAAGGGGGTGCATTGGTACCGGTTCGTGGCACCAACCGGTAACAATGCTCCCCTTTAGTCCCGGTTGGTGCCACCATCCGGGACCAAAGGCCGCCGCTTCCCGCCCTTTGGGCTGCTAAAAAGAGGCCTTTGGTCCCGGTTGGTGGAACCAACCGGGACTAAAGGGGCGCATTGGTACCGGTTGGTGCCACGCACCGGTACCAATGCCTTGGGTCTATAAGAGACACTTAGCAGTTTCTGCAAAAATCACTTCTTCTCCGCCCCGACGCCCCCACGCTGCTCCTCGTCGTCGTCGCCGTTGAGCCCTGCCCCGACGCCGTCGCCCAACACCGTCGCCGCCGAGACCTGCCCCGACACCGTCGCCTGTGCCCTCGCCCGACACCGTCGCTGCTCGCCGCCCTGCCCCGACGCCGTCGTCGTTGCCGCTCGCCGCCCTGCCCCGACGCGCGCCGCCCCGGCCCTGCCCCAACGCGCGCCGCCCCGGCCCTGCCCCGATGCGCGCCGCCCCGGCCCTGCTCCGACGTTGTCGCCGTCGCTGCTCGCCGCCCTGCCCCAACCCCGCGCCCCTGCCCCGACTCACCTTGATCCGGCGGCACCCTCCCCTGTTTTTCTTAATATATGTGATAATTGTTTTTGTTCATATATATGATGATTTTTTTATAGAATATGATGTTTTTTTCAAATTATATGTATATGATTTTTTATAGAATATGATGTTTTTTGTTTTTTATAAAAATGTATATATGTTTGTATGTTCTTTGTGTATATATGTTCATATATGCAAAAGTTAGATTTAGTACATTTTAGGTTAGTTTAATTTTTTAGAAAAAATTTAAATATTTAGCTAGGAATTAGGAAGAAGAAGAAAAAGAATGAGAGGAGAAAAAGGGAAATAAGAAGAGGAAGAAAGGAGAAGAAGAGGAGAGGAATAAGAGGAGAAATAAATAAGAAGAGGAAAAAAGAAGAAAAAGAAGAGGAGAAGAAGAAAGGAATAGAGGAGAAAGAAGAAAAAAAATAGAAATTTCTATTTTTTCTTCTTTCTCCTCTATTCCTTTCTTCTTCTCCTTTTTTTCTTCTTTTTTTTCTTCGATTGCTTCTCTTCTATTCCTGTCTTCTTCTCATCTTTTTATTTCTTCTTTTGTCTTCTTATTTTTTTTATCGGGTATGTTGTTGTCGATATACCCCCTCCCAAGAACTTCAACACGAGGGGGGGTACCGATATACCCCCTCCCGAATAACATTATTTTGCCATGTATATGTATGTCGCGTCGTTGTCGATATAGCCCCCTTCCGGATAACTTCAACATGACGGGCGGTCGATATATATAACCACTCTCGACCGTGATAACTTATACCACGGGAGCACCCTCCTCGGCCCTCTCGCTCGACCAAAACACTCAAGGACACCCAAACCCTAGAGAAAAAATGATGTTGGTCTCCTACCCCCTCCCGCCACGCCCCTACCCGACAAACTCTCTCGAGGCCACCCAAATTTACCAAGTTAAAAGAGCATTGTCATCGAGGCCACCCCAAACACTTGAAGCATTGTGTCGAGGCCACCCCAAACCCTTGAAGCATTGTGTAGGCCACCCCAAACCATAGAGAAGCAGCGTCGAGGCCACTAACATGATTCCTTATTGTGATTAGCTAGCTAGTTCTATGTTTGCCACTAATATATATCCATCTGTACCATGTTTGAATAATAATTGACATGTTGTAAAGTATTTGCAGAAACTATGGAGCACTCCCGAGAAGAAGCAACAGAAGAAATATTGGGGGAGAAATCGAACAAGGAAGTGATGTCGCTGCGTTGTTTCTCAACGACACCGATGGTCAGGAAGGACCGGGTGAATAAGAGGGCTATGTTCATCATGGCTCCGGTGACCCATTAATGCCAGTACAAGAAGAGGGCTATGTTAATGATGGCTCCGGTGACCTAATGGAGGTACAAGAAGGAGACCGTGCTGACTGCTCCGGTGACCGAACCGAGTCCGGACAGGTATATATATATTAGTTAAGCCCGTGCTTACTAGTTAATTTATGCATTCATTGTTTTCATATGTACACATTATTAATCGTCTTTCTTCTTTTTCTCTAGCCCTCCGGATCGAGCTCAACTTCGATAAAGAAACGAGGCCCTAAGAAAAAGTTGCGCTCGGATGAAAGGTTTGAGATCACAGCAATCGCGCGCGATGGCAAGCCGATTGAACCCATCCAAACAAGGGATGTATTTCGTGCTCAGTGCGGGGTTCTTGTTAGGGACAAGTGTTGGAAATATGCCCTAGAGACAATAATAAATGATTATTATTATATTTCCTTGTTCATGATAATTCTCTGTTATTCATGCTATAATTGTGTTATCCGGAAATCGTAATACATGTGTGAATACACAGACGACAACATGTCCCTAGTGAGCCTCTAGTTGACTAGCTCGTTGATCAACTGATAGTCATGGTTTCCTGACTATGGACATTGGATGTCATTGATACCGGGATCACATCATTAGGAGAATGATGTGATGGACAAGACCCAATCCTAAGCATAGCACAAGATCGTGTAGTTCGTTTGCTAGAGCTTTTCCAATGTCAAGTATCTTTTCCTTAGACCATGAGATCGTATACCTCCCGGATACCGTAGGAGTGCTTTGGGTGTACCAAACGTCGCAACATAATTGGGTGACTATAAAGGTATACTACGGGTATCTCCGAAAGTGTCTGTTGGGTTGACACGGATCGAGACTGGGATTTGTCACTCCGTATGACGGAGAGGTATCTCTTGGCCCACTCGGTAATGCATCATCATAATGAGCTCAAAGTGACCAAGTGTTTGGTCACGGGATCATGCATTATGGTACGAGTAAAGTGACTTGCCGGTAACGATATTGAACGAGGTATTGGGATACCGATGATCGAATCTCGGGCAAGTAATGTACCGATTGACAATGGGAATTATATACAGGGTTGCTTGAATCCTCGACATCGTGGTTCATCTGATGAGATCATCGAGGAGCATGTGGGAGCCAACATGGCTATCCAGATCCTGCTGTTGGTTATTGACCGGAGAGTCGTCTCGGTCATGTCTACGTGTCTCCCGAACCCGTAGGGTCTACACACTTAAGGTTCGGTGACGCTAGGGTTGTAGAGATATGAGTATGCAGTAACCCGAAAGTTGTTCGGAGTCCCGGATGAGATCCCGGACGTCACGAGGAGTTCCGGAATGGTCCGGAGGTAAAGAATTATATATAGGAAGTCAGGTTTCGGCCATCGAGAAAGTTTCAGGGGTCACCAGTATTGTACCGGGACCACCGGAAGGGTCCCGGGGGTCCACCGGGTGGGGCCACCTATCCCGGAGGGCCCCATGGGCTGAAGTGGGAGGGGAACCATCCCCTGGTGGGCTGGTGCGCCCCCCCCCCTTGGGCCCCCCTACGCCTAGGGTTGGGAAACCCTAGGGGTGGGGGCGCCTCCACCTGGCTTGGGGGGCAAGCCACCGCCCCCACCCCCTTGGAGATCCCATCTCCTAGGGCCCCCCCCCTAGGGGCCTATATAAAGAGGGGGGAGGGAGGGTAGCCGCACCCATGCTCTTGGCACCTCCCTCTCCCTCTGCTACACCTCTCCCTCTCGCAGACGCTTGGTGAAGCCCTGCCGAGATCGCTGCTGCATCCACCACCACGCCGTCGTGCTGCTGGATCTCCATCAACCTCTCCTTCCCCCTTGCTGGATCAAGAAGGAGGAGACGTCTTCCCCAACCGTACATGTGTTGAATGCAGAGGTGCTGTCCGTTCAGCACTAGGATCATCGGTGATTTCGATCACGACGAGTACGACTCCCTCAACCCCGTTCTCTTGAACGCTTCCGCTCGATCTACATGGGTATGTAGATGCACTCCTCACTCTTGTTGCTAGATGAATTCATATATTGATCTTGGTGTAATCGTAGAAATTTTTTATTTTGTGCAACGTTCCCCAACAACAAGATCCCGATCAGTATCCAGCAATGGTTAAAGCCAAAGAAGGAAGACCCTGAGGTGCCGATGTCTTATGTCTCTGATATGCAGAAAGAAGATCTTTGGACAACGCTTAAGGAAAATTTCACCCTACCGCCAGAGGAGGATCTAGAGAAGCCAGTTAAAGAGCAATTGATCAAGTCTCATGCTCTTAAGAAGATGGCAGAACTATTCAGGAGGTGGAAGAATGAGCTGAAAACGTTTGTCGACAAAGAAGAGACACCAGAATTCATCGGAAAGTATGAGAAGATCAGAGATCAATGGCCCGCATTTGTGGCCCACAAGACATCGGAAAAGAGTAAGAAGATGTCAGCGACAAACAAGATTAATGCTGCGAAGAAGAAGTATCACCATCGCACGGGGTCAGGTGGTTACCTCAAAGCCCGACCTTTGTGGGACAAGGCTGAGAATGACCTGATTGCTAAAGGGGTCGAACCAGAGACATTGAGATGGCCAGACCGTTGCCGGACTTGGTTCTTCGGGGTTGGCGGAACCTTGGACCCTGTATCAAGGAAGTGCGTTTGGACGGAAGAGCAACTGCGAATACCCGTCAGGAAGCTTCGGCACTATATCGCCGCAGCACAGGAAGGGACGTTCGTTCCAGACAAAGAGAAGGACGAGCTCACAATGGCCCTCGGGAATCCTGAGCACCCTGGACGGACACGAGGCACGCCAGGCTCCCTTTCATGGAAGGCTAGGTTTCTGGACGCAGGGGGTTACAAAACCCAGGAGAGGAGGAAGAAAGTGGAGCATCGCCAACTACAGGCGCTGCACGAAAGGGTACAAGGGCTAGAGGAAAGTGAAGCAGATCGCAGCAAACGACCTCCCAATGCTTCCCCTGAAGCTACCCCACCATCTCAGTGGAGAAGCAGCATGGCTTCCACCAAGCAGACTCATCAGCTGGAGCCTATCTTCACGGGCTACCCCGTGGATGCTATCACAGAGTCTCAACATTGCCACCTTATGATGCGATAGATGACATTGAAAGTCAAGGCGGCTGTTGGCTTTGTTATACCTAATGAACCTAGCTCAACCTATCACGGCCATCCGATTCCAGAAGGATATGCGAGGGTGATGGTGGATCAAATAACGGACGGATTTGAGGACCTTGAGCTTGACCACCCTACGGGTGAAGGGGAGATTCGGCTGGGTTCTTCTCTGAAGACTCCATGCCTATGGAGGAAGGAGCTCATCAACCTTCCGAACTGGACGCCTCCGCCTCCTCATCCTCCTCCGACGAGTCAGGGCATTCTGCCTCCTCCTCCACCTCCTCCTCCGGCGAGTGATTAGGGCACTCAGCCTCCTTCTCCGGTGCGTGGCGGCACTGCGCCTCCTTCTCCGCCTGCACTGGCGCCCGAGTGGCCAGCTGCCTCCTCCTTCTCCGCCTCGTCAACAAGGGCGAAAGAGACCCGCCGCCGCCCTGGCTGCTCCGATGCGTCATTGTCCTTCTCCTCCGCCTCGTAAGCAAGCACGAAAGAAGACAGCCGCAGCCACTCCGTCTGCTCCGACGTCTAGCAGTTCAGCCAGAGGCGGGAGGCAATACAGATACGGTCCATCTCTCAAGCCTCTAGAGAAGTTACCGTGCGAGACGACCGAGGAGGAAAATGCAAAGATCGTGCAGACTGAAGTGAAGGACTTCTTTGAAGGGTTGAAAGCAAAGAGACATCCACCTCCGGAGGAGAAGGTAGATCCGGTGAAAGCAAAGCGCACTATCGATGCCCTGAGGAAACCACCAAAGTCTCTGCCGAAAATCAGCTATGAGCACATTACTGAAAAGGCATATCTCCAAGCGAAGCGGTCGGGAAGTACTGTCAGTGATCAAAGGTTAAAAGAACGAGCAGCTGGGAAAAAATTGTCCAGCTCGGCGAACAAGCAAAGCAATCGTGCCCCCCGCTCAATGTGTCTAGCGACATCGTCGCTAATGCTCCGGGGACAGTGCCCGGTTATAGCAATCTTAGATATTACCTGCCTAATGATGTACATTTTGATTTCTTGGAGGTGGACGAACACAGATACGAGTACGGGAAGCCTCTCGTCAAAGATGAAAAATCTCTAACAATGATGATGCGAAGATTCCATAATTGGTACATGAAAACCAGCAGAGAGTCTGGGGGACGAATATGTCGGTGTTCTTGGAACAGGGGTCCCCAGACTTGCCTGCATGCGGCCTGCGGCGTGGCTCAAGCAGTGGCCCAGTGCGTCCCATCTTCATCAACTCAAGCTCAAGACCCTCGCGAGGGGCCAAGCCTTGCTGGGCGGATGACAGGAAGCTTCCTCAGGAGTAGCCTCATCAGGCTGGCTCGCGAGGAGGCGGAGAGATCAAGGCAGGGGTACCTTGTGAGGTGCCCGTGACGCAAGCCATGACGATCGAGACCAGGCAGGCTCCAGGCGGGCGCCGGCCTGCGTAGTGTCCTTGTTTCCCTTTGGCGCAAAGGGAGCAAGCACAGGCCAAGGCTACCATTTCGGTGTAACAAGACCAAGACCAGCAGAACAGCAGGATGGAGGTCACCGTGGAGCTCAGGACGGTGCCATCATCAGAGTCTTTGGCAGGCCAGGACCAACTTTAGTCAAGATAAGTGTACTAGATGTTCCCCTTCAAAATGGCCAATTGTTGGCGCCCTTCCCGCTCAATATTTGGGAAGAGGACCAGGGCCTCGCTCTATAAATAGGGCTAGCCACCACAGTAGAAAGGGATTCGGATCCAATCCTTCCCAAGAGGCAAGACCTCCGCAAGAACATCCCTCGCGAGGTTGTTCTTCCCTTGTACTGTTCGTCATCAGCCCCAGAGGCAATCCACCACACCACACACTGGAGTAGGGTATTACACCACAATGGTGGCCTGAACTAGTATAAACCTCGTGTCTCTTGTGTTGTTCATCTTCGCTAGCCTAGATCCTTTGCGAGGCGACGAGACGTGAGTTGGTAGAGGAGAGATCTTCGCACGCACCCCAGAGTTCGAACCTCAAGGGTCTGCCGGAACCTGCAATCATCCGCCGTCTTGCATTTCATCGTCCGTCGCATCCATGTCTGACGCTCGTCAAGCCAGCGCCGAGCTCTAGGCTGCTCTCA
Source organism: Triticum aestivum (assembly GCF_018294505.1). NCBI lineage: Eukaryota > Viridiplantae > Streptophyta > Magnoliopsida > Poales > Poaceae > Triticum > Triticum aestivum. Next base: position 561,009,936 of record NC_057807.1, read on the forward strand.
CGGCCCATGTCGCCCACACGTCCCCCATCAGCGGGCCTCCCCGTTGTTCCCCATCGGCTGCCGCCCATGCCGCCACCGGCCCGGCGGGGAACGAGCAGCAGGCATCATCGTTGTATCCCTCGGTGCGGCGGGAAGGTCGCACGCTACCCCGTCGCTGACTCCAGCGGGCTCGTCGTCGCACACTCATCACGCTCCCGCGGACGCGCATGCCGTGCTGCTCCTGGCACGTGAGCTGCTGCACTACCGCCAAGTCGACGACCTCTACGATGAGTGGCTTGCCCGCATCACCGAGCTTGTCAGCGTCGTAGGGGGATCCCCTGCACCGTCCCTCTCGCTGCACCGCCCTCCGTCCAGGCAACGCAGCTCCGGAAGTGCCTCTGCCGCCTCCCCCTCAAGAAGGCGCCCTGGCCCCAGGGCGCGCGGCCCTTGGACGGGACCCGCCGCGTCCAGCACCCGCGTAGCAAGAAAAGACCTGCCAAGAGATCCCTCGCCCTCAGGAAGGTGCTCGTGTGCTCCCTACGCCGGCACGTCATGACCGCGCTCCTGCTCCAGCACACCAAGACCCCGCGCTGCTCCTGGCGACAACGCGTGGAGACCTCCAGGATCAAGCCCTTCGTCACCAAAGGCCCCCTGTGGCCACTGCAGGTTGTCGTGCCTTCACCGCCGAGCTGCGTAGTGTGGCCTGGCCGGGCAAGTTCAAGCCATATCTGCCTCCATGCTACGATGGCACTGCAGACCCCGCGGAGTTCCTCTAGCTCTACGAGTTGGGCATCGAGGCGGCCAACGGAGATGAAAAGGTCATGGCGAACTGGTTTCCCATGGCGCTCAAGGATGGCGCCCGTACATGGCTCCTCAACCTGCCTCCAAGCACGATCTCCTCCTGTGATGAGATGCGCACTCACTTCATCGCCAACTTCTAGGGCACTCGTGACCGGCCCCCGACCATGAGTGACTTGTGCCGCATCAAGCAATAGCCAGGAAAGACCCTGCAAAAGTACATCCAACGCTTCAACAACGCCCGCCTCAAGATCCCCAGGGTGACTGAGGAGGCCATCATCTCAGCCTTCTTCGATGGCGTTCGAGACATCAAGATGAAGGAAGAGCTAGCAATCCATTAGGACCTGTGCACCTCTCTGGAGCTCTTCAACTTGGCAACCAAGTGCGCCAGGGCCGAGGAAGGATGCCTCTCCCTTCTCGAGCTTCCAGCTGCCAATCCGGAGGAGAAGAAGCCCAAGGCCAAGGACGTGAAGCGCAAAGGAGCAGTTGTGCTCGCAGCTGAGCCGGATACCAAGCGAGGCAGGGATCAGCCGGAGTCGTCCAAGGGCAGCTGGTGTTGCGTGTACCACGACCTCCACACCCACAACACCAACGAATGCCAGGAGCTCAGGGCTGTGTGATATGAATGTATTGTCCGACGCCCCGAGCGCAACGATCGGGGCTATGGCCGAGGAGGAGGAAGAGGTGGAGGATGATGGGAAGACCGTGGCCCTCGCCAAGGGTGGCGTGACCGACCTCGCGAGGACCGCTGGCAGGACCACCCTCACGAGGGAGGTTGGAGGGATCAGCCTCGCGAGGATCACCCACAAGGCAATGCAGGCCTCCCTCCGCTGCCACCACCGCCGAGGAGGAATGAAGACCAGCATTAGGACGAGGGGGCTGGGGGCTTCCAGGAGCCGCGTGCAATTGCTTGCTTCCTAGGTGGAGCTCAAGCCCCGGCCTCTCAGCGCATCTTCAAGCAGTTTCCTCGTGAGGTGAATGCAGTCCTCCCAAAAACCGAAGCCTCGCGCCCTCTCAGGTGGTCCACATATGCCATCACGTTCAGTTCAGCGGATTAACTCAAGTGCGCAGCAACAGCTGGTGTCCTCCCGATGCTCTACTCCCCTGTCATCAGCAACGTGCAGGTCACCAGGACCCTCATCGATGGTGGAGCGGGGCTCAATGTTCTGTCTATCAAAACTTTCAACAATCTCCAAATGCATATGATCAGCTTCAGCCAACCAAGCCCTTCTCAGGAGTCACTGATGGTTCAACCACCCCGATAGGGCAGGTCCGCCTCCCTGTCGCCTTCGGACAGCGCAAAAACTACCACACTGAGCTCATCGACTTCGACGTCACCCACATTCTCCTGCCCTATAACGCCATCCTTGGATATCCGGCCCTGGCCAAGTTTATGGTGGTGACTCACCATGGCTACAATGTCCTCAAGATGCCAGGAAGCAGTGGCATCATCACAGTCCCCTGTGAGGAGAAGGATGCAGTGTGTTCTCTCGAGCGTGCCTTCCAGGACGCGGTAATCGAAGACCCAGATCACAAGAGTGTGGGCCTTCCCGAGGCAGTTCCTAAGAAGAAGAAGACATCACCTGGTCCGAACCATCAGGAGGCAGGCACCTCCAGGGGCGCCGCGCTAGGATCCGCGCCTGTCCAAGGGGCGCCTCCCTTTGTCGCATAGGAAGGCGCGCCCAGCGCCCTCCTCGGGCAAGGCTCGGGGGCTCTCTCCTGGAGGGCCATCGACTTTGCCAAGGTCACGAGGGAGGTGCTCGGGCACCACTTGGAGGCGTGTTTCAAAGCACGTTTCCCTCAGGATGGTGTGAGGCAAGAAGGGCCGAACCCTCAGGAATTCATCGCAAGAGACACTCAGGAGCTGCAGGAGTTAAGGATCATGCGCGGCAGCCGCCGCTTAACCGCCATAGCTCCCCATCCAGGCGATGATGGTGGGATGTGCGTCTGCATCGACGTACCAGGGCTCAACCGAGCCGCTTCTCAGGAGCGCCTCTGGCCCTCGCGCGTGGGACGTTGCGAGGGTCCACCCCACAGCTACGTTCACATGCCTCTCGGTCTGCCGAATGCGGTCGCCGCTCATCACACTACTAGAAAAAGGGCTATAGATGGGATTGACACTAATGGCGCACCAGACAAGTGGTGCGCCATTAGTATATACTAATGGCGCACCACCTTCTGATACGCCATTAGTGTTGAAACTACTAATGGCGCACCTGGCCCAAGGTGCGCCATTAGTATCAAAATTTTTTTGAACTAGCGCGCCTGTCCAAACATACTAATGGCGCATCCCGAGGAAGTGCGCCATTACTAGTTGTAACTAGTAATGGCGCACCTGTCAGTAAGTGCGCCACTAATGTTGTTTTTTTATTATTTTTTTATTCCTTTTTTTGCAAAACTACTAATGGCGCACTGTCCCACGGTGCGCCATTACTAGTTTAAACTGGTAATGGCGCACCGTGGGACAGTGCGCCATTAGCATGTTTTTTTTGCAAAACTACTAATGGCGCACCGAGGGAGAGTGCGCCATTAGTAACCTAGATTACTAATGGCGCATTTATGGTTGGTGCGCCATTAGTAAGTGGGCAGCAACAAGATATTTTGGACAGCCTCTCCTCCCACACTCACTTTCTCCCCACTTCATTCTCTCCACCGCCTCCTCCTTGTCTCGGGTGCCTCCTCTTTTTCACCTCATTTCCACCATAGATTCATTCAAATTAAGTGGTTAAATTACCTTGTTTTGATAGGTAAGTAAGGGGGGAAGCTATATTTATGTTGTTCTCCCTACAACAATGTGCACATGCACTTTTTATGGCCTAGCTAGATCTATGTATGTTCATGGTGTTGCATATGTTTGTGGTGTTGCATATGTGTTTGTGTTTGGAGGTGTACCGGTATTTGAAATGCGATAGTTGCCAATATTTTGCCGGAATGTTGATTCATTTCCGTTTCGGCGAGAATTTTGGCATTAAGCATTCTTTTTGGTCCTATTTTTAGGGAAGGTCATGCCAAATTTTTTCTTGGTTCTAAAATATCGTTTTGCTCTACCCCGCAGGCGACCATGGTCCGCACGATGACCGAAGGCATCATGAATAGGTTTTTGAGGTCCGCGAAGGCCGAGATGCTTCAAAAGAACGAGACGAGATAAGATGTCCGTGTCGAAGATGCAAGCTGAAGAGCCTTATTGCGGACCCGGATTCCGGGCAGGTGCGGGACCACCTGCTCTTGCGTGGTTTCATGGATGGCTATCGGTGGCAAGGTGATGAAGATGACTACGAAGTCGTCCATGGGGGCCGGGCAAGAAATGAGGAAGGGCAGCAAGACAACCACCGCGGCTCGGGCGGGCGAGAAGACGAAGAATCCCCAGGAGATGATCACGACGGTGATGCTGTACACAGTCATCATGTAGAAGATGCAGGACATGATGATGATGCCGGCGGAGCAGACGACGCTGGACCATCCATGGGCTGGGTGCAGGACCCTCATATTCAAGAGCTGCTTCTCAAGCAGACGGATAACGCAAGAGCTGCCGCCCGAGAGAAAGCCAAGATGGATCAACTTGAGTTAGACGCGGTTACTCCATTGTATGAAGGATGCAGGCCCGAGGATAGCCGCCTGAAAGTAATGCTCATGGCTCTGGAGATGAAGGTAAAACTCAAAATGACCGACGCATGCTTCGACGAGAACATGTCATTCTGGCACGAACGTTTTCCAAAGGGGAACAAGTGCCCGACCAGTTTGGAGGAGGCGAAGAAAATCGTGTGTCCTCTGGATTTACCGCACGTGAAATACCATGTGTGCATGAACAATTGCATCATTTATCGGGATGAGCACGCGGAGTCTACCATATGTCCGATGTGCGGCGTCACTCGATACAAGAAGAGGAAGAAAGCTCCTCGAAAAGTGGTGTGGTACTTTCCGATCACTCCTCGTCTGCAGCGGTATTTCGCGGATCCTAAGGTAGCAAAGCTCCTACGTTGGCACGCGGATAGGGAGGATAAGAAGCGAGAAGATGACGCAAATGATTCGGAGATAGATAAAAAGACAAGATGCTGAGTCACCCTAAGGATGCGAGCCAGTGGCAAGCGTTGAATTTTGAATACCCAGAATTTGGGAAGGATCCAAGGAACATCGTGCTGGGCGCGAGCACCGATGGAGTCAATCCGTTTGGCAGCCAGAGAAGCACACATAGCACCTGGCCTGTGTTTGTGTGGATGTACAACCTTCCCCCTGGTTGTGCATGAAGAGGAAGTACATTCACATGAGTATGCTAATTGAAGGGCCGAAACAACCAGGGAACGATATCAATCTGTATCTGGGGCTGCTGAAGGAGGAGCTAGACACGCTATGGAAAATGCCAGCCAATACATGGGACGCCGCAGAGAAAGAATATTTCCCTATGAGAGCCGCACTGCTCACGACGGTGCACGACTATCTCGGTTACGGATATCTCGCGGGGCAGGTAGTCCACGGATTTTCTGGATGCGTAAGGTGCATGGATGACACAACGTATCGCCAGCTAGATAGAGATCCCGGGTCTTCGAAAACCGTGTTCATGGGACATCGAAGGTGGCTTCGCGACGATGACCCGTGGAGGAAACGCAAGGATCTGTTCGATGGTGAAACCGAACCCCGAAAACGCCCGTGTACGAGGAGCGGCGAGGAAATAGACAAGCTGTTGAAAAATTGGAAAGACTGCCCACTGCCGGGAAAGAAGCAAAAGGCGCCAGAGCCGGGAAAGAAGCGAAAGGCGCCAGAGCCGCTGCTGAAGGTATGGAAAACGAGGTCTGTTTTCTGGGACTTGCCGTACTGGAAGATCCACCGTGTGCCTCACAGCCTTGATGTCATGCATATCACGAAGAACGTGTGCGAGAGTCTGCTTGGTACCCTGCTCAACATGCCAGAGAGGACCAAAGATGGGCCGAAAGCAAGGGCAGACTTGAAATCAATGGGCATCAGGCAGGAGCTTCACGCTATATATGATGATGATGATGATGATGATGATGATGATGATGATGATGATGATGATGAGGCGAAGCAGGACACAGAAAGTCGTCGCAAAGGCAAAAAGGCCAAGAAGACCGGAAATGACTACCCTCCCGCGTGCTTCACTCTAAGTCAGGAGGAGATCGAGCAGTTTTTCACCTGCCTCCTAGGAGTAAAACTTCCTTACGGTTACGCGGGGAAGATAAGCAGATACCTAGACCCAGCGAAGCAGAAGTTCAGCGGGATGAAGTCTCACGACTGTCACGTGCTGATGACGCAGATACTTCCAGTTGCAATCCGTGGGATCATGGACATGCACGTCCGTGAAACGCTATTTGGCCTATGCAACTTCTTCGACGTCATCTCTCGGAAGTCGATTGGCGTGAGGCAACTCAGAAGGCTACAGGAAGAGATCGTGGTGATACTATGCGAGCTTGAGATGTACTTCCCGCCCGCATTCTTCGACGTTATGGTGCATCTGCTGGTCCATATAGTGGAGGATATCATCCAACTCGGGCCGACGTTCCTGCACAGCATGATGCCGTTCGAAAGGATGAATGGTGTCATCAAAGGATACGTTCGCAACATGTCACGTCCAGAAGGAAGCATAGCCAGGGGCTTTCTGACCGAAGAGTGCATCTCCTACTGCACGAATTATCTAGGCATCGAGAACCCCGTTGGTCTGCCCGTCAACAGGCACCTCGGCAGGCTCGCTGGATGGGGTCACCGTGAGGGTCGCCGCGAAATGCATGTCGACTTCGAGGGTCGACTCGCCGACTTTGAAAGAGCAAACCTAGTCGCGCTACAACACATAGACGTGGTCGATCCTTGGGTGGTAGAGCACAAAACCTTTATTAAGAAGACGTACAATGACCGAGGCCAACAGAGGACGGACGGAGATATACTCAAAGAGCACAACTCATGTTTCACGCGTTGGTTCAAGCAGAAGCTTCTGTCGTACCCTTTACATGAGGATTCTTCCGCGGAAGAACAACTCATATTCGCCTTGTCACAGGGCGCCGAGCACAACCTGATGACCTATGAGGCGTACGATATCAACGGCTACACATTCTACACCGAGGCCAAGGACATGAAGAGCGATGGTTATCAGAACTCCGGGGTAACGATGGAATCCTACACCGGTAACGACAAGGACAGATACTACGGAAGGATCGAGGAGATCTGGGAGCTGAGCTACGCTGGAGAGAAGGTCCCGATGTTCCGTGTCAGATGGGCCAAGAACGTCATAAAAGAAGACCGGTATTTCACCACCATGGTTATACCCGAAGCCAAATCCAAGACCGCGGGCGCAAACGTCACCGCGAAAAATGAGCCATGGGTACTGGCTTCCCAAGTGGACCAATGCTTCTTCATTACCGACCCGCCAAAGCCCAGTCGTGTTGTCGTGAGGAGAGGCAAAAGGAAGATCATCGGAATGGATGGAGTAGCCAATGAGCAAGACTTCGACAAGTACGGCGACCCGAGGATCGAACATGACGACGATGATGAAGTAGCAGCATACACCACAAGAAGAAGCAGGACCACCCTACCTAAAGGACGTCCGTTCCATAGAAGAACTCCATTTGCGAAAAAGAAGGGCAAGAAGATTGTGAAGAGATAGCTAGCTAAGATCGATTGTATTTAAATCGTAGACTTCATTTCTCGATTGTATTTCATGGGCACTTTTTGAACTATCATGAATATTTTTTAATTTCATGGACACTCGATCTCGATCCCCCTCCATCTCGATCGCTATCCCACCTCGCCAGATCCGGTCCACCGGCCGCCGCCGCCGACCGCCCGCACCCTCGATTCCCCTACTCAACCGCCGCCGCCGACCCCCGCACCCCTCCCCTACTCAACCGCCGCGCCGACCCCCCGCACCCCCGCACCCTCCCCCGCTCCACCGGCATGCATTACTGTTTGATGATATTTTTAAAAAAATTATTACTGTCTTATAAAAAAATATTACTGTTATGATTTAAACAAGTTTGAACATATTTAAACACAAATAGGTATCAAACAGCATTTTAAATGCATAAAAAAATCGTGGAGCCTAGGAATTGAACCCAAGACGTCCTGGTGTGAGAACTAGCTGCTGACCAGTCGAGCTAGTAGAGAAGACTTGATGTGTATCAGGTCAGGTGGTAGATAACCTGTTGGCTCGAGTAGAAGTAAAAAAAAATACTAATGGCGCACCTGGGTGAGGTGCGCCATTAGCATGTATGTACTTATGGAGCACCGAGGGGTGGTGCGCCATTAGTATTATGCCGCACCTACTTCGTATCGATCCCCTCTCTCTCCCTCGCCCTCGCCCGCGATCCCCTTCCCCTTTCCTCTCCCGACGCCACCGCCCCGCCGCCCTCGACGCCGCCCCGACACCAGCGCCGCCCTGTCCACACCACCGTCGCCAGCGCCGCCCCGACACCACCGTCGCCCCGCCGCCCTCGACGCCGCCCCGACACCAGCGCCGCCCCGTCCACACCACCGTCGCCAGCGCCGCCCCGACACCACCGTCGCCCCGCCGCCCTCGACGCCGCCCCGACACCAGCGCCGCCCCGTCCACACCACCGTCGCCAGCGCCGCCCCGACACCACCGTCGCCCCGCCGCCCTCGACGCCGCCCCGACACCAGCGCCGCCCCGTCCACACCACCGTCGCCAGCGCCGCCCCGACACCACCGTTGAGCGCACACAGGAGCCCAAATATCCACGGAGCGCACGGAGGAGATCGTCATCATCCATCCAGATCGGCTTCTTCTTCTTCAACTTCGCAGAATCGTCGGTGGTCGTCTCTTCCTCTAGGTATGCGCCTCCTTATTATCCATTCCATGCTCCTACAGTCCTGCGAATTCGCGGCCCCAAGTAGTAGATCGTGGTAAAATTCACTGGAGGGGATTTTTGTGCTCTGCTCTGTTCGACGAACTGGGTGGGGATTTTTTCTCCTTTTCTACGATCATGCGGTTAATTAGTCAGGGCTGTTGTGGAATTCGTAGTGGTGATGATGCGAAAGGCTAAAATCTAGCGCTACTTGCACTTGGTTTGGTTCAGAAAACCCGCAAAGTCTCTCGGATTGGTTAATAATCATATATGTATGCCCTTCCTTCATGTTTGATTAGCACATGCATGTTTCACCCGACTTGTATGAATAGGTTGCTGCTTGTTAGGCACGATGGACATGGTTTGGTCAAGTGCAAATTGAAATGGGAATTGGGTAGGCAGTTAGGCATGATGGCTGGTTGTTGCTGCCCTGTTTATTTTAGTCAGAGGACCATGTCTGATTGCTTGCACGCAGCACTCACTCAAGAATATGATTCTTTTACCAAGTCAAATGTTCTGTTGTGAGGACGACTAGTTCTGCTCTAGCTGGCATAAACACATCAATGTGGTGCTACCAGCTCTCGAACCGACAAGAAAATTGGTTAACTGTACATACATAACATGTCCTGGTGGCAATTCATATGCTTAAATTGGTTAAATTGGTTAAATTTTTTCATAAACCTGAACAAGTGGTTGAGCCTAAGACATGCTCTCTTATGCAAAATTGCTGAATGCCCATGGGTACAATGTAGGTGTCGCCGGAGCACCACCACCACCCGGACCTCGTCGCCTCCTCCCCTGCGTGGTGAGCACAAAGCAAACTGTTCTTTCGCCATTTTCTTCAACATTTGTCAGTCAGATTTCCTCCCTGGCCATTTCAAACTATGATATACAAAATGAGTCTCAATGTAGTCTCCGGGTCTTTTACAACTCTTTAATATAATTTTGCGAGATTCCTCCCCGCTGGACTTGATTAAAATATATGAATATGATTAAAATATGATTACTGCTTTGCCAATAGATTACTGCTCCCTTCCTGCCTTCTTGTATGATTACTGCTTTGCCAATAGATTACTAGGTTGTTTCCTGATGTAGGGTTCAGTGTTTCCTCGTCACCATGCATGTTATTATATATGAAAAGAAGGCACTTTGTCTATGCAGAGTATGTGTACAAAGTTGTGAATTAACAAAAGAATTCTGTACTTATTTTGCTGCACTCCACTGTGCTTATAGTTGGACAAAGCACCTGGATAATTGGGCTTGGTCATCATCAGCAGCATCACGCATGCAATTTGTTTTAGTGTTTGTTTCATAACATATGTGGACCCATATATCAATGACTGATATTCTCTAATGCATAAACTTTGATCAATTTTGAGTAATTGCTTAGAGGGATGATCAAGTTGGCAGCAAATGTATGGTAGATTGGACATGAACTGTACTGGGGAGACTACAATAGAAGCACCACTTTGTGTGCAAACATAGAAAAAAAATCAACGACAACCGTCAAATCTTGGGTGAATGTCTCTGATGGATCCTGTGTGAGCTGGTGGAGTGATTTGTTTTCTACATAAAGCTCTTTAGTCAGGCTGGTTTTCGTGAAATACACATGAAGCTTCACCAGCTCCTGTGGGTGTGGGATCCATGTGACATGTGACATTGCATCCATGTCCACCTGGGATAATGATTTTGCAGGTACCCCGAGAGGCCCTTGAGTTTGCCGGAATGTCGATTAACTTCCGTTCCGGCAAATTCGGGTACTCCATATGTCCTATTTTCAGCAAAGGTCATGCTGAAATTTTCCGTGAATTTTAGCATGACTTTGCTAAAAATAGGACATATGGGGTACTTGTGACTAATGCATGGGCCGGGGTATCTTAGTAGTTAATTAAGTAGGATCAAGTGCCCCGGCGTACTTGTGACTAATGCATGGCTTTTAGGGTGCCTCGGTGTCGATAAAAACCGAAATGATGAAAGCTTAGGCTTTTAGGGTGCCTCGGCGTCGAAAAACCCTCAATGATAAAAGCTTAGATTTTAGGATGCCTCGGTGTCGACAAACCCTAAATGATGAGACCATGATCTTGTTCCTTGACAATAACCAACTTTTTGACCAAACTTTGTTTCTATTTAGAGAGAAACATGGCCCACAACGATGAGGCCGGGGGTTCGGGCGGCAAGGCATTCTGGGAGCTGTCCCAGGAGATGGAGGAACAACCTCACTTGTATGAGGACGCCGCCTTCCCCACCGATCCTGAGACCACTGATGGTGCCGCCGAGGATGACCACACTGATGCCACCACTGATGGTGCCGCCGAGGATGCCACCACTGATGATGGCGGCGCACGCACAGATGGCAGCCAACAGAAGAGGCAACGGAAGGACCGGCGCCCGATCGTGCTCCTCACCCTCAAGGAGGAAGTTACTGAAGTGGACTCCACGGGAATCCAACGGCGCCCGAACGAATAGTCAAGGGGTACTCGCTTCAGCTCGGGTGCATTCTCCGGAGCACCGTCTCGATCAACACCGAGAACCTGAGGCATCCTGACCGAGGGAATTTGCGCAACCTCCTCTTCACGAAGCTGCACGAACGATACAAGTTCCCCGCTGAATTTGCAAACACAAGCCTCAAAGGGAATAAAGTGAACAATGCTGCCCTCACGAAGATGAGCAAGGCCCTGTCTACTTGGAAAAGCAATGTGAAGAGAATGATCGAGAAAGGTGAGAGTTATGAGAAGATCAAGGAGAAAAATCCTTCGATCACCGAAGATGACTACAACGACTTCAAGATCAATTGCTCGAGCACCGCAAACTCCCAATCAAGTGAGTGGGGGAAACAAATGCGGGAGCTGAACATAGGGGAACACACACTCGGTCCCGGCGGTTACAGAGTGGCGGAGCCTATATGGGACAAGGAGGAGGCGGACCGTGCCGAGCAAGGCCTACCGCCCCTCTTCGATAAATACAGGTGACAAGCAGACCAGGAACTTTGTCAGGGCCCGGTACAAGAAGGACCCGAAAACAAAGGAGCTTACCACGGATCCGAAGACCAGGAAGCTTGAGCTTGTTCTGGTAAGGAATACACCCCCGCGTAATTAGCTCCATATGGTTGCATTCTAATTAATGAAGCCAAATTTCTAAATGGTTCACATTCCTTCCGCAGGCGACTGAAAGCAGTAGCGCGGGGTCGACTAAGAGCAACCCTTGGGACACCACTCTAAATAGGGCGTTGAATGTAATGAAGAACAAGGATAAGCTCAGTAAGCCGACGTCAGCTGGTCGTGTGGCCGGCAAAGGCTTGTCGACAAAATGGGGGTCATACTATACCGCTGGTGTGCGGAAGGAGAAAAAGACCAGCTCGGAAAGCCAGGCGCGAGAGGTTCAAGAACTCAAGGCACAGGTGGCGCGGATTCCGGAGATTGTCCAAGAGCAAGTGGAACAACGACTCGGAGCGACGATCACCGCCATTGTGCCTACCTTGATCTCGGGGTTGAGTGCGTGGATTGCGGGCGGCCAACAGGGGCCGCCCCCGATTCCTAGCTTCACGGCCAGCAACTCGCATAATGCGATGGCGGGGCCATTGGTGCCTCCGGCGGAGGCGGCATTGGTGTCTCCGACGCCGGCACGGGAGCTTAATGCACCCGGGTGTACGCCGGCCGGCACCTCTGCAGCAAGCGGCCCCTCCGTCAACTGCACGCCCGCCGTTGGCGGTGCCTCGACATTAGCCGAGCTCGACGCCATCATCACGGTAACTAATTAAGCCTCTCTCGGCCGAGGACTTCATCTCCTTGCCTTTGACTGGGCATCCCTGACGCCCTACATGTTTTCGCAGGGCGCCGCCGATGTTCCGTGCACTCTCCTCCACTTCGTGAACAACGAGTTGGTCGATGTCGCCAAGGGCAAAATCGTTCAACCGGGCAACCCCTTGTTCCACGGTACCCAGATGCCACCCAACTTGTTTAGGGTTCAACTGGTTCGGGTGCTGCCAGGCTGCGACGAGTTGTTACCTCCGATTCGACCCGTCGGGGCCGACGATGATGACGTGATGACCCTCAGCGCCTGCCTGAGCTGGCCCCTGCTTTGGCCGAAGAGCCAGATTCGTTTGGGGGCGGGGGACACCACCCCAAAGACAACACCGCCAGTCGTGCCGGCGCCAAGTCGGCCCCATGGCAAGACCGCCGCAACGGTGCCGGACATCCCTATGCCACTGGATCCAAACATGCATATGGCACAGGATCAGAACGACGACGACGACGATGATACATTTGGCAACGTCGATCAGTACTTTGCCGATCATGGGTACGATGGCGACTTCATGGGGCCTCCTTCTCAAGAACCCAACCCAACAAAAGACGTGTGCGATCTAGCTGGTACCGCGGAGAAGCCAAGTTGCAACAGGCGCCGTCTGGCGTTCAGCTCTCAGGAGACGCCTCCAGCTGCCGACTTCACCGAGCCTTAGATAGGCGAGGTGCGAAATATTATCAGCCCCAACACACTCAAGAAGGCGGTCTGTGAGCAGAACTCGGTCCCATTACAGGAGAAGAAGAAGGCACGCAAAAGAAAGACTAAGAAGGGTGCGAGCCAGCCGGCACCGAGTACGATCCGTGCTCAGGACGGGCCACCTTCACCGTAGGATATCTTGAGGAGGGTGCATGTGGCGGGTAGGGCGATGCTACCGACAAATATGCTCAATGCTGCAACCGGTGCTATGCAGAGTCTGCATGACAGTGTTCTTTCTTTGGAGAAGCGGCGTCTCAGAGAGAAGGATGTGGCATACCCGGTTTTCGCGGCCAAGGTGCCAGAGGGCAAGGGCTTTGTGGATAACTCCATCGGGCGTACGATCGTCCTGCGTTTTGATGACATCCACGCTATGTTGAACCTTCATCCGCTGCACTACACCTTCGTTCGGCTATTTTCGCTGAGTATGGAGATGCGGATCATTCGCGACAAGACCCCGGACATCGTGATAGTCGACCCCTTCTACATGCGTGCCAAGATCTTGGGCAGCGCTGGGGACCGGCAAGTCGCGAGTTCTTACCTCGAAGGCGTCATTCTGGCAAACCAAGATAAGGATAACTTCCTCCTGCCTTACTTTCCCGAGTAAGTCCTCCCCTCAACCGGCCCGTAACATATGAATTCTTACATTTCGATCGTTTTTCTTTTAACATTCCGTGTTTTCTGCAGTGACACACATTGCACGCTCATCCTCCTAAGCCCCAAATATTCCATGGCCACGTATTTCGACCCGGACCGTCAGTCGAACGTAGACTACACGAATGTCAAGAAGGTTCTTGATGATGTTCTCCCCGGCTACGCCAAATCTGGAGGCACCTTCACCAAGCCTAGTCGTAAGTACGGCAAGCACGTGTTCTCCCACAATACGATGCTCTGCTGCGTCAAGCAGCCGCCTGGCGGTCAGAAGGGTGCCTACTATGCCATCCATCACATGCGGGCGATCGTACGGGACCATCATCAACTTCTGCTACCGAGTAAACTCAAAGATTGGGCAAAGAGCGTGTCGGCAATCCAGGACGCGGACCTCCGACAAGAATTCTTTCGCATCCAGTCGGAGTTTGCGGAAATCATCCATCAAGATGTCCTTCGTACCTCAGGGCAGTTCTACCTCAACAATCAACCGTCCAACAGTGACATCGACACAATGCTTCAAATGCAGGCTGACAACGACCGTTCTTTCATGACTCCCACGATAGACGGCGGCTTCATCCACGCTCCGGTCCCTTGAGTCGAGTCGAAAGCAGTGATGCTGTGTCTAGTTCTGAAACATCGATTGGCTCATGTTGTAATTAAACTTTAATGAACTTGTAGTATGTCTCTTTGGTTTCGAGAGTCGTTCAACTTAGATGTAATCGATGCTATTAATGTCTTGCTTTTCTCTTCCGATCATTCTGTTGCATACTTATATATTGCTTATGTATTGTCTGTGAATTGGTACTAACGTTTCGTTTGGCTAGTGCATAGCGATGCCGACGTATGTCGTGTACAAGGGTAAGGTTCCCGGAGTCTACGATGACTGGGAGGAGTGTCGGAGACAGGTTCACCGATTCAGCGGTAACAGTTACAAAGGGTACACCACTAGGGCCGAGGCCGAATCTAGATACGCCCGCTATCTAGCGGGAGAGGGGAGGGAGCGTTGGAGGAACCGGATGAAGACGAGTTTCATCGTGATGATGCTCATCGGGACCGCAGCTCTCTTCTATGTGATGGTAGTTTAGATGATCGATATCGACTTGTAATGTGAAGACAAACTCGCTACTCGCGGTCTCGAGACTTGTAATATAATGTTCTATCTTTGTTCGGTCTTTTCAATTTGGAGACTAATATGATGAATTGTATTCGGAGACTAATATGATGAATTGTATTCAAAGACTAATCTTCTATTGTATTCGATGAATCTGTTGTTGATGTGTGCTGTCTATATTTTGTCAAATTATACATTTTGTAACCTGTGCAAAAAACAGAAAATAAAAAATAAAAAAACCTAATATTCATACTAATGGCGCATCACATGACAGTGCGCCATTAGAATGACAAAGCATACTAATGGCGCATCACTGAACAGTGCGCCATTAGTATGCCGAGGTTACTGATGGCGCATCTTGTTGCTGTGCGCCATTAGTATGCCAGAGCACCTGGGTATACATGGCCCCTGGGAGGCATACTAATGGTGCACTTATGTATACACTAATGGCGCATCAGTGGTGCGCCATTAGTATATCAGATACTAATGGCGCACCAGGGGGTGCGCCATTAGTAAAATATACTAATGGCGTGGCACTAATGGCGCACCACTAATGCGCCATTAATGGCCAAATTAGGTGCGCCATTAGTAGGCCTTTTCCTAGTAGTGTCAGCGCCTGCTGAGGAGCATTCTGGAGGCTCAGGAGGTCAGGCATTGCGCAGTCCTGGCGGAAATGGAGACGGTCCTTGAAGAGCCGCCTGCGCCCCCAGAGTCTCCCGAGGCTCTGGGCCCTAGGGGCGCGTGAGGATCGGCTTCCACTCCACGCTCCGTCCGCTACCTCAACATTCCTTCATCTCCAACGGTATCAGGTGACACCTTTCAAGTTCCATTTCAGCTGGGAGTGCCCCCAGGGCTACATCATTCCCAGGCCGCATGGGTCCGTCCCTACGGCATGTATCCCTTTTGTTCCTGTCTTTAGGTTACCTTGTTGGGGGCGTCCCTCGGGCTGCATTATCCCCAAGCTGCTCGGGCCTGACCCAGTGGCGTGTATCGCTCTCGCACATGTCTAAGTTAATCTAACCTTCCATGCCTAACCTGCCTGGCTTGATCACCCACTCGATTGACACCGAACTTTGGAGCTGCTCTCCCTGGCACGACGCTTGCGCATGGGTCCGTCCCTACAATGTCGACAAACCTGAGTGGTGGAGCTCTGGCCGCGGCAGCCCCGCACGGTGCCACCTCATCAGGCCCTTAGTGCCCTCATCACACCCCCTGAGCAACCAGTGGCTGGCTGACGATTGTGATGGCGACTCTTGCTTTTCTCGTGATGAGTTTACAGGGTCTCTCTAAGGGACAGCGTCGGGCGAGGCCTCCGTGGCCCCTCTTCCTCTCTCACCCACACAAACTGCTTGTGTGTTAAAGGGGGGCGCCTGAGCATCGCGACTCACGGGCTCTTACTGGCCCTCTAGCCCTCACCTCCTGGCCTTGTCCACGGCATCGCGACTTGGCATACCAGCGACGGCTGAGCTCGCTCGAGGGTCGGGACCCGAGGATGCAGAGCATAAAGAGGAGTGCGGGGGATAAGGAGGAGGCTCGCGACGACCCCACCGGGCAACCCCTCAACTGCTGGCGCGCGGGCCTGGCGCAGCACCGACAAATGGCTTCAAGCTCCCGAGATAAGTCATTCTCCGGAACTACTAGCTATCGCAACACCAACCTTGCACCTAATGCAGCCCCGTAATGGCGACGTCGCACTCCTTTCTCACCGAGCGGTGGATGCTTGAGCGCTAAAGGGGACCTCCCAAGCATCGCGCCTCGGGGGCTCTTACTGGACCTCGGGACGCTCACCTCCTAGCCTTGACCACAGCATTTTGACCTGGCATACCAGCGACAGTTGAAGCCTGCCTGGGGACCGGGACCTGTCAGCGCAGAGCACCAGGACCTCGTGAGGTTGGAAAGGAGGGACCAAGCTGAGACGGGACGAGCATCTCACACTACTTCACGATGAGGATCATGTTAAGAAAAGAAACTACAGACGCTTTACAAGCCCCCGCGGGGTGTGTTCTTGGTTCCTCGCAGGAACAAAAGACGCGAATCCTAAGGAGCCCTAACTATGGGAACCACAGCGGTAGACGCCATCATCAACAGTGGGCCACATGAGGCCGGCGCCAACCTCATCCAGATCAGCCACGCCGACTGTCAGGCGCACCGGCTCTGCTTCGGGCGCGGCGGGAGCTCGGTTGCTCGTAGCTGTCGTAGCTCATCTCCGGAGTCAGGAGAAGTTCGGGGGAGTCGCTGAACCCTCCGGCGCGGCCGCTACTACCAGAGGAGCTGCTGGAAAGGCGGGCGGCAGGCCTGGTCCTCACCGTCCCGGAGCTTCGGTCGCTGCCTCTGGGACAACACTCCAGCCAGCGTCCTTCTTCGTTGAAGACCCTGAAGAACATCAAGGAGGTGCCGTCGTACTCCAGATGGATCACGAGGGTGCCCTCCGTTCGGCAGACCCTGGCGATCTCGCCCCAGCCTTGGGTCATGAAGACCCTGCCGGGCGCGATGACTTCGACCTCTGCTTCGGTCGCGGGGGAGCGGCAGTCGGTGTGCTACAGCCATAGCTCCCGAGGCCCCTTCGGCGGAATCTCGAAGGCGAAGGAAGCAGGTAGGCGGATCCAGGAGCTCAGAGGCATGGCGGCATGGAGCACGAACTCACGGGAGGAGTTCGCCGCATGGACTCCAGGGGGACGACACGCACCGCCGTGATCTGTCGGCGACGCGAGCGGCCGCTCGTCGCCCTCTTCCCCAGGGCCCTCAGCCTGGGCGTACAAGGGCAACGGGTATCCAGGAGGAGGCCGCTCATACCAAGGCCTCGACACCTCCTGCCGAGCACCCTCGTCTCGGCGGCGGGGGACCGACCGCTTCTTCAGCGAAAGTGGGACGGGCCCCTCTCGGGGGGGCCTTCCCTTTCTCTTCGGCCGAGAACCGGTGGATCGGCGCCATTGTCGACGAGTTGAAGGAGGAAGTGAAGAAGGGGAGGCGGAGCAAGGAAAGATGGACTGGAACGGCTCGCGCCTCTCCATACTTATAGCCGGAGGAGGCCAACCGTCGGCCTCCACGATCACAGGTAATCATAACCCGTTTTAGCATGCAGGGACTTGTCTTGTCGAACAGTTGCCGAGGCGTCCTGGGGAAGCGGAGACGCCCACGTCCAATCAATCGCTACACGGCACCCAAGGCCGCGGGCTGTTGGGGCCCGCGGCGCTTCGCACTTGCCCCTTCGCTTCTCTGCTAAGCCAAGTCCGGGCGCGCCTTGGGCCCGGGTGCTACTGTCGGCGTTCTGGGAACGGGGGTCCCCAGACTTGCCTGCCTACGGCCTGCGGCGTGGCTCAAGCAATGGCCCAGTGCGGCCCATCTTCATCAACTCAAGCTCAAAACCCTCGCGAGGGGCCAAGCCTCGCGGGGCGGACGATAGGAAGCTTCATCAGGAGTAGCCTTGTCAGGCTGGCTCGCGAGGAGGCGGAGAGATCAAGGCAGGGGTACCTCGTGAGGTGCCCGTGACGCAAGCCATGACGATCGAGACCAGACGGGCGCCGGCCTGCGCAAAGGGAGCAAGCATAGGCCAAGGCATCAGGCAAAGGCTACCATTTCGGTGTAACAAGACCAATACCAGCGGAACGGCGGGATGGAGGTCACCGTGGAGCCCAGGACGGCGTCATCGTCATAGTCTTTGGCAGGCGAGGACCAACTTTAGTCAGGAAAAGTGTACTAGATGTTCCCCTTCAAAATGGCCAATTGTTGGCGCCCTTCCCGCTCAATATTTGGGAAGAGGACCAGGGCCTCGCTCTATAAATAGGGCTAGCCACCATAGTAGAAAGGGATCCGAATCCAATCCTTCCCAAGAGGCAAGACCTCCGCAAGAACATCCCTCGCGAGGCTGTTCTTCCCTTGTACTGTTCGTCATCAGCCCCAGAGGCAATCCACCACACCACACACTGGAGTAGGGTATTACACCACAATGGTGGCCTGAACCAGTATAAACCTCGTGTCTCTTGTGTTGTTCATCTTTGCTAGCCTAGATCCTTTGCGAGGCGACAAGACGTGAGTTGGTAGAGGAGAGATCTTCGCGCGCACCCCAGTGTTCGAACCTCAAGGGTCTGCCGGAACCCGCAATCTGACAGAATACTTTGTATCTGAGAATTAAAGAGGAGCACGACCTCGTTGGAACTGATCTGTTGCATGTTCCATTTGAGGAGCTCTTCGAGTTCTTCAATCAAAAGGCCCTCGATAAATTAACGGTCTTGTGCTACTCTCTGTAAGTACTATTTCTGTGATTAAGTCTCTATATATAGCTCGGCTCTTTCATTGCATGTATTTATAATTAATTATCCTCACTATATTATGGAGATTGAAGATCGTCGAGTGCAAAAAACAAGAAATGTATGATATTGGGTTCATTAACACAAATATCATAGATGAATTTCAGGTTAAAAAGAAGGCCGAAGAGGCCGAGGCCAAGTTGCTACATTCGTTGATCAAAAATCAAAACAAAGATTTAATACTCTTTCCTTACAACTTCAAGTGAGTGTTACTGTCGTGTGCATATTTGGTTTCCCTTATTACTTGAGTGAGGTTATAGTAATGTAATTGATGAGTTATGCATGCGTGCCCAGCTTCCACTATGTTCTTCTAGAGATTAAGCTTGAGCAGGGACTAGTAACCATCTTAGACTCGAGACGAAAAGATCCCGAAACCTATGCGGACATGACTAAATTTCTCAACAAGTAAGTTCAATCGATCATTATCGCACCATATCGGCAACTTTTTGTTCATTTCCTGATATCTCAAGTAATAATAATTATTTTCTTTGTCTTGCGGGGTTTGGAAACAGTTCACCGCAGAAGCTCCGGGACTGCCGAAGGACCTGCGATATACATACCCGAAAGTAAGTACTACTAGCTAGCTAGTTGCGTGCATCTCCCGTTGATTCTATAGCTATACTTTCATCAATGCCATTTATAATGCTTCATTATTAGTTTGATTGACTTCTATTTCTTGTAAAGTGCTTGTGGCAGGAAGAAGGGAATAATTCCTGTGGATACTACGTGTGTGAGTTCATCTGCAACGCAACTTCGAAAAATAAGCGGGGCTACTCTAAAAGACAATATGAAGTGCTTAAGCAATAATATTCACAATTTCATTTTATTACACCATCATTTCTGTTGAGTTTCATTCATATATGTATTAACCCCCTTCTTCAAATTAGACGTGGCAGATGCAGAATGAACTCCTACCACAAGATTGCATGAAAGCAATTCAAGAGGAATTGGTGGGATTCTTTCTTGACCACGTCATCCATAAAGCCGGAGAATACCATGTGGAAGTTGATTTCAAATGCTAGGGGATTGTAAGAGATCTTACATATTCTATATGTATGTAGCCAGTAGCGTCGGATAGATAATACGAAAACTTGTTGTTCGACCAATCTCTCGGAGAAGGAGAGGTCGATCGATCACTTCTCTCGGTATGCATGACGAACTTCTGTACTTAATGGTTTCCTTCATTTTCTTACTAGCTAGCGTGTCGAGGGCCTCTCTATGTACAGTACATAGCGTCGACCAAGCACGGACATAAGAGAGGACACTTCTCTCTATTAACTAGCTCGCTAACACAATATATGAAACACCTAAATTAACCCCCCAAAACCCCCAACCCTGCCCCCCCCTTCAAAAAAAACAAAAACCCCAGCCCTGAAATGTTGACGCGTGGATGCCTTTTGGTCCCGGTTGGTGCCACCAACCGGGACCAAAGGCCCTCCTGCCTGGTCTCGGTGCACTGGCCACGTGGAGGCCCATCTGTCCCGGTTTATGGAAAAACCGGGACTAAAGGTTTAGGGCATTAGTACCGATACTTTAGTCCCGGTTCAAAAACCGGGACAAATGGCCCTCACGAACCGGGACTATAGGTCCTTTTTCTACTAGTGACTCTTCCTCTTAGGCAGAGGAATGGAGGTTTGCATAAGGGAGTTTATGAAGGGATTAAGCATGGGAAATAGATGTTTACTCCTATTCCCTTGTTTAGTATATGATGGGAATTAGCGTGGGATGAAACTCTCACGAATTAACTGGGTACCCTGTGGGAAGAAAACAGTGAGAATTGACTTCCTCAACTCTCATTTACTTTCTCACTTAAACTCTCATTCCCCTCCAATCAATTCAGTGGACTTCTCATTTGAACACATTGTTGGGGTAATTAAATAGAGAGCACATGCGGTGACTCCGGATGCGCGCGTGGGGCGCGAATTGGCAGGCGACATGGCGGCGGCTGGCGCGCGTTGTGCGCGGCAACTCGCTAGGCGGGCCGGGCCTGACATCACAGGGGTGCGAGGTGTACTGTGGGTGGAGGGCCTGCTACTGCTCAGCTGCTTCGCTCGAGCTGCTCGATCTGGATCTAGCACGCGGTGCTCCGTTCTGGTTGATGTTCCTGCGATGCAGCGGTGGTTGCTGCGGTGGTGGTTGGTGTCTTCGGCCAGGGGCAGTGCGTGTCTAGGCGTGGTGGATCGTGGGATCCCACGGCTAGAGTGAGGTCGACCTCGGCTGGGATGGTGGTTGGCGGGCGGCGGTCGGTGGAGCAGGTGGTCGACGCAACTCCGGGAGAAATCCTTGTTCCAATCTCCATCGAAGCCGGCGACAGCGGCGCCTGCGGGTGTCGTAACCTTTCTTGCAAGTGACGTCTTGGAGGTGTGCTCCTCCTCTCCGTGTCTTTGGCTCTGGAGGGAAACCTCAGATCAGTTGGATCGGGCGATGGAGGCGTCTTCACGTCTTTCTCCTCCTTGGGGGCATCGTCTCGGAGCCAGCTACAATTGGCAAACCGGTGGATGGCAGCATCTTCGCCGCGTGGTTTGCTGAGGCAGGGCGCTGGTTTCTGTTTTTGCAACCATGATGGCGTCGAGAGGAGCTCGGGTCGCGGCGTGGACTTCGGTAGTCGGTTCTTCCCGGCGTGTCCGAGGTGCCGTTCCGTAGGTTGCTTGGTTGTTTTGAAATCGGAGTTGTGGTGGAGTGGGGCTGCAATGATGGCAGGCACTCGGTGGTCAATTGTGGAGGGAACGGTCAGCACATGTCCTGCATATTTCTCTTGCGATGCTCATCATAAAAGTTGGTGTTGTTGGTTGCTTGCGCATGTGGCCATCTGTTGGCATGTGTCGTCGTGGCTTCTACGGCTGTTTGCTGATTGGCTTCGATGATAGAGCTCTATGACGAAGTTAGAGTCGCCCGTTCGAGGCAACTGGTGATGACAATGACGCTGCCGAATCCTCGACGGATGTCTTTCTTCTTTGCAGTTGCGGGTTTCATGTCGTTGGCTAGGTTGGCCGGTGGTGCCCATATCATATGGGTTGGCTTGTATTGGTTTTAGCCCGGTTTTCCATCAATTAACCGGGCAATTCTTTTCTTCTTAATCAATGAAATTGGTAAGTCTTTTGCCTTGTTTCAAAAAAAAGCAAGAGAGAGAGACTCTCACGCAGACGATAACCTAACTACCCATCCTATCTCTACGTGAGTGTGGTCGTGTAGTGCATAGCGCATGCATAGGAGATGCTGTGACCGGTTCATCTCCTTGAGAATAGCTCAAGCTAACTATAGTCTAAGAGCCCCCCGCAGTGTGAACGTGGGCTTGGCGAACGTTGAGACTGGACGGAATTCAGGAAGGGAAGTCGAGCCAACATGAGTGACGTGTATGGATTGTCCATTACCAACATAAACATGGGGATAACACGAAACGGAGGAGAACGGCGAGAGCATACCTGGATCGATGACGAGGTGTGTGGAGGCGCCGGAGTCCGCAATCCAGCCGTTCGTGGAGTTCTGCAGCGTCAGGTTGTGCAGGGCGCCCATGAGCGGGGCGTGATCTGCTCCAGTGGCATCAGGTGCAGGGGTGGGTGAGTACATATCTAGTGGAAACCATACATTCAGTGAAAACATGGAAACTTCATCTTAGGCCGTTGGATAGAGAGTGTGTATTGTTGGATGAAAAATTGTACAAAATGCAAATAGAACCCCACAACCATCATGTACGACTGTACCTCGGTACAGAATAATCCTGATGGAGGCTGAGCCATCCCGTTCAGCTAATTGGGCTAGTAGAGACTGCAAAGTCCTGTTAAAACGTCCATGTGTCCTGTTCAAACGTGATGCCAAAAGAAAAAAATGTCCTGTTCAAACATGCCTGCATATTTGAATGCACAAGATTTGTCTGTTGATGATTCTTTTTGCTGCCTCTGATTCAAACATGCCTACATATTTTTAAGGCCAAGATTTTAATAGAACTGCAGCTGTTCTGTTTGCAGTATCATGTGTTCATTCTTGTGCATACTTTTCTTTGTTGGGCAGAGTATTGTTGGACAGGCTTCTAATTCTGCTAGCATAGCATTGAGGGGCTATGTGCAAAATATCAACACTGCCAGCGGGCGTTTTATTGCAAGTAGCACGTAGCAGTTCTGTACTGATCTAGTCCATAGATACCGGATCCAACGGCCTGCACATAGGTTTCCAAGCTTCCACTGAAGATGTGGTTTTCACTTGATCACTACTAGGAAAAGGCCTACTAGTGGCGCACCTGTTTTGCCTACTAATGGCGCACTACAGATGCGCACTAGCACCACGCCATTAGAATATTTTACTAATGGTGCACCACTGGTGCGCCATTAGTATCTGGTATACTAGTGGCGCACCAGGCAGTGCGCCATTAGTATAGCCCATGGTGCGTCATTAGTATGCCACCCAGGGGGCCATATTTACCCATGTGCTTTGGCATACTAATGGCGCACTAGTGGATGATGCGCCATTAGAGTCCTTTTTGCAGTGCGCCATTAGTGTGCTGAGTGGTACGCCACTAGTATGAATATTAGGGATTTTTTTCTTTTCTAATATTTGCACAGGTTACAAAACATGTTACTGCACATAATATAGAGAGCACAACATATAAACAGCAGATTTATCAAATACAATAGAAGATTAGTCTCCGAATACAATTCATCATATTAGTCTCCGAATTTAAAATACCGAACAAAGTTAGAACATTACAAGTCTTGAAACCGCGAGTAGCGAGTTTGTCTTCACATTATAAGTCGATATCGATCATCTAAACTACCATCACATAGAAGAGAGTTGCGGTCATCACGATGAGCATAATCGCGATGAAACTGGTCTTCATCCGGTTCCTCCAACGCTCCCTCCTCTCTCCTGCTAGATAGCGCGCGTATCTAACTTCCGCCTCCGCCCTAGTGGTGTACCCTTTGTAACTGTTACCGCTGAAACGGTGAACCTGTCTCCGACACTCCTCCCAGTCGTCGTAGACTCCGGGAACCTTACCCTTGTACACGACATATGACGGCATCTCTATGCACTAGCCAAACAAAATGTTAGTAACAATTCACAGACAGTACATAAGCAATATATAAGTATGCAACAAAAGGACCGGAAGAGAAAAGCAACACATTAATAGCACGATTCATGGTCCTACTAATAAATAGCATCGATTACATATAAGTTGAACGACTGTCCAAACCAAAGAGACATACAAATTCATTAAAGTTTAATATTACAACATGAGCCAATCGACATTTCAGATAGCATCACTAGTTTTGACTCGACTCAGGGGAACGGAGCGTGGATGAAGCCGCCGTCTTTCGTGATGGTCATGAAATCGCGGGTGTTGTCAGCCTGCATTTGTAGCGTTGTTTCTATCTCACTGTTGGACGGTTGAGATCTGAGGTATAACTGCCCCGAGGTACGAAGGACATCTTGATGGATGATTTCCGCAAACTCCGACTGGATGCAGAAGAATTCTTGTCTGATGTCCGCGTCCTGGATTGCCGACAAGCGTGTGGCCCAATCTTTGAGATTATCTAGTAGCAGAATGTGATTATGGTCCCGTACGATCACCCGCATGTGATGGAGGGTGTAGTAGGCATCCTTCTGACCGCCAGGCGGCTGCTTGATGCAGGGGAACGCCGTATTGTGGGGGAACACGTGCTTGCCGTACCTACGAACTGGCCTCTTGAAGGTGCCTCCAGATCTGGCGTAGCCGGGGAGAGCATCATCAAGAACTTTCTTCATATTTGTGTAGTCTATCTTCGACTCACGGTCCGGGTCGAAATACATGGCCAAGGAATATTTCGGGCTTAAGAGGATGAGTGTGCAATGTGTGTCACTGCACAAAACACGGAATGTTAGAAAAAAAAGAATGATCGAAATCTAAGAAATCATATGTTACGGGGCGGTGAGGGGATGACTTACTCGGGAAAGTAAGGCACGAGGAAGTTATCATTATCTGGGTTTGCCAGAATGACACCTTCGAGGTGTGAACTCGCGACTTGCCGGTCCCCAGCGCTGCCCAAGATCTTGGCACGCATGTAGAAGGGGTCGGCTATCACGATGTCCATGGTCTTGTCTCTAATGATCCGCATCTCCATACTCAGCGAAATCAGCCGAACGAAGGTGTAGTGCAGCGGATGAAGGTTAAACATAGCGAAGATGTCATCAAACCACAGGACGATCGTACCCCCGATGACGCTATCCACAAAGCCCTTGCCCTCTGGCACCTTGGCCACGAAAACCGGGTATGCCACATCATTCTGGGAGAGATGCCACTTCTCCAAAGAAAGAACACTATCATGCAGACTCCGCATAGCACCGGTTGCAGCATTGAGCAGATTAGTCGGTAGCGTCGCCCTACCCGCCACATGCACCCTCCTCGAGATATCCTTAGGTGAAGGTGGTCCGTCCTGAGCACGGATCGTACTCGGTGCCGGCTGGCTCGCACCGCTCTTGTTATTCTTTCGTTTCCATCCCTTCTTCTTCATTACTGTAATGGGATCGAGTTCTACTCAGAGACCGCCTTCTTGAGCGTGTTGGGGCTGATAATATTTCGCACCTCGGCAATCTGAGGCTCGGTGAAGGCGGCAGCTGGAGGCGTATCCTGAGAACTGAACGCCAGACGACGCCTGTTGCAATTGGGTTTCTCCGCCGTACCAGCTAGATCGCGGTCGTCTTTTTCAGGGTTGGGTTCTTGAGAAGGAGGCCTGAAGAATTCGTCACCGTACCCATGTTCGGCAAAGTACTTATTGACGTTGGTAAATGTACCATCGTCGTTGTCGTCATTGTCCGAATCCTGTGCCATATGCATGTCCGGATCCTGTGTCATAGGGATGTCCGGTAGCGTTACGGCGGTCTTGCCATGGCTTGGTGCCGGCATGACTGGCGGTGTTGTCTGTGGGGTGGTGTCCCCCGCCCCCAAACAAATCTGGCTCTTCGGCCAAAGCAGGGGCCAGCTTACGCAGGCGCTGAGGGTCATCACATCATCTTCATCGGCCCCAGCGGGTCGAATCGTAGGTAACAACTCGTCGCAGCCTGGCAGCACCCGAACCAGTTCAACCCTATACACTGTGGGTGGCATCGGATTACCGTGGAACACGGGGTTACTCGGTTGAACGATTCTGCCCTTGGCGACATCGATCAACTCGCCGCCCATGAAGTGCAGGAGAGTGCATGGAACGTCGACGGTGCCCTGCGAAAACATGTAGGGCGTCATGGATGCCCAGTCAAAGGCAAGGAGATGAAGTCATCGTCCAAGAGGCTTTGTTACCGTGATGCCGTCGAGCTCGGCTAATGTCGAGGCACCGCCAACAGCGGGCGTGCAACTGACGGAGAGGTCGCTTGCTGCTGAGGTGCCGGCCGGCGTACACCCGGGTGCATTAAGCTCCAATGGCCGTGCCGGCGCTGGAGACACGAATATCGCCTCTGCCGAAGACACCAATGGCGCCGCCTGCACGTTGTGCGAGTTGCTGGCCATGAAGCTGGGAACCAGGGGCGGCCCCTATTGGCCGCCCGCAATCCACGTCGTCAGCCCCTGAATCAAGGTAGGCACAATGGCGGTGAGCGTCGTTCCCAGTTGTTGTTGCACTTACTCTTGGACAATCTCCGGAATTCGCGCCACTTGTGACTTGAGTTCTTGAACCTCGCGCGACTGGCTTTCCAAGCTGGTCTTTCTCTCCTTTCGCCCACCAGCGGTATAGTATGGCGACCATTTTGTGGACAAGCCTTTGCCGGCTACACGACCAGCTGACGACGACTTACTGAGCTTATCCTGGTTTTTCATTATGTTCAACGACCTATTTAGAGTGTTGTCCCAAGCAGGGGAGCTCTAAGACGACACCACGCTACTGCTTTCAGTCTCCTGCGGAAGGAATGTGAACCATTTAGAAATTTGGCTTCATTAATTAGAATGCAACCATATGGAGCTAATTACGCGGGGGTGTATTCCTTACCAGAACACGCTCAAGCGCCATGGTCTTTGGATCCGTGGTAAGCTCCTTTGTTACCGGGTCCTCCTTGTACCAGGCCCTGACATAGTTCCTGGTCTGCTTGTCACGGTATTTCTCGAAGTGGGGCGGTAGGCCTTGCTCGGCATGCTCCGCGTCCTCCTTGTCCCATATAGGCTCCGCCACTCTGTAACCACCGGGACCGGGTTGGTGGACCCCTAAGTTCAACTCCCGCATTTCTTTCCCCCACTGACTTGATTCCATGGTTCCGCTGCTCTCGCACTTGACCTTGAACTCCTTGTAGTCATCTTCATTGATCGAAGGATTTTTCGCCTTGATCTTCTCATAACTATCACCTTTGTCAATCATTTTCTTCACCGCGCTTCTCCAAGTAGACAGGGCCGTGCTCATCCTCGTGAGGGCCGCACTGTTCACTTTATTCCCTGAGAGGTGTGTGTTTGCAAAGTCAGCGGGGAACTTGTATCATTCGTGCAGCTTCGTGAAGAGGAGGCTGCGCAAATTCCCCTGGTCCTTATGCCTTAGGTTCTCGGTGTTGATCGAGAAAGTGCTCCGGAGAATGCACCCGAGCTGAACCGAGTACCCCTTGACTAATTCTTTGGGCGTCGTTGGATGCCCTTCGAGGACACTTCAGTAAATTCCTCCTTGACGGTGTCGAGCACGTTCGGGCGCCGGTCCTTCCGTTGCCTCTTCGGTTGGCTGCCATATGTGCGTGCGCTGCCATCATTAGTGGTGGCATCCTCGGCGGCACCATCAGTGGTGTCGTCCCCGATGCCACTAGGAGTTGTGTAGTTAGGATCGGTGTCTTCCGTGGCGTCCTCATAGCAGTGAGGTTCTTCCTCCATCTCCTGGGACAGCTCCCAGAATTGCTTGCCCGAACCGCCGGCCTCATTGTTGTGGGCCATGTTTCGCTCTAAATAGGAAAAAGTTTGGTCAAAAAATTTGTTATTGTCAAGGAACAAGATCATGGTCTCATCATTTAGGGTTTGTCGACACCGAGGCACCCTAAAAGCTAAGCTTTTATCATTTAGGGTTTGTCGACGCCGAGGCACCCGAAAAGCCTAAGCTTTCATCATTTAGGTTTTTATCGACACTGAGGCACCCTAAAAGCCAAGGTTTTATAATTTAGGGTTTGTCGACTCTAAGTTGGGCCTAATCACTTGGCTCTATTGCCACCTATGGTTTAATGCAGCAAGAATAAAGGGGCAGTTGATCCTACTTAATTAAGTACTAAGATACCCCGGCCCATGCATTGGTCGCAAGTACCCCATATGTCCTATTTTTAGCAAAGTCATGCTAAAATTCACGGAAAATTTCAGCATGACCTTTGCTGAAAATAGGACATATGGAGTATCCGAATTTGCCGGAACAGAAGTTAATCGACATTCCGGCATACTCAAGGGTCTCTCGGGGTACCTGCAAAATCATTACCCCACCCCCGCCCAGCTGCAACCCCACAACACCCCACAATATCATCACGACACGATTATGGTCGGAGACAAAACCCCCCAATATCATCAAAATACTCCAGTTATGAAGTAAAACTCTTGAAGTGTTCCAGGAGTAGAACCTGAAGTGTAGTCAGTGGCTTCACCTATGTGCATAAAAATCATAAAAATTCAAAATCATTTGAAACCTGATCACTCGGACCACACCACATGCCACAGCATACATAGTACATAGAGTTGACATCTCAGCATCGACCACACCACATACCACAGCATACATAGCATAGATGATCCAACAGACTACATAGCAGCACAGTTTAAGCGTGAACCGCATCATACAAAATAGAAGAACTTCACTACACAATTGAAACTCAATTAAGCTAGTTAAATGGAGTTCATCTACTCACTAGCAGTACTACTAACTGGCAGTACTTAAACAAGTTAAGCTACTCACTACAGTATTGGCTACTCACTTAAGCTAGAAGCTACAAGTTAAACACATTTATAGCACTGAGAAAAAATGCTGAGATGTAGCAAACAAGTTAAGCTAGAAGCTACAGTGATGGCAACTAGCAGCAAGGAGTATAATGGCAATCATGTAGCAATCATGTCCTTCCCTTCATATATTCATGATATAAATGGATTGTTCTACCTAGTAGGTTGTTGGAAATTCAGTTGCTTTTTCATTAGGACTGGCAACAAGACATGGTCAAATTTCAATTAAGATTATCTGTTGGTTCAAGACTGGCAACAAGACTTGTTCTACCAAATCAATTATCTGTTGGTTCAATGGTTGTTTTTCTTTCCCTTTTTATAATTGCAAAAAAGGAACAAGACACGGTCAAATTTCAGTTAAGATTCAGTTAAGATACATATAGTAAAATCAAAACAAAAATGGACAGTAAATTGATAATAACAGTAAACTATAATTTGTTACATAGATTTTCCTACTGAAAATACAACTGAATGGACAAAAAAATGGTGAAAAGATAACTGAATGCTAGGCTAAAATGGACAGTAAACTGTAATTTGTTAACAGTTTACTGTGATTATCAGGTGTCATAATCTACTGAGTAGTCATGTCCCAGTCATGCATCCATGCATCCAGTGGCAACATCTTGCATACATGATCAAGAGTACATCAAAATCTATTGAGTAGTTCTTGTGCTCATCCAGTAGAAACATCTTTCATACATGATCAGTAGTCATGTACCAAATTTTTATTTAAACTGAATTTGCAAATCACCAAGAGCTCTACTAGTTTCAGACTAGATTTACACTAAACTGAAAAGGATGCAGATTCTTCGGCGAACAGCGAGAGAAGTACTACTGGTTCACATGTTTTTTTGTTGATGATAGAAATGATTCACTCACATTTGCAAGGAAGAAAAAACAGGGGCATTTGATGAAGAATCATCATACTGTCTGTGCACCTAAGATAGTACAGCAGCATTGCATGAGTAATAGAGCTGCATGATAATTAAACATTAAGGGCTGACAGTTCGATCTTGCATCCTCCCCAACAAACATGATGTTGTCTGCCAAGTAAGGTAGGGTTAGCTTTTGTATGAAGGCATGAAGATTCCAAGGAGCTTCTCATATGTACTACTAGTGCTACCACTATATGTTTTTTTTTCTGTTGTCTCCTGTTCTTGTGTTAACTACTATAGATGTGATGCCAGTGAGATGGATGCCCATGTGTGCAACAACTGGCTGGCTGGTAAGCCAAGTTTGAATGGGCAGTCAATTCAGGGAAGCACTTATTTAATAGGTACTTGGTCAATGCAACTAGTTCTCCTATGTGGTGCTGGTGCCTTTGTAGTTTAGTAGAGTATAGGATGCACTTGGTCAGAGAGGTGATACCTTTGTCTTTGTGGTTGGGAACAGTTTGGCATAATCTGGCCCAGACCATCTGACCAAAAACAAAAGGTGGGCAGATAGATGTCTTCAGATGGACAACATGGACGGCGGCAGACGCGCTGAGATTTGCAACTCACCTCAATGGACGCAGTCGCAGATGAGGTCATACACGGCGGCGGAGCAGAGACGAGGTCACAGACACGGTCGTGGTGCTCCGGTGGATGCGGCTGCATCAATCGTTTGAATTGACATTTAATCAAACACATCACAGGCAAGAACAGAAGGTGGAGACAGAGAAGAGAGGGGATCGAGCAGAGAGGGAGAGGGCAAGGAGGGAGGAGTAGAGAGGGAGAGGTGGGAAATGGAGGCGGGGTGAGTTGGATGGGGTACCCGCGGGCGTAGAAGACGGGGGCGTCGTCGGGGACGAAGATGTCGACGTTGTGGATGTTGCCGCTGCGGGAGGCGATGCAGTCGGAGATCTGGGACGATGAAATGCGCGTGGAGGCTAGGGGAGTCGAGTTAGTTGGGGGGGGCTTACGGGCGGAGGAGGACGGGCGGAGGAGGAGGGGGCTTACGGGCGGCGGCAGGACGGTTGCGGGTCGGCGGTGGTCGTCGTCCTGCACCCCATGCGGTCGTTGGCGGTGGGATGGTTGGGGGCCATGGCGGTTTGCTGTCCGGTGGGCGGCGGAGGAGCTGCAGTGGTGGGGGCGCGGGGGCGCAGGGGCGGTGGCGCACGTAGGGGCGGCGGGGTCGTGGGTCGGGACAGCGGCACGCAGTGGGGGGGGCTGAGAGATGTGAGATGGCATAGGGGATTGGGGCCGAGATTTTAGTCGGGGGAGGTATAGCAATGGCGCACCACCTAGCGGTGCGCCATAAGTAAGTTTTTTTAGATAGCAATGGCGCACCATCCAGCGGTGCGCCATAAGTAACTTTTTTTTGCATAGCAATGGCGCACCACCCAGCGGTGTGTTGGAAATATGCCCTAGAGGAAATAATAAAAGTATTATTATTATATTTCTTTGTTCATGATAGTTGTCTTTTATTCATGCTATAATTTTATTATCCGGGAATCATAATACACGTGTGAATACTTAGACCACAACATGTCCCTAGTGAGCCTCTAGTTGACTAGCTCGTTGATCAACAGATAGTCATGGTTTCCTGACTATGGACATTGGGTGTCATTGATAACGGGATCACATCATTAGGAGAATGATGTGATGGACAAGACCCAATCCTAAGCATAGCACAAGATCGTGTAGTTTGTTTTGCTAGAGCTTTTCCTATGTCAAGTATCTCTTCCTTAGACCATGAGATTGTGTAACTCCCGGATACCGTAGGAGTGCTTTGGGTGTACCAAACGTCACAACCTAACTGGGTGACTATAAAGGTGCACTACAGGTATCTCCGAAAGTAACTGCTGGGTTGACACGGATCGAGACTGGGATTTGTCACTCCGTATAACGGAGAGGTATCACTGGGCCCACTCGGTAGTGCATCATCATAATGAGATCAAAGTGACCAAGTGTCTGGTCATGGGATCATGCATTACGGTACGAGTAAAGTGACTTGCCGGCAACGAGATTGAACGAGGTATTGGGATACCGACGATCGAATCTCGGGCAAGTAACATACCGACTGACAAAGGGAATAGTATATGGGGTTGCTTGAATCCTCGACATCGTGGTTCATCCGATGAGATCATCGAGGAGTATGTGGGAGCCAACATGGGTATCCAGATCCCGCTATTGGTTATTGACCGGAGAGCCGTCTCGGTCATGTCTGCATGTCTCCCGAACCCGTAGGGTCTACACACTTAAGGTTCGGTGACGCTAGGGTTGTATGAATATGAGTATGCAGCAAACCGAATGTTGTTCGGAGTCCCGAATGAGATCCTGGACGTCACGAGGAGTTCCGGAATGGTCCGGAGGTAAATAATTATATATAGGAAGTGATGTTTCGGCCATCGGGAAAGTTTCAGGGTCACCTGGTATTGTACCGGGACCACCGGAAGGGTCCCGGGGGTCCACCGGGTGGGGCCACCTACCCCGGAGGGCCCCGTGGGCTGAAGTGGGAGGGGAACCAGCCCCTAGTGGGCTGGTGCGCCCCCTCTTGGGTCCCTCCTGCGCCTAGGGTTGGAAACCCTAGGGTGGGGGCGCACCACTTGCCTTGGGGGGCACTCCACCCCCCCTGGCCGCCGCCCCCTTGGGAGATTCCCATCTCCAGGGCCGGCGCCCCCCCCAGGGAGCCTATATAAAGGAGGGGGGAGGGAGGGCAGCCGCACCCTGAGTCTTGGTGCCTCCCTCCCCCTGCTACACCTCTTCCCCCTCCCGCAGCTGCTTGGCGAAGCCCTGCCGGAGTCCTGCTGCATCCATCACCACGCCGTCGTGCTGCTGGATCTTCATCAACCTCTCCTTTCCCCTTGCTGGATCAAGACGGAGGAGACGTCACGCTGACCGTACGTGTGTTGAACATGGAGGTGCCGTCCGTTCGGCGCTAGGATCTCCGGTGATAGGATCACGACGAGAATGACTACCTCAACCCCGTTCTCTTGAATGCTTCCGCACGCGATCTACAAGGGTATGTAGATGCATCTCTCTCTCTTGTTGATATATGAACTCATAGATGGATCTTGGTGAACGTAGGAAATTTTTTTATTTTATGCAACGTTCCCCAACAGTGGTATCAGAGCTAGGTCTATGCGTAGTTCTCTATTGCACGAGTAGAACACAAATCTGTTGTGGGCATAGATCTTGTCAACTTGCTTGCCACCACTAGTATTTTCTTGCTTCAGCGGTATTGTGGGATGAAGCGGCCCGGACCGACCTTACACGTACGCTAACGTGAGACAGGTTCCACCGACTGACATGCACTAGTTGCATAAGGTGGCTAGCGGGTGTCTGTCTCTCCTACTTTAGTTGGAGCAGATTAGATGAAAAGGGCCATTATGAAGGGTAAATAGAAGTTGAAAAAATCACGTTGTGGTTATTCGTAGGTAAGAAAACGTTCTTGCTAAAACCCAATTGCAGCCACGTAAAAGATGCAACAACAATTAGAGGACGTCTAACTTTTTTTGCAGCAATTGTCATGTGATGTGATATGGCCAGAAGTTGTGACGAATGATGAATGATATTGTGTATGAGATCATGTTCATGTAATAGGAATCACGACTTGCATGTCGATGAGTATGACAACCGGCAGGAGCCATAGGAGTTGTCTTAATTATTGTATGACCTGTGTGTCAATGAATTAACGCCATGTAATTACTTTACTTTATTGCCAAGTTCAAGAAGGGCAAGGGTAAGAAGAACTTCAAGAAGGACGGCAAAGATGTTGCCGCGCCCGGTAAGCCAGTTGCCAGGAAGAAGTCAAAGAATGGACCCAAGCCTGAGACTAAGTGCTTTTATTGCAAAGGGAAGGGTCACTGGAAGCGGAACTGCCCCAAATACCTATCGGATAAGAAGGCCGGCAACACTAAAGGTATATGTGATATACATGTAATTGATGTGTACCTTACCAGTACTCATAGTAACTCCTGGGTATTTGATACCGGTGCCGTTGCACATATTTGTAACTCACAGCAGGAGCTGCGAAATAAGCAGAGACTGGCGAAGGACGAGGTGACGATGCGCGTCGGGAATGGTTCCAAGGTCGACGTGATCGCCGTCGGCATGCTACCTCTACATTTACCCATGGGATTAGTTATGAACCTCAATAATTGTTATTTAGTGCCAAGTTTGAGCATGAACATTGTATCTGGATCTCGTTTAATACGAGATGGCTAGTCATTTAAATCCGAGAATAATGGTTGTTCTATTTATATGAGAGATATGTTTTATGGTCATGCCCCGATGGTCAATGGTTTGTTCTTAATGAATCTCAAACATAATGTTACACATATTCATAGTGTGAATACCAAAATATGTAAAGTTGATAACGATAGTCCCACATACTTGTGGCACTGCCGCCTTGGTCACATTGCGCATGAAGAAGCTCCATGTTGATGGACTTTTAGAGTCTCTCGATTATGAATCATTTGACACATGCGAACCATGCCTCATGGGCAAAATGACCAAGACTCCGTTCTCCGGAACAATGGAGCGAGCAACCAACTTATTGGAAATCATACATACTAATGTGTGTGGTCCAATGAGCGTTGAGGCTCGCGGAGGATATCGTTATGTTCTCACTCTCACTGATGACTTAAGTAGATATGGGTATGTCTACTTGATGAAACACAAGTCTGAGACCTTTGAAAAGTTCAAGGAATTTCAGAATGAGGTAGAGAATCAACGTGAATGAAAGATAAAATTCTTACGATCAGATCATGGAGGAGAATATTTAAGTCACGAATTTGGTACACACTTAAGAAAATGTGGAATCGTTTCACAACTCACGGCGCCTGGAACACCTCAGCGTAACGGTGTGTCCGAACGTCGTAATCGCACTATATTGGATATGGTGCGATCGATGATGTCTCTTACCGATTTACCGCTATCATTTTGGGGATACGCTCTAGAGACAGCTACATTCACTTTAAATAGGGCACCGTCTAAATCCGTTGAGATGACACCGTATGAATTATGGTTTGGGAAGAAACCTAAGCTGTCGTTTCTAAAAGCTTGGGGATGCGATGCTTATGTCAAGAAACTTCAACCTGAAAAGCTCGAACCCAAGTCGAAAAAATGCGTCTTCATAGGATACCCTAAGGAAACCATTGGGTATACCTTCTACCTTAGATCCGAAGGCAAGATCTTTGTTGCAAGAACGGATCCTTTCTGGAAAAGGAGTTTCTCTCGAAAGGAGTAAGTGGGAGGAAAGTAGCACTAGTGCAGAACCGGGCAATAGCACCGGTTTGTCAGGCCCTTTAGTGTCGGTTCCATAACCGGCACTAAAGTGTGGGCACTAAAGGCCCCCCCCCTTTAGTACCGGTTCAGCACGAACCGGTGGTAAAGGGCAACCACGTGGCACGAGCCAGCTCCGGGGGGCTGGAGCCCTTTAGTACCGGTTGGTAATACCAACCGGTACTATAAGGTTTGCGGGGGTTTTAGTTTTATGATTTCCTTTTCATTTAATTTTGTGTTTCCATTTTAATTCTTTTTCGTTTGCTGGTATTTTACGATACTACACATTGTACACGTTATGCATATATATATATATATATATATATATATATATATAGAATTTCTAGTAGAACCAATCATGCATATATATATATCATCAATGTCTCACAAACCACCATATTAATTAATTCACACATACACAAATGTATAGCTAGCTATATACAATTTCTCCTACATATGCATGTTGCCTTCGGAGCCAGTGGCATTAGCCTAATTGGTCCCTTCGGAGCACGATGACAATTGGAAGTGGTTTTCATGGGGGTGGTAGCGGGTAATAGTATTCTCCCTTCGGATTTATGACCTGGTCAAGCAAAAATCCCGCTATTTCCTCTTGAAGTGCTTCTACGCGCTCCATTTCTAGGAGCTTCTCCCGCACCTCTCTGAACTGTTAAGAAGGAGATCAATATGCATGTGTATTAGTTGTGTGACTAGATATCGATAATGGTGTAAAAATTGTGAATAGTGTTCTGACAAGCGTACCCATTCCTGTCTTTGAGATCTGCTCCTTTCGGACGCCATCATGCGAATGTTCTCGCAAACGCAGAATGCACACAGATCAGTCCCCTGCGCCTGCTTCAGGGCCTTTACGAGAATGGAATTTGATCAGATAATAATTAATCAAGCATGATAATTAAAGAGATGGCAGCTAGCTAGCTAGCTAGTACTACTTAATTACTTACCTTGGGTCGAAACCATTGAAGCTTTTTTTCCATTCGCCATCCGTGACGCTGATGAACCTTGCCCAAGCCCTGCCCGCCGACAAAGAAAATGAATAAAGGGGTTATTAAATAGTTCATATCATGAAATGACGAACTAAATAGGCCGAGATATATAGTTAATAATGATTGAAATTACCTATTGACTATCCCAAACAAGATGTTATAGTCAGTTTTAACTTTGAGTAGTGAGTCCAGTATTTCAACTGTTCCGGCGTCAACTTTAATGATACACAAGACCCAGTGAAATCTGCATGCACACACGTTTGCATGTCTTAATTAAGCGGGCATATGTAAGCAAAAACATGTAGCTAGCTAGTAGGCAAAAATAGAGAATTTGTAGTACAAGACAGTGTGACTCACTGGAAGTTGTAAGGAAGTAGTATATCTTCATTGTATTTGAGGCGCTTCAAGAACTCTAGCATGTTGTCCTCTACGTCCTTTTGATGATGTGGATTTATCCGCCATGTGTATTCATTAACGGTGTTTGGGTCAATGAACCCAATGCCATAGCGTCCACCTTTTCTCATTTCATACATCTTCATCCTGCATAATACCACAGAAAAGAATATAGTGAGGATAATTACAGGTAATGATTGATCAAAAGGATCACTACAGCTAGCTTGAGACTTAAATTACAGAAAGAAATCACTTACAGACAATAGCAACTGACGATAGATTTGTCGAGTGCGTCTTGATTGTATAACTGAAACAGTTTAGAATACTCAACGGACAGAGCTTTCTCATGGAAGTAATGATCCTCCTTGACATTCACCATGAGGGACAATCGATCTGAAATCTTGGTAATGTTCATGTACCATTGATGCAATTCATACAGTCTAGTTGGGAGGTTCTTGACCTTGTCTGGCTCGACCAAAGGTTGGCCCCGGACATATTTCCATTTTATTTCATCGTCTCTA
The DNA here is from genome assembly GCF_018294505.1 of Triticum aestivum. Classification (NCBI taxonomy): domain Eukaryota; kingdom Viridiplantae; phylum Streptophyta; class Magnoliopsida; order Poales; family Poaceae; genus Triticum; species Triticum aestivum. Next base: position 561,047,105 of record NC_057807.1, read on the forward strand.
AGCACAGGCATGGGCTCGATCTCGAGGAGTTGTCCAACAGTGATTTTGAGAACTTCAGCCTGCATTATATGCTCCTCCGTTATTACCACATTGCCCACCTCAGGAACGTAAACTGTTTGCCCACAATAATATTGGGCGCGCGTACTGTCACGTGTTGTTGGCACAACAAGCGAGGGGATCGATTGCGCCGCCTGTTCTCCCAGCTGGGGAATGGTTTTCCCGCATTTTTTGACAGCTGCTTCTTGTTTGCTCGATCCCGAGCTCGCCTCCTTACGTAGACGTGCTCGATTTAACTTCCTGATGTGGCGTTCATAGTCTGTGTCAACAGGCTTGGGAGCTGGTGGTTGAGCCATACGAATGAAGTGGTCAAATGTTTCCTCAGGCACTTTCTCCCTTGGCGGCGGTGGCAGTTTCGGTGCAAAATGGGCTTCCACCTCGGCCTTCGATATGGCTGCGATTTCCTCCTCGGACCTGTCATAAGCCCTCTGCGGAAGAGGCGTGAGGCTTAGACCATATTTATATCGCTTGCCTCCGCCTGTACTTCCTGTACTACCTCGACTCGTACCGCTACGCACCATAGCTGCGGGGTGTCTCTTCTGCGATTGGTGAGGCGGCGGAGACGGCTGACGGGGCTGAGTTGGATGAGGAGGAGTGGCCGCCTGAAGCTGTGCCGGACTTGGAGGAGGAGTGGCCTGAGGTTGTGCCGGACTTGGAGGAGGAGTGGACGTCTGACGCTATGGTGGACTTGGAGGAGGAGGATTGGCCTGACACTTTGCCGGACTTGGAGGAGGAGTGGCCTAACACTTTGCCGGACTTGGTGGACTTGCAAGAGCGGGAGACTGCTGACTCGATGGCGGACTTCGACGAGGAGTCGGCTGACGCGGTATCGGTGGCCTTCGAAAGATGATGCAATCCTTTTTCCATAGGATGATACGATGTTTGGCCTCTCCGAGAAAGCGCTCGTCGTCACCTCTAGGAATGTCAAGCTGTAGCTCCGAATATGGTGGGTCCACCACCTCATCAACCAAGACACGAGCATAGCCCGCTGGAATCGGTTGCAATGGAAGGTTGCCTCGGGGGGATTTGTAAAAGCAACGGCGTCCGCCACCTTGATGGATATGTTCGTTATTTTGACGTGTAGCTCGCAGTTAGTGTTCTCCGTGATGTCATCCACGGGGTATCTATCCAGCATTGCATCATCCGGGGCGGCCGAACCCACGCTGCTTCTCGTCATGGATGGGTTGGTGCTATCCAATGCTAGATCATCCGCTAGCTACTACAGCTGCTGAGACCCCCTTTGCTGGGTAAGTGAGTCGATCTGCTCCTGCTGCCGCTGGAATTTGACTACCAATTCCGCTTGACTTGCTTCTAGGCCTTGAAGGCGTTCATAGTCCCGCTTCCTCTGCTCCTCCTCCATCTTCCTCTTCTTCTCCTCCGCAATCTTCTTTCTCGCACGGGTTCTGTAGTCAGTGTTCCAGTCTGAAAACCCCTCATACCACGGAATAGTGCCCATGCCTCGTGTTCTTCCTGGGTGTTCAGGATTTCCCAGGGCACGCGTAAGCTCATCGTTCTCTCTGTTGGGCTGGAACACCCCCGATCGTGCCTCTTCTATTGCAACAAGTATCGCATCGTCGGCTCCCTTCAGACTTGCCTTCGTCGAAACATTGCCTGTCTTCGGGTCCAACTCCCCCCCATGCGCATAGAACCAAGTCCTGCACCTGGGGGGCCAGCTTTTAGTAACCGGAGTGACACCTGCATCCTCCATCTCTTTCTCAGACTTATCCCACTTAGGCATTGCCACCGCATAGCCACCTGGCCCCAGCTTATGGAACTTATCCTTTTTTCGGCATTCTTCTTGTTTATTCTCGACCGTTCCTTAGCTAATTCCGAATCCTTGAATTTCACGAAATCGTCCCAATGAGCACGTTGGTTCTCTAGTGTTCCCTCGAATACTAGAGTCCTCCTTCCTCCCGTGACGTACTTGTCCCATTCATGATTCTTGTGGTTCTTGAATACAACCGCCATATTCCTAAGAGCAGCGTCCTTGACTTTCTGCACATCTACTTCTGTGAAATGATCTGGTAGGGTGAAATGTTCCATGAGAGTATCCCAAAGCAGATCTTTTTGATTCTTGTCGACAAAAGTAACATCTGGACGTGGAGCAGCGTCCTCTTTGCCTTTTTGTCTTTTGTCTTTTGCTGGCTCTCTCCATTCTTGAAGGGAGATCGGGAGTTGGTCCTTCACAAGAACTCCGCACTGACGAACGAACTTGTCTGCAATCTTCTTAGGCGCTAATGGTTCGCCATTAGGTCTGACTGCCTCGATATTGTACTTTACGCCCTCCTTCAACTTTTTGTTCGGGCCTCGTTTCGTCCTTTTGCCTGAAGATTTGCTCGATCCGGATGGCTGAAAGAACAAAGATCGATTCGCTAATATATCTTCAAGTCATTTAAAACATGTGATGATCACCAGATACCTGCTTATATAAATATATATACCTCACCGGTCTTTGTCGTTGTTTCAGGATCAACATGTTCTTCGTCATCGTCATAATCGTAGTTCATGACTTCATCAATTCGGTCGTCGCGATCGAATATCATATCACCCTCTCCGGTGTTGTTTAGAAATTCCGAGCCGTCATAATCTTCTTCATTCTGATCATCATCTGGCCCGCGTATCATATCGAACATGGTCTGTTCTCCCTCTCTGACGGTATTGTCTGCCATAGCTTTTATTTAACTAATCCAAAAGAAATATAAAACAATTTAGTATTCAAATTACATCGTCTCGAATAATAGATATAATCTCGAATACTTCGTCTAGAATAATAGATATAATCTCGAATACATCGTCTCGAATAATATATAATATTGAATAGTACATCACTGGCTAGCTAATTAAAGATCAAATACTACAGAAGAATCTAGGACACTCGCGGTTCCTGCGGCGCAGGCGGTGGACACCCAAAGAGAAGGAACCCTCACAGGATCATAGCTGAAGTGAGATCCCCGAAGATACTGCCAGGTATTGGAGAACCTGCCGCCCTCTAACGCAACCATGTAGCGATGGACGTGCTCATCCTCCTCCCTGACACGGTGACATACCACCTCCGGCGGGGCCGGGTCCCTCCGCACCGAAACTGGCCCACGCGAACGCCACCAAACGAGATCAGGGTCGACGACGGGACCCGGGGCCGGGTTCCTCATCAAGCGGTGCGCCCCTCCAGGCAGCACCTCCCAGTGCCAGCCCAGCGGAGCCCAGTCCCGGACATGGGTCGGCTGGACATCATCGCGGACGGGTCGACGGCGAGGATGCGGGCCGGGCATCATCGAGAACAAATACTAGCTATATGCCCGCAAAAAGTAACATTTTTTTAATGATTGGATTTTGATAACTAAAATTTCTAACATTTCTACTATTTCAAAAATTTATATACTATTTCATACTAATTAGGCATCTAACACTAAAAACAGAAAACACAACTTCTAAACATCCATTAAAAAACTAAAAAACAACATTATATAAAAAATTTCCATACTAATTAAACACTAATTATATCCATCTAACATGCATTCATACATATATAATAGTGAAAAAATAATAATCTAAATAATCTAAACTAATTAAACATACAAAATACGTATATACTAATATATACATGCATTAATTCATACATATGTGTGTGTGTGTGTGTTCATCATGCTTGTGTGTGTGTATGGGCTCGGGGAGGGGCGGCGCCCATGGTGGCCGCCGGGGCCGAGGGAGAGGGGTTAGAGGGGGAGATCTCACAGTGGGGGACGGCGATGGCGAGGTGACAGCCGGGGGCGATGACGGGCCGGGGCGGCGACGCGGGGACGACGCGACGGGGACGGGCCCGGGGCGGCGACGGAGACAAGGGCGGCGACGGTGACGGGGGCGGCGACGGGGACGGGGGCGGTGACGGAGACGAGGGCGGCGATGGGGACGGGGGCGGCGACGGCGACGGAGACGACGGAAACAGAGGAAGAAACAGAGGGAGAATGAAAATTTCGTAAGTCTATATATAGAAGGCACCTTTAGTACCGGTTGGAGCCACCAACCGGTACTAAAGGCCTGTTTTGGCCAGGCCAAGCGGCGGGAAGACGAGGCCTTTAGTACCGGTTGGAGCCACCAACCGGTACTAAAGACCACCCTTTAGTACCGGTTGGTGGCTCCAACCGGTACTAAAGGCCTCGCGCTGCCACCCCAAAGTTTAGTCCCACCTCGCCGGGCGAAGGGCAGCCGCACTGGTTTATAAACCCAGCCGCGGCTACCACTTCGAACTCCTCTATATAGTAGGCTTGTGGGCCTAAATTCTGTGTGCTGCCCTGTGAGCCTGCTGGGCCTTTAAGGCATGTAATTACACACCTGTGGCCTATCAGGCCAACAGGGCAGCGCCCCAATTTTCTTTATAGTTTTTTCTTTTCTGCTTTATTTTCTCCTATTTATTTTTGCGTAGTTTTTTGTATAGTTTTTTCTTTTCTGTTATATTTATTTTCTTCTATTTATTTGTGAGTAGTTTTTCATCTAGTTTGCCAAAATTCAACATTTTCAGAGTTCATTTTGTAGTGATTTTCAATTTCACGGTCATTTTGTAAACGGTTAAAAAATAGCAAATATTTTTTTTTTCTTTTCTGCTTTATTTTTTCTTCTATTTATTTCTGAGTAGTTTTTTCTTTTCTGCTATATTTATTTTCTTCTATTTATTTTTGAGTAGTTTTTTTATATAGTTTTTTTCTTTTCAGCTATAGTTTTTCTTTCTTTTCTGCTATTTTTTCTTTTCTGCAAAACTTGATGGTCAAAGTCTGGAGTTATAACTTAAAAAAAAGAAATGTCGACGTGCAATTAGTTTTTGCCATAACAGAAGAAGTCCGGAGTTGTAATAAGTTATTAAAAATAAAAAAGAGGTGCAATGCTTGTTAATTTGCTTCAAGCCTTTCGGGATAGTGTAAACTGCACTGCGCATAGCTCCGTGCAGTCTACCGTATTCCTGAAGGCTTGCAGCTAAGCAACGTGAGCATTGATCCTCTTCTTCATCGTCTCTGCACTCAGGGCTTATAAACCGCTCCTAGTCCCTCTCACTTCGCGAGGCGGGACTAAAAAACAGCTTACGTCTGGTTCATCCATGAACCGGTACTAAAGGTGCTTGTGGGGCCCCAGCCTTACCTAACACAACCTCATTAGTACCGGTTCGTGGTACGAACCGGCACTAAATGGTGATGGTGGGGCCATAGCCTGACCGGAGGCTGACACAGCCTCTTTAGGTACAAAAAATTACAAACTTTCTGTTACTGCCCGTAGTTTTCAAATTTGAATAGTTTAAATTTTGAATTATTTGAAATTAGTGTGAATTTGTTTGCACATAAAATTTCTTCGCGTTTGAAATGCCAAAACACATAACTACCCTAACTATTACAGAGATTCCCCTCTGGGTGCCAAACACAGAAGAAAGTGATGATAGCTAGTGAAGCCGATCACATCCCAGATCTTTGGGTGTGAAACTTTTTCTTCGCGTGTGTCCCTTTGCGCCGTAACCATGGAAAATCTTCATCATTTAACGGGATGCTCGGGTCAATATTCACTGTGAATGGAGCAATTTCATCAAACTTTTCATAATCTTCTGACTTGTCTGTCTTGTCATCCACTCCCACGATGTTTCTCTTCCCAGAAAGAACTATGTGCCGCTTTGGCTCATCGTACGATGCATTTGCTTCCTTATCTTTTCTTTTTCTTGGCTTGGTAGACATGTCCTTCACATAGAAAACCTGTGCCACATCATTGGCTAGGACAAATGGTTCGTCTGCATACGCAAGATTGTTGAGATCCACTGTTGTCATTCCGTACTGCGGGTCTTCCGTTACCCCGCCTCGTGTCATATTGACCCATTTGCACCGAAACAAAGGGACCTTTAAACCACGTCGATAGTCAAGTTCCCATATGTCCTGTATATAACTATAATATGTTTCCTTTCCCGTCTTGGTTTCTGCATCAAAGAGGACACCACTGTTTTTGTTGGTGCTCTTCTTATCTTGGGCGATTGTGTAAAATGTATTACCATTTATCTCGTACCCTTTGAAAGTCATTATATTCGAAGATGGTAACTGGGACAGCAAGTACAGGTCATCTTCAATAGAGGTGTCATGCAAGGTACGTGTCTGCAACCAGCTGGCGAAACTCCTGGTTTGTTCACATGTAATCCAGTCATCAGACCGCTCCGGGTGTTTGGAGCGTAGCAAATTCTTGTGTTCATCCATATACGGAGCCACCAAGGCGGAATTCTGTAGAACTGTGTAGTGTGCTTCAGTGAGAGAATGCCCGTCCATACATATGATTTGTTCCCCTCCTAGCGTGCCTTTTCCATCCAGTCTGCCCTTATGCCGCGATTCAGGAACACCAATTGGCTTAAGGTCAGGAATAAAGTCAATACAAAACTCAATGACCTCCTCATTTTGATGGCCCTTGGAGATGCTTCCTTCTGGCCTAGCACGGTTATGAACATATTTCTTTAAGACTCCCATGAACCTCTCAAAGGGGAACATATTGTGTAGAAATACAGGACCCAAAATGTTAATCTCTTCGCATAGGTGAACTAGGACGTGCGTCATGATGTTGAAGAAGGATGGTGGGAACACCAACTCGAAACTGACAAGACATTGCACCAAATCATTCTGTAACCTTGGTATGATTTCTAGATCGATTACCTTCTGAGAGATTCCATTGAGAAATGCACATAGCTTCACAATGGCTAATCGAACGTTTTCCGGTAGAAGCCCCCTCAATGCAACCGGAAGCAGTTGCGTCATAATCACGTGGCAGTCATGAGACTTTAGGTTCTGGAACTTTTTCTCTGCCATGTTTATTATTCCCTTTATATTCGACGAGAAGCCAGACGGTACCTTAATACTGAGCAGGCATTCAAAGAAGATTTCCTTCTCTTCTTTGGTAAGAGCGTAGCTTGCATGACCCTGATGTATGTCGTCTTCTCCGTGCATACGTTGCTGGTCCTCCCGTGCCTCAGGTGTATCTTTTGTCTTCCCATACACGCCCAAGAAGCCAAGCAGGGTCACGCAAAGATTCTTCGTCACGTGCATCACGTCGATTGCGGAGCGGACCTGTAGGTATTTCCAATATGGCAGGTCCCAAAATATAGATTTCTTCTTCCACATGGGTGCGCGTCCGTCAGCATCTTCTGGAACAGGTTGTCCGCCAGGACCCTTTCCAAATATCACCTTCAAATCCTTGACCATATCATGTACATCAGCACCAGTACGGTGGCGAGGCTTCGTCCGGTGATCCGCCTCACCTTTGAAATGCTTGCCTTTCTTTCTTACGGGATGCCTGCTCGGAAGAAATCGACGATGTCCCAGGTACACATTCTTCTTACAACTATTCAAATATATACTGTCGGTATCATCCAAACAGTGCGTGCATCCGCGGTATCCCTTGTTTGTCTGTCCTGAAAGGTTACTGAGAGCAGGCCAATCATTGATGGTCACGAACAGCAACGCCTTTAGGTCAAATTCTTCCCCCATGTGCTCATCCCACGCACGTACACCTGTTCCATTCCACAGTTGTAAGAGTTCTTCAACTAATGGCCTTAGGTACACATCAATGTCGTTGCCGGGTTGCTTAGGGCCTTGGATGAGCACTAGCATCATAATGAACTTTCGCTTCATGCACAACCAAGGAGGAAGGTTATACAAACATAGAGTCACAGGCCAGGTGCTATGGTTGCTTCTCTGCTCCCCAAAAGTATTAATGCCATCTGCGCTTAGACCAAACCATACGCTCCTTGCGTCATCTGCAAACTCCTTCCCGTACTTTCTTTCGATTTTTCTCCACTGCGACCCGTCAGCAGGTACTCTCAACTTTCCGTCTTTCTTACGGTCTTCTCTGTGCCATGCTCTTTGTTTTGGAACAAACGTTTCAACCATGGTATTAGAGGAGAATACCACATCACCTTGGCAGGAATCTTCTTCCTGGGGCGCTCGCCCTCGACATCACCATGCTCATCGCGGCTGATCTTATAGCACAATGCACCACATACCGGGCAAGCGTTCAAATCCTTGTACTCACCGCGGTAGAGGATGCAATCATTAGGGCATGCATGTATCTTCTGCACCTCTAACCCTAGAGGGCAGACAGCCTTCTTTGCTTCGTACGTACTCTCGGGCAATTCGTTGTCCTTTGGAAGCATATCCTTTATCATTACCAGCAACTTTCCAAATCCCTTGTCAGATACACCATTCTCTGCCTTCCATTGCAGCAATTCCAGTGTGGTGCCCAGCTTTTTCTTGTCACCTACGCAATTCAGGTACAACAATTCTTTGTGATCCTCTAACATGCGCTGCAACTTCTTCTTCTCCAAATCACTTGTGCAGTTTCTCTTTGCATCGGCAATGGCCCGACCTAGATCATCAACGGGCTCATCTGATGCCTCTTCTTCAGCTTCTTCCCACATTGCCGGCTCAGCTTCTTCCCGCATTACCGGCTCAGCTTCTTCCCCCAATTGTTGTATCATCGTATTCAGGGAACCCATGGCCAGGATAGCTGTCGTCGTCCTCTTCTTCTTCATTGTCTTCCATCATAACCCCTCTTTCTCCGTGCTTGGTCCAAACATTATAGTGGGGCATGAAACCGGACTCAAACAGGTGGACGTGAATGGTTCTTGACGTAGAGTAATTGCGACCATTCTTACAGCCAGCACATGGACAAGGCATAAAACCATCCGCCCGCTTGTTTGCCTCAGCCGCAAGCAGAAAAGTATGCACGCCCTCAACGAACTGGGGAGAGCATCGGTCATCGTACATCCATTGCCGGCTCATCTTCATTACACAACACAGAATAGACCAAATTAATACAAGTTCATACATAAAGTTCATACAACACTTAAATGCAACAAACAAATAACTCTCTACCTAAAGCATTTAAATGCAACAACAAATGCGATCAAGATCGCAACTAAGGTAACAATTGATCAAACAACATAATGATACCAAGCCTCACTATCGATGGCATATTTTCTAATCTTTCTAATCTTCAAGCGCATTTTCTCCATCTTGATCTTGTGATCATCGACGACATTGGCAACATGCAACTCCAATTCCATCTTCTCCCCCTCAATTCTTTTCAATTTTTCTTTCAAGTACTCATTTTCTCTTTCAACTAAATTTAACCTCTCGACAATAGGGTCGGTTGGAATTTCCGGTTCACATACCTCCTAGATAAAAATATCTATGTCAACTTGATGGGCATAATTTGTCATAAACACAAAATGCAACAAATAGTTTTAAAAGAGAATATACCACATCTGAATCATAACAAGGACGAGGGCCGACGGGGACGGATATCAAAACCATGGCACTATGTATAACAAACAACGTACGGGTAAGATAATTATTATACGAGTAACTATATATCCAAATCACACAAACATCAATTTTTTATATAAAATTTCATGAACAAGAGGCTCACCACAAGGTGGTGCAGCGATGGGACGGTGCGGGCGATCGACGGTGGTTACGACGGAGATTTAGAAGGCACTAAGTAAACCACACCTACATATGCAAACTAAGTGTTATTTTGAACTCAAATTGCATATAAATGAAATACTACCACATATAATTCATCCCAAATTACTAAAACCCACAGTTAATAACCAATGCAAGAGCTAATCTAGCAATGAGAGATGAAAGGACAAAGTTGCTAACCTTGGTGATCATTTGAATGGATGAGGGCCTGCAAATCTTGACAAATTTGGGGCAAATTTTGTGATGAACTCGAGAGGAAGAAGGGAAGAACAGAGGAGAGGGAGAGGGGAAAGGGCGAAGAACAGAGTGCGGGTGGACGAAGGGTTTATATAGGACGACCTTTAGTACCGGTTCGTGCCACGAACCGGTACTAAAGGTGCTGGAAGGGCCCCACTCTGACAACATCCTGCCACCACTCTCATTAGTACCGGTTCGTGGAACGAACAGGTGCTAAAGGTTTGCCACGAACCGGTACTAAAGAGCTCCTCCAGGCTAGCCGTTGGAACCGGCACTAATGGACACATTAGTGCCGGTTCTGTTACAAACCGGGACTAATGTGTCTCACATTTGACCCTTTTTCTACTAGTGTAGAACTCGATGAAGTACTACCTCTTGAACCGGAAAGTAGTGCAGCTCAGGAAAATGTTCCTGTGGTGCCTACACCGACTGGAGAGGAAATCAATGATGATGATCAAGGTACTTCGGATCAAGTTGCTACTGAACTTCGTAGGTCCACAAGGACATGTTCCACACCAGAGTGGTATGGCAACCCTGTGCTGGAAATCATGTTGTTAGACAACGGTGAACCTTCGAACTATGAAGAAGCGATGGCGGGCCCAGATTCCAACAAATGGCTAGAAGCCATGCAATCCGAGATAGAATCCATGTATGAAAACAAAGTATGGACTTTAACTGACTTGCCCGATGATCGGCGAGCGATAGAAAACAAATGGATCTTTAAGAAGAAGACGAACGCGGATGGTAATGTCACCATCTATAAAGCTCGACTTGTCGCTAAGGGTTATCGGCAAGTTCAAGGGATTGACTACGATGAGACTTTCTCTCCCGTAGCGAAGCTTAAGTCCGTCTGAATCATGTTAGCAATTGCCGAATACTATGATTATGAGATATGGCATATGGACGTCAAAACGGCATTCCTTAACGGTTATCTTAAGGAAGAGTTGTATATGATGCAGCTGGAAGGTTTTGTCGATCCTAAGAATGCTAACAAAGTATGCAAGCTCCAGTGATCCATTTATGGGCTGGTGCAAGCATCTCGGAGTTGGAACATTCGCTTTGATGAGATGATCAAAGCGTTTGGGTTTATGCAGACTTATGGAGAAGCCTGCGTTTACAAGAAAGTGAGTGGGAGCTCTATAGCATTTCTCATATTATATGTAGATGACATACTTTTGATGGGAAATGATATAGAATTCTTGGACAGCATTAAGGCCTACTTGAATAAGTGTTTTTCAATGAAGGACCTTGGAGAAGCTGCTTACATATTAGGCATCAAAATCTATAGGGATAGATCGAGACGCCTCATAGGTCTTTCACAAAGCACATACCTTGATAAGATTTTGAAGAAGTTCAAAATGGATCAGTCCAAGAAAGGGTTCTTGCCTGTATTGCAAGGTGTGAGATTGAGCTCGGCTCAATGCTCGACCACGGCAAAAGATAAAGAAGAGATGAGTGTCATCCCTTATGCCTCAGCCATAGGATCTATTATGTATGCCATGTTGTGTATCAGACCTGATGTAAACCTTGCCGTAAGTTTGGTAGGAAGGTACCAAAGTAATCCCGGCAAGGAACACTGGACAGCGGTCAAGAATATCCTGAAGTACCTGAAAAGGACAAAGGACATGTTTCTCATTTATGGAGGTGACGAAGAGCTCGTCGTAAAGGGTTACATCGACGCTAGCTTCGACACAGATCTGGATGACTCTAAGTCACAAACCGGATACGTGTATATGTTGAATGGTGGGGCAGTAAGCTGGTGCAACTACAAGCAGAGCGTCGTGGTGGGATCTACATGTGAAGCGGAATACATGGCAGCATCAGAGGCAGCGCATGAAGCAATTTGGGTGAAGGAGTTCATCACCGACCTAGGAGTCATACACAATGCGTCGGGGCCGATCAAACTCTTCTGTGACAACACTGGAGCTATTGCACTTGCCAAGGAGCCTAGGTTTCACAAAAGTACCAGGCACATCAAGCGTCGCTTCAACTCCATTCGTGAAAATGTTCAAGATGGAGATATAGAAATTTGCAAAGTACACACGGATCTGAATGTCGCAGATCCGTTGACTAAACCTCTTCCGCGAGCAAAACATGATCAACACCAGAACTCTATGGGTGTTCGATTCATCACAATGTAACTAGATTATTGAATCTAGTGCAAGTGGGAGACTGTTGGAAATATGCCCTACAGGCAATAATAAAAGGATTATTATTATATTTCTTTGTTCATGATAGTTGTCTTTTATTCATGCTATAATTGTATTATCCGGCAATCATAATACACGTGTGAATACATAGACCACAACATGTCCCTAGTGAGCCTCTAGTTGACTAGCTCGTTGATCAACAGATAGTCATGGTTTCGTGACTATGGACATTGGATATCGTTGATAACGGGATCACATCATTAGGAGAATGATGTGATGGACAAGACCCAATCTTAAGCATAGCACAAGATCGTGTAGTTTGTTTTGCTAGAGCTTTTCCTATGTCAAGTATCTCTTCCTTAGACCATGAGATCGTGTAACTCCCGGATACCGTAGGAGTGCTTTGGGTGTACCAAACGTCACAACGTAACTGGGTGACTATAAAGGTGCACTACAGGTATCTCCGAAAGTATCTGTTGGGTTGACACGGATCGAGACTGGGATTTATCACTCCGTATAACGGAGAGGTATCACTGGGCCCACTCGTTAGTGCATCATCATAATGAGCTCAAAGTGACCAAGTGTCTGGTCACGGGATCATGCATTACGGTACGAGTAAAGTGACTTGCCGGCAACGAGATTAAACGAGGTATTGGGATACCGACGATCGAATCTCGGGCAACTAACATACCGTCTGACAAAGGGAATAGTATACGGGGTTGCTTGAATCCTCGACATCGTGGTTCATCCGATGAGATCATCGAGGAGTATGTGGGAGCCAACATGGGTCTCCAGATCCTGCTGTTGGTTATTGACCGGAGAGCGGTCTCGGTCATGTCTGCATGTCTCCCGAACCCGTAGGGTCTACACACTTAAGGTTCGGTGACGCTAGGGTTGTATGAATATGAGTATGCAGCAAACCGAATGTTGTTCGGAGTCCCGGATGAGATCCCGGATGTCACAAGGAGTTCCGAAATGGTCCGAAGGTAAAGAATTATATATAGGAAGTGATGTTTCGGCCATCGAGAAAGTTTCGGGGTCACCCGGTATTGTACCGGGACCACCGGAAGGGTCTCGGGGGTCCACCGGGTGGGGCCACCTACCCCGGAGGGCCCCGTGGGCTGAAGTGGGAGGGGAACCAGCCCCTAGTGGGATGGTGCGCCCCCCTTGGGCCCCGATGCGCCTAGGGTTGGAAACCCTAGGGTGGGGGGCGCACCACTTGCCTTGGGGGCACTCCACCCCCCTGGCCGCCGCCCCCTTGGGAGATTCCCATCTCCAGGGCCGGTGCCCCCCAGGGGGACTATATAAAGGAGGGGGAGGGAGGGCAGCCGCACCCTGAGTCTTGGCGCCTCCCTCCCCCTGCTACACCTCTTCCTCCTCCCGCAGCTGCTTGCCGAAGACCTGCCGGAGTCCTGCTCCATCCATCACCACGCCGTCGTGTTGCTGGATCTTCATCAACCTCTCCTTCCCCCTTGCTGGATCAAGACGGAGGAGACGTCACGCTGACCGTACGTGTGTTGAACGCGGAGGTGTCGTCTGTTTGGCGCTAGGATCTCCGGTGATAGGATCACGACGAGAACGACTACCTCAACCCCATTCTCTTGAACGCTTCCGCACGCGATCTACAAGGGTATGTAGATGCATCTCTCTCTCTCTCGTTGCTAGATAAACTCATAGATGGATCTTGGTGAACATAGGAAAAAATTTATTTTATGCAACGGTCCCCAACACGGTGCGCCATAAGTAAAAAAAAATTTATTATTTTTTGTTGCATCTAATAATTTTTTAGAAAATGAATATGAATATGAAACAGTAATAATTTTTTATAAAAACAGTAATAATATTTTATAAAAACTTTAATAATTTTTTAAAAAAATATCATCAAATTTGTTATTTGAAAATATTTATGAATATGAAAAAATATCAACAAATTTGTTATTTGAAAATATCATCAAATTTTTTATTATTATTTTCTCGGCGGTGGTGTAGCGGGCCGGGGAGGGTGCGGGGGTCTGCGGCGGCGGTGGAGCGGGGGAGGGTGCGGGGGTGCTCGGCGACGGTGGAGTGGGGCCGGGGAGGGTGCGGGGGGTCGGCGGCGGTGGTGGAGCAGGGAAGGGAGCGGGGGGTGCTTGGCGGCGGTGGAGCAGGCCGGGGAGGGTGCGGGGGGTCGGCGATGGCGGTGGAGCGGGGGAGGGTGCGGGGGTTTCGAGATCGAGATGGAGGGGGCCGGTCGGATAGCGATCGAGATGGAGGGGGATCGAGATCGAGTGTCCTCATGAATATTCAATATTTTTTTGCATATTAAATATGAAAAAATATCATCAAATTTGAAAAAATATTCATGAATTCAAAAAGTGCCCATGAAATTTACAAATATTCATGAGTTCAAAAAGTGCCCATGAAATACAATCGAGAAATGAAGGCTATAATTAAATACAATCGATCTTAGCTAGCTATCTGTTCACAATCTTCTTGCCCTTATTTTTCGTAAATGGAGTTCTTCTCTTGAATGGACATCCTTTAGGTAGGGTGGTCATGCTTCTTCTTGTGGTGTATGCTGGTACTTCATCGTCGTCGTCATGTTCCATCTTCGGGTCGCCGTACTTGTCGAAGTCTTGCTCATTGGCGACTCCATCCATTCCGATGATCTTCCTTTTGCCTCTCCTCACGACAACACGACTGGGCTTTGAAGGGTCGGTAATGAAGAAGCATTGGTCCACTTGGGAGGCCAGTACCCATGGCTCATTTTTTGCGGTGACGTTTGCGCCCGCGGTCTTGGATTTGGCTTCGGATATAACCATGGTGGTGAAATACCGGTCTTCTTTTATGACGCTCTTGGCCCATCTGAAACGGAACATCGGGACCTTCTCTTCAGCATAGCTCAGCTCCCAGATCTCCTCGATCCTTCCGTAGTATCTGTCCTTGTCGTTACCAGTGTAGGATTCCATCGTTACCCCGGAGTTCTGATAACCATAGCTCTTCATGTCCTTTCCCTCGGTGTAGAATGTGTAGCCGTTGATATCGTACGCCTCATACGTCATCAGGTTGTGCTCGGCGCCCTGTGACAAGGCGAATATGAGTTGTTCTTCTGCGGAAGAATCCTCATGTAAAGGGTACGACAGAAGCTTCTGCTTGAACCAACGCGTGAAACATGAGTTGTGCTCTTTGATTATATCTCTGTCCATCCTCTGTTGGCCTCGGTCATTGTACGTCTTCTCAATAAAGGTTTTGTGCTCTACCACCCAAGAATCGACCATGTATATGTGTTGTAGCGCGACTAGGTTTGCTCTTTCAAAGTCGGCGAGTCGACCCGCAAAGTCGACATGCATTTCGCAGCGACCCTCGCGGTGACCCCATCCAGTAAGCCTGCCGAGGTGCCTGTTGACGGGCAGACCAACGGGGTTCTCGATGCCTAGATAATCTGTGCAGTAGGAGATGCACTCTTCGGTCAGAAAGCCCCTGGCTATGCTTCCCTCTGGACGTGACATGTTGCGAATGTATCCTTTCATGACACCATTCATCCTTTCGAACGGCATCATGATGTGCAGGAACGTCGGCCCGAGTTGGATGATATCCTCCATGATATGGACCAACAGATGCACCATAATGTCGAAGAATGCGGGCGGGAAGTACATCTCAAGCTCGCATAGTATCACCACGATCTCTTCCTGTAGCCTTTTGAGTTGCCTCACGCCAACCGACTTCCAAGAGATGACGTCGAAAAAGTTGCATAGGCCAAATAGCATTTCACGGATGTGCGCGTCCATGATCCCACGGGATTGCAACTGGAAGTATCTGCGTCATCAGCACGTGACAGTCGTGAGACTTCATCCCGCTGAACTTCTGCTTCGCTGAGTCTAGGTATCTCCTTATCTTCCCCGCGTAACCGTAAGGAAGTTTTACTCCTACGAGGCAGGTGAAAAACTGATTGATCTCCTCCTGACTTAGAGTGAAGCATGCGGGAGGGAACTCATTTCCGGTCTTCTTGGCCTTTTTGCCTTTGCGACGACTTTTCGTGTCCTGCTTCGCCTCATCATCATCATCATCATCATCATTAGTGTGAAGCTCCTCCCTGATGCCCATTGATTTCAAGTCTGTCCTTGCTTTCGGCCCATCTTTGGTCCTCTCTGGCATATTGAGCAGGGTACCAAGCAGACTCTCACACACGTTCTTCATGATATGCATGACATCAAGGCTGTGAGGCACACGGTGGATCTTCCAGTACGGCAAGTCCTAGAAAACAGACCTCGTTTTCCATACCTTCAGCAACGGCTCTGGCACCTTTTGCTTCTTATCTGGCTCTGGCACCTTTTGCTTCTTTCCCGGCAATGGGCAATCTTTCCAATTTTTCAATAGCTCGTCTATTTCCTCGCTGCTCCTCATACACGGGCGTCTTCGGGGTTCTGTTTCACCATCGAACAGATCCTTGCGTTTCCTCCATGACTCATCGTCGCGAAGCCACCTTCGATGTCCCATGAACACGGTTTTCGAACACCCAGGATCTCTATCTAGCTGGTGATATGTTGTGTCATCCATGCACCTAACGCATCCAGAAAATTCGTGGACCACCTGCCCCGCGACATATCCGTAACCGAGATAGTCGTGCACCGTCGTGAGTAGTGCGGCTCTCATAGGGAAATATTCTTTCTCTGCAGCGTCCCATGTATTGGCTGGCGTTTTCCACAGCGTGTCTAGCTCCTCTTTTAGCATCCCCAGATGCAGATTGATGTCGTTCCCTGGTTGTTTCGGCCCTTCAATTAGCATACTCATGTGAATGTACTTCCTCTCATGCACAACCAGGGGGAAGGTTGTACATCCACACAAACATAGGCCAGGTGCTATGTGTGCTTCTCTGGCTGCCAAACGGATTGACTCCATCGGTGCTCGCGCCCAGCACGATGTTCCTTGGATCCTTCCCAAATTCTGGGTGTTCGAAGTTCAACGCTTGCCACTGGCTCCCATCCTTAGGGTGACTCAGCATCTTGTCTTTTTTATTTATCTCTGGATCATTTGCGTCATCTTATCGCTTCTTCTCCTCCCTATCCGCGTGCCAACGCAGGAGCTTTGCTACCTTAGGGTCCATGAAATATCGCTGCAGACGAGGAGTGATCGGAAAGTACCACACCACTTTTTGAGGAGCTTTCTTCCTCTTCTTGTATCGAGTGACGCCGCACACCGGACATATGGTAGACTCCGCGTGCTTGTCCCGATAAATGATGCAATTGTTCATGCACACATGGTATTTCACGTGCGGTAAATCCAGAGGACACACGATTTTATTCGCCTCCTCGAAACTGGTCGGGCACTTGTTCCCCTTGGGAAGACGTTTGTGCCAGAATGACATGTTCTCGTCGAAGCATGCGTCGGTCATTTTGTGTTTTACCTTCATCTCCAGAGCCATGAGCGTTACTTTCAGGCGGGTATCCTCGGGCCTGCATCCTTCATACAATGGAGTAACCGCGTCTATCTCCAGTTGATCCAGCTTGGCTTTCTCTCGGGCGGTAGCTCTTGCGTTATCCGTCTGCTTGAGAGGCAGCTCTTGAATATGAGGGTCCTATACCCAGCCCATTGATGGTCCATCATCGTCTGCTCCAGCATCTTCATCTTCATGATCATGCCCTTCGTCTGCTCCGGCATCTTCCTCATCATCATGTTCGGCATCTTCTACATGATGACTATGTACTGCATCTACTTCATGATCATGTCCTGGAGATTCTTCGTCTTCTCGCCCGCCCTCGCCGCGGTTGTCTTGCTGCCCTTCCTCATTTCTTTCCCGGCCCCCATGGACAACTTCATAATCTGTTGGAAATATGCCCTAGAGGCAACAATAAATTAGTTATTATTATATTTCCTTGTTCATGATAATCGTTTATTACCCATGCTATAATTGTATTGATAGGAAACTCAGATACATGTGTGGGTACATAAACAACACTATGTCCCTAGTAAGCCTCTAGTTGACTAGCTCGTTGATCAACAGATGGTTACGGTTTCCTGACCATGGACATTGGATGTCGTTGATAACGGGATCACATCATTTGGAGAATGATGTGATGGACAAGACCCAATCCTAAGCCTAGCACAAAGATCGTGTAGTTCGTATGCTAAAGCTTTTCTAATGTCAAGTATCTTTTCCTTAGACCATGAGATTGTGCAACTCCCGGATACCGTAGGAATGCTTTGGGTGTACCAAACGTCACAACGTAACTGGGTGGCTATAAAGGTGCACTATAGGTATCTCTGAAAGTGTCTGTTGGGTTGGCACGAATCAAGACTGGGACTTGTCACTCCGTGTAAACGGAGAGGTATCTCTGGGCCCACTCGGTAGGACATCATCATAATGTGCACAATGTGACCAAGGTGTTGATCACGGGATGATGTGTTACGGAACGAGTAAAGAGACTTGCCGGTAATGAGATTGAACAAGGTATCGGCATATCGATGATCGAATCTCGGGCAAGTACAATACCGCTAGACAAAGGGAATTGTATACGGGATTGATTGAGTCCTTGACATCGTGGTTCATCCGATGAGATCATCGTGGAACATGTGGGAGCCAACATGGGTATCCAGATCCCGCTGTTGGTTATTGACCGGAGAACGTCTCGGTCATGTCTACATGATTCCCGAACCCGTAGGGTCTACACACTTAAGGTTCGATGACGCTAGGGTTATAAAGGAAGTTTGTATGTGGTTACTGAATGTTGTTCAGAGTCCCGGATAAGATCCCAGACGTCACGAGGAGTTCTGGAATGGTCCGGAGGTAAAGATTTATATATGGGAAGTCCTATTTTGGTCACCGGAAAAGTTTCGGGTTTTATCGGTAACGTACCGGGACCACCGGGAGGGTCCCGGAGGTCCACCAAGTGGGGCCACCAGCCCCGGAGGGCTGCATGGTCCAAGTGTGGGAGGGGACCAGCCCCAGGTGGGCTGGTGCGCCCCCCCCCCCCCACACACACACACACAAGGGCCCAAGGCGCCTAGGGTTTGGGGAGGGGGTGCTTCCACCTTGCTTGGGGGGCAAGTTTCCCCCCTCTCCACCCCTTGGCCGCCCCCCTAGATGGGATCTAGGACTGGCCGCCGCCCCCTAGGGGTGGAAACCTAGGTGGGGGCGCAGCCCCCTCTCCCCCTATATATAGTGGAGGCATTGGAGCAGCCCAAGACATGAGTTTCTTCTCCTGTTGGCACAGCCCTACCTCTCTTTCTTCTCATATCTCGCGGTGCTTGGCGAAGCCCTGCTGGACTACTACGCTCCTCCATCACCACCACGCCGTTGTGCTGCTGCTGGATGGAGTCTTCCTCAACCTCTCCCTCTCTCCTTGCTGGATCAAGGCGTGGGAGACGTCACCGGGCTGCACGTGTGTTGAACGCGGAGGTGCCGTCCGTTCGGCACTAGGATCTCCGGTGATTTGGATCACGACGAGTACGACTCCTTCAACCCTGTTCTCTTGAACGCTTCCGCTTAGCGATCTACAAGGGTATGTAGATGCACTCTCCTTCCCCTCGTTGCTGGTTTCTCCATAGATAGATCTTGGTGACACGTAGGAAAATTTTGAATTTCTGCTACGTTCCCCAACAGTGGTATCAGAGCTAGGTCTATTGCATAGATTCTTTGCATGAGTAGAACACAAAGTAGTTGTGGACGTTGATGTTGTTCAATATGCTTACCGTTACTAGTCCAATCTTGTTTCGGCGGTATTGTGGGATGAAGCGGCCCGGACCGACCTTACACGTACACTTACGTGAGACAGGTTCCACCGACTGACATGCACTTGGTGCATAAGGTGGCTAGCGGGTGCCAGTCTCTCCCACTTTAGTCGGAACCGATTCGATGAAAAGGGTCCTTATGAAGGGTAAATAGCAATTGGCATATCACGTTGTGGTTTTTGCATAGGTAAGAAACGTTCTTGCAAGAAACCCATAGCAGCCACGTAAAACATGCAAACAACAATTAGAGGACGTCTAACTTGTTTTTGCAGGGTATGCTATGTGATGTGATATGGCCAAGAAGAATGTGATGAATGATATGTGATGTATGAGATTGATCATGTTCTTGTAATAGGAATCACGACTTGCCTGTCGATGAGTATGACAACCGGCAGGAGCCATAGGAGTTGTCTTAATTTATTGTATGACCTGCGTGTCATTGAACAACGCCATGTAATTACTTTACTTTATTGCTAACCGGTAGCCATAGTAGTAGAAGTAATAGTTGGCGAGACAACTTCATGAAGACACGATGATGGAGATCATGGTGTCATGCCGGTGACGATGATGATCATGGAGCCCCGAAGATGGAGATCAAAAGGAGCAAAATGATATTGGCCATATCATGTCACTATTTGATTGCATGTGATGTTTATCATGTTTATGCATCTTGTTTGCTTAGAACGACGGTAGTAAATAAGATGATCCCTTATTAAAATTTCAAGAAAGTGTTCCCCCTAACTGTGCACCATTGCGAAAGTTCATCGTTTCGAAGCACCACGTGATGATCGGGTGTGATAGATTCTTACGTTCACATACAACGGGTGTAAGCCAGATTTACACACGCGAAACACTTAGGTTAACTTGACGGGCCTAGCATGTACAGACATGGCCTCGGAACACAAGAGACCGAAAGGTCGAGCATGAGTCGTATGGAGGATACGATCAACATGAAGATGTTCACCGATGATGACTAGTCCGTCCCACGTGATGATCAGACACGGCCTAGTTGACTCGGATCATGTAATCACTTAGATGACTAGGGGGATGTCTATCCTAGTGGGAGTTCATAAGATGAACTTAATTATCCTGAACATAGTCAAAAAATCTTTGCAAATTATGTCGTAAGCTCGCGCTTTAGTTCCACTGTTTAGATATGTTCCTAGAGAAAATATAGTTGAAAGTTGACAGTAGCGATTATGCGGACAGAAGAAAGCTTATGTCCTTAATGCACCGCTTAGTGTGCTGAACCTCAATCGTCGTCTGTGGATGTTGCGAACATCGGACATACACGTTTTGATAACTACGTGATAGTTCAGTTAAACGGTTTAGAGTTGAGGCACCAAAGACGTTTTTCGAAATGTCGCAGAACATATGAGATGTTTCGAGGGCTGAAATTGGGATTTCAGGCTCGTGCCCACGTCAAGAGGTATAAGACCTCCGACAATTTTCTTAGCCTGCAAACTGAGGGAGAAAAGCTCAATCGTTGAGCTTGTGCTCAGATTGTCTGAGTGCAACAATCACTTGAATCGAGTGGGAGTTGATCTTCCAGATGAGATAGTGATGTTTCTCCAAAGTCATTGCCACCAAGCTGCTAGAGCTTCGTGATGAATTATAACATATCAGGGATAGATGATCCTTGAGGTATTCACGATGTTTGACACCGCGAAAGTAGAAATCAAGAAGGAGCATCAATTGTTGATGGTTGGTGAAACCACTAGTTTCAAGAAGGGCAAGGGCAAGAAGGGACACTTCATGAAACGGCAAATCAGTTGCTGCTCCAGTGAAGAAATCCAAGGTTGAACCCAAACCCAAGACTAAGTACTTCTGTAATAAGGGGAACAGCCACTGGAGCAGAATTACCCTAGATACTTGGTAGATAAGAAGGCTGGCAAGGTCGATAGAAGTATATTGGATATACATTATGTTAATGTGTACTTTACTAGTACTCGTAGTAGCACCAGGGTATTAGATACCGGTTCGGTTGCTAAGTGTTAGTAACTCGAAATAAAAGCTACGGAATAAACGGAGACTACCTAAAGGTGAGCTGACGATACGTGTTGGAAGTGTTTCCAAGGTTGATGTGATCAAGCATCGCACGCTCCCTCTACCATCGAGATTGGTGTGTTAAACCTAAATAATTGTTATTGGTGTTTGCGTTGAGCATAGACATGATTGGATTATGTCTGTAGCAATACGGTTATTCATTTAAGGAGAATAATGGTTACTCTGTTTATTTGAATAATACCTTCAATGGTCTAGCACCTAAAAGGAATGGTTTATTGAATCTCGATCGTAGTGATACACATTTTCATGCCAAAAAGGATATAAGATATTAATGATAGTACCACTTACTTGTGGCACTGCCATGTAAGTCATATTGGTGTAAAACGCATGATGAAGCTCCATGTTGATGGATCTTTGGACTCACTAATTTTTGAAAAGTTTGAGACATGCAAACCATGTCTATTGGTGCATACGCATGAAGAAACTCCATGCAGATGGATCATTTGGACTCACTTGATTTTGAATCACTTGAGATATGCAAATCATACCACATGGGCAAGATGACTGAAAAGCCTCGGTTTCAGTAAGATGGAACAAGGTAGCAACCTGTCGAAAGTAACACATTTTGATGTGTGCAGTCCAATGAGTGCTGAGGCATGCAGTGAATATCGTTATGTTCTGACTTCACAGATGATTCGAGTAGATGTTGAGTATATTTACTTGATGAAACACGAGTCTGAGTTATTGAATGGTTCAAGTAATTTCAGAGTGAAGTCAAAGATCATTGTGACAAGAGGATAAAATGTCTATGATATGATCATAGAGATGAGTATCTGAGTTACAAGCTTTGGCACGCAATTAAGACACTGTGGAAATTGTTTCACAATTAATACCGCCTGGAACACCATAGTGTGATGGTGTGTCCGAACATCATAGTTGCACCCTATTGGATATGGTGCGTACCATGATGTCTCTTATCGAATTACCACTATCGTTCATGGGTTAGGCATTAGAGACAACCGCATTCACTTTAAATAGGGCGCCACGTAATTCCATTGAGATGACACCGTATGAACTATGGTTTAGAGAAACCTAAGTTGTCGTTTCTTAAAAGTTTGGGGCTGCGATGCTTATGTGAAAAGTTTCAGGTTGATAAGCTCGAACCCAAAGCGGATAAAATGCATCTTCATAGGACACCCAAAACAGTTGGGTATACCTCCTAATTCAGATCCGAAAGCAATAGGGATTGTTTCTTGAATCGGGTCCTTTCTCGAGAAAAGTTTGTCTCAAAAATTGAGTGGGAGGATGGTGGAGACTTGATGAGGTTATTGAACCACCACTTCAAATAGTGTGTAGCAGGGCACAGGAAGTTGTTCCTGTGGCACCTACACCAATTGAAGTAGAAGCTTATGATAGTGATCATGAAGTTTTGGATCAAGTCACTACCGTACCTCGTAGGGTGACAAGGATGCGTACTACTTCAGAGTGGTACAGTAATCCTGTCTTGAAGGTCATGTTGCTGGACAACAATGAACCTACGAGCTATGGAGAAACGATGGTGGGACCATATTCCGACAAATGGTTAGAAGCCATGAAATCCGAGATAGGATCCATGTATCAGAACAAAGCATGGACTTTGGTGGACTTGCCCAATGATCGGCAAGCCATTGAGATAAATGGATCTTTAAGAAGAAGACGGACGTGGACGGTGATGTCACCGTCTATGAAGCTCGACTTGTGGCGAAGAGCTTTCACAAGTTCAAGGAAGTTGACTATGATGAGTTTTTCTCATCCGTAGCGAAGCTTAAGTCCGTCGGAATCATGTTAGCATTAGCTGCATTTATGAAATCTGGCAGATGGATGTCAAAAACGAGTTTCCTTACCAGTTTCCGTAAGGAAAGGTTGTATGTGATACAATCAGAAAGTTTTTGTCGATCCTAAGGATGCTAAAAGGTATGCTGGCTCCAGCGATCCTTCTAAGGACTGGAGTAAGCATCTCGGAGTTGGAATATACGCTTTGATGAAATGATCAAAGATTTTGGGTTTATACAAAGTTTGTGAGAAACTTGTATTTCCAAAGAAGTGAGTGGGAGCACTATAGAATTTCTGATGAGTATATGTCGTTGACATGTTGATGATCAGAAATGATGTAGAATTTTCTGTAAAGCATATAGGGTTATTTGAAAAGTGTTTTTCAAGTGAAAACCTGGATTAAGCTACTTGAACATTGAGCATCAAGATCTATGAGGATAGATCAAAACCGCTTAATGGTACTTTCAAATGAGCATATACCTTGACATGATCTTGAAGGTGTTCAAGATGGATCAGTCAAAGAAGGAGTTCTTGCCTAAAATGTAAGGTATGAAGTTAAGACTTAAAGCTCGACCACGGCAGAAAAGAGAGAAAGGACGAAGGTCGTCCCCTATGCTTTAGACGTAGGCTCTATAGTATGCTATGTTGTGTACTGCACCGGAAGTGTGCCCTGCCATGAGTCAGTCAAGGGGTACAAGAATGATCCAGGAATGGATCATTGGACAGCGGTCAAAATTGTCCTTGGAGTAAATAAGGACATGTTTCTCGATTATGGAGGTGATGAAGAGTTCGGCGTAAAGGGTTACGTCGATGCAAGCTTTAACACCTATCCGAATGACTCTGAGTAGCAAACCGGATACGTATACTGGAGCAACCATTTGGAATAGCTCCAAGTGGAGCGTGGAAGCAGCATTTACAATATGACCTAGAGATTTGCGAAGTACATACGGATCTGAATGTTGCAGACCCGTTGACTAAAACCTCTCTCACAAGCAAAACATGATCAAACCCCAGAACTCATTGAGTCTTAATCACATGATGATGTGAACTAGTTTAGTGACCCTAGTAAACTCTTTGGATGTTAGTCACATGGCGATGTGACCTGTGAATGGTAATCACATGGCGATGTGAGCTAGATTATTGACTCTAGTGCAAGTGGGAGACTGTTGGAAATATGCCCTAGAGGCAATAATAAATTAGTTATTATTATATTTCCTTGTTCATGATAATCATTTATTACCCATGCTATAATTGTATTGATAGGAAACTCAGATACATGTGTGGGTACATAAACAACACTATGTCCCTAGTAAGCCTCTAGTTGACTAGCTCGTTGATCAACAGATGGTTACGGTTTCCTGACCATGGACATTGGATGTCATCGATAACGGGATCACATCATTTGGAGAATGATGTGATGTACAAGACCCAATCCTAAGCCTAGCACAAAGATCGTGTAGTTCGTATGCTAAAGCTTTTCTAATGTCAAGTATCTTTTCCTTAGACCATGAGATTGTGCAACTCCCGGATACCGTAGGAATGCTTTGGGTGTACCAAACGTCACAACGTAACTGGGTGGCTATAAAGGTGCACTACAGGTATCTCCGAAAGTGTCTGTTGGGTTGGCACGAATCGAGACTGGGATTTGTCACTCCGTGTAAACGGAGAGGTATCTCTGGGCCCACTCGATAGGACATCATCATAATGTGCACAATGTGACCAAGGGGTTGATCACGGGATGATTTGTTACGGAACGAGTAAAGAGACTTGCCGGTAACGAGATTGAACAAGGTATCGGCATACCGACGATCGAATCTCGGGCAAGTACAATACCGCTGGACAAAGGGAATTGTATACGGGATTGATTGAGTCCTTGACATCGTGGTTCATCCGATGAGATCATCGTGGAACATGTGGGAGCCAACATGGGTATCTAGATCCCGCTGTTGGTTATTGACCGGAGAACGTCTCGGTCATGTCTACATGATTCCCGAACCCGTAGGGTCTACACACTTAAGGTTCGATGACGCTAGGGTTATAAAGGAAGTTTGTATGTGATTACCGATTATTGTTCGGAGTCCCGGATGAGATCCCAGACGTCACGAGGAGTTCCGGAATGGTCCGGAGGTAAAGATTTATATATGGGAAGTCCTGTTTTGGTCACCGGAAAAGTTTCGGGTTTTATCGGTAACGTACCGGGACCACCGGGAGGGTCCCGGGTGTCCACCAAGTGGGGCCACCGGCCCCGGAGGGCTGCATGGGCCATGTGTGGGAGGGGACCAGCCCCAGGTGGGCTGGTGCGGCCCCCCACAAGGGCCCAAGGCGCCTAGGGTTTGGGGAGGGGGTGCTTCCACCTTGCTTGGGGGGCAAGTTTCCCCCTCTCCACCCCTTGGCCGCCCCCCTAGATGGGATCTAGGGCTGGCCGCCGCCCCCTAGGGGTGGAAACCTAGGTGGGGGCGCAGCCCCCTCTCCCCCTATATATAGTGGAGGCATAGGAGCAGCCCAAGACATGAGTTTCTTCTCCTGTTGGCACAGCCCTACCTCTCTTTCTTCTCATATCTCGCGGTGCTTGGCGAAGCCCTGCTGGACTACTACGCTCCTCCATCACCACCACGCCGTTGTGCTGCTGCTGGATGGAGTCTTCCTCAACCTCTCCCTCTCTCCTTGCTGGATCAAGGCGTGGGAGACGTCACCGGGCTGCACGTGTGTTGAACGCGGAGGTGCCGTCCGTTCGGCACTAGGATCTCCGGTGATTTGGATCACGACGAGTACGACTCCTTCAACCCTGTTCTCTTGAACGCTTCCGCTTAGCGATCTACAAGGGTATGTAGATGCACTCTCCTTCCCCTCGTTGCTGGTTTCTCCATAGATAGATCTTGGTGACACGTAGGAAAATTTTGAATTTCTGCTACGTTCCCCAACATAATCATCTTCGTCACCTTGCCATCGATAGCCATCCATGAAATCACGCAAGAGTAGGTGGTCCCGCACCTGTACGGAATCCGGGTCCATAAGGCTCCTCAGCTTGCATCTTCGACACGGACATCTTATCTCCGTCTCGTTCTTTTAAAGCATCTCGGCCTTCGCGGAGCTCAAAAACCTATTCACGATGCCTTCGGTCATCATGCGGACCATGGTCGCCTGCGGGGTAGAGCAAAACGATATTTTAGAACCAAGAAAAAATTTGGCATGACTTTGCCTAAAAATAGGACCAAAAAGAATGCATAGTGCCAAAATTCTCGCCGAAATGGAAATGAATCAACATTCCGACAAAATATTGGCAACTATCGCATTTCAAATACCGGTACCTACAAACACAAACATATATGCAACACTACAAATATATGCAACACCATAAACATACATAGATCTAGCTAGGCCATAAAAAGTGCATATGCACGTTGTTGGAGGAAGAAAAAAAGTAGATCTACAACATAAAGATAGCTTTCCCCTTACTTACCTATCAAAAAAAGGTAATTTAACCACTTAATTTGGATGAATCTATGATGCAAATGAGGTAAGGAGGAGGAGGCAGCCGAGACAAGCTTGGAGGAGGAGGTGGAGAGAATGAAGTGGGGAAAGTGAGTGTGTAGGTGTGGCTGTCCAAAATATCTAGCTGGTCCCAGGTTACTAATGGCACATTAGCTGATGGTGCGCCATTAATAGTTTTGCAAAAAAAAATTATAGTAGTGGCACACTATGTGGCTGGTGCGTCATTACTAGTTAAAACTAGTAATGACGCACTGTGCCCTGGTGCGCCATTAGCATTTTTGGGGAAAAAAATTGTTACTAGTGGCGCACCGTGTGTCTCACACTAATGGCGCACCGACACATGATGCGCCACTGCTATATAGTAGTGGCGCACCACATGTCTGGTGCACCATTAATGGCCATATCATCTATAGCCGTTTTCCTAGTAGTGGATATTGTCTCGGGGTGGAGTGGGGCTGCTGCAACATCAGGGGTGCACGCAGGTACTGCACCCCACCGTAGCCTAGTGTGGCGTAGTGGAGCGGCGCGTAGGTAGTGTAGGCGTGCGATGGACGCGACCTGAGGATCCTTGGCACCGGAGGCGGGCATGGCGGAGGAGGGAGCGCAACGAGGTAGGCGTTGACGTGCCCAGTCCATGGATTCAGCTAGTTGGCTAGGCGATGGAGAATCAGGGCTTGCCACTGCTGGTGTCCGCACCAGGCGGCTTGGTGTTGCTACCCGAAGCGCCACCAGAGGTCGACAGGCTGGGAGCAGGATGTCGGGTGTGGGCGGCGAGGGCGCTGTGGGATTTGGAGAAGTCATTGCTGGAGGCCATCTCGTCCTGCACGAACATGCCCACAACGACGTCAAACGCCAAGGGGTGGGCGTCTTCTCAATGATCTTCGTCATCATCTCATCCAACGATTTGCCGAAGTTTTGCAGCTCATCCGCGAAGGACTTAGTCAGAAGCGGAAGGTGGAGATGGAAGAGTCGCCTTGGCAGATCCCATGGAGCTCGAACTTTAGGTAGAATTGTCGAGAGCGGCGATGGTTGAGGAACAAGGCCTCAATCGCCGACCAGATCTCAAAGGCAGTGGCCTCTCGATTGATGACGGAGCCGACGAGGGTCTCGTAGAACCATTTTTTAACCGCCTTGTTGATGATCTTTCCATGCCGTGTCACCGGCGTGATCATTGAAGTCGGGACAGATGTGGCCGGTGACGTCGCACTGATTGATTGTCTCCAACATGAGGTCACGCCAGACCTTGGCCCCTTTCATGTCCACATGAACACGCACATGATTGTGAATGTTGGCTCCCTCGACACGGATGGCATTGGCGAGGGCTGGGAAGGCAAGAAACTCGGGACCCGTGGCGCGGTCT
Organism: Triticum aestivum; assembly: GCF_018294505.1. NCBI lineage: Eukaryota > Viridiplantae > Streptophyta > Magnoliopsida > Poales > Poaceae > Triticum > Triticum aestivum. The sequence continues at coordinate 561,075,418 of NC_057807.1, forward strand.
GGAGGGGAAGAGGAGTGGTGACCACCGCCAAGGGTGGGGAGGCCGGGGAAGAGAGGAGGTGGGAAGAGGCGCAGAGGCCATGAGGAAGGAGGGAGCGGATCAAAAAACTGATACCATGATAGGAAATTAGTATGAGTAGAGATGCATCATGCTTGGCTTCCTTTTCTTGGGAATTAAGTAGAGGATACATCAAAGAGAGAGGAGGACTCACGCACACAACAACCTAACCACCAATCCTATCTCTACTGAGTGTGGCGGTGTAGTGCATGGCGCATGCATAGGAGATAAGGCCGTGACCGGTTCATCTCCTTGAGAATAGCTCAAGCCAACTAGTCTAACAACTTCCACATCAAGCGATGCATTCCCCAGTCCCCATCGCGCCGGAAACCCAGCCAGTGGCGGCGGCTCTGCTTCTCACCCACCCAAATCGCTGCAATCTCTCCCTGCCGTGACACGCGAGCTGGCGGCCATGAATCCGAAGGAGCTCTTCGAGCTCTTCCTCGGAAAGGTTAGATGGAGGAGGCGCCTCCGATTCCTCCTCCGTCGTCATGCAAGGGACTAATCTTCTCCCGCTGATGTGATGCAGGAGCGTGGGGAGGCGATTCAGGATCTGGAGATCTCCCAGCGGGCCAAGGTTTCGCTCCTGTTTTCACTTGTTGCTGTTGCTGCTACTGGAGTGGTGCTGGACTGGTGGTCTCTTGCTTCCCTTTGCAGGGTCCGCTCACACAGGCGGAGGACGCCACGCTGCGGAAATTCAGCACCGCCGCGGACGTGGCCTACGCCGCGGCCTCTACGCTCTTCACTCTTCCTATCTGTTTTACCATAAATCAAGGTGCCTCGACCTCCATCTATAATCATGAGATGCGAATTGCCTTTCAATCTCGATGTTTGTGAGCTACTCCCTCTGTTCCAAAATAGATGATCCAACTTTGTACTAACTTGAGTACAAAGTTGAGTCATCTATTTTGAAACGGAGGGAGTACAACACTAAATGAAATCCTATTTTATTCGACCCAGTGGTCCGAGTTATATGTTCCAGCAAAGATGTAAGTTAAGAGATCTGTCAAATTAGATAAAGAATGTAAAAAAGTACTAGTTGTTAGGTTGGTATGTTATTCAGAAGTACACCTATTATTCAGATTGGAAATGTAAGGCGAATTTACTAGTAAGGCTAATCATAGTGGAAAGTAACTTAGAGTAGTGTCATGCATATGACATTAGTCTATATTACTACCTTTATAATGGAAAACAACATAGAGGTAATATCCTACTCCCTCTGTCTGGGTTTATTAGGCTAAAGACAACTTCTCTTGGCCCAAGACACATAGTAATTTGCTCATATTAATTATTTCATTTCATTTCCAATGCACTCTCTCACATCCATGCAGCCAATGAAAGCTGGTCACAATGGGGAGGAACTTAGGAGTAACATCACACACTCCAATACAACTTTGCTTATGTGGCACATATTTAATGAAGAGAGAGGTGCTTGTGGTAACTAGCTAAGTTACCGGAACATCACACACTCCAAGAAACAATGAGTCTATAACCTAATAAATACATCGTTGCATGACACTACGGGGGTGTTTGGTTCAGGGACTTTTTAGTCCCAGAGACTAGAAAAAATCCCTAAAAAGTCCCTAGGAACCAAACAGGAGGGACTTTTTCTACAGGGACTAGAAAAAGACTCTACTGGAGAGTCTTTTTTTATTAGTCCCTGGGACTAGAAAAAGTCCTAGGACCTCTGAACCAAACACCCCCTACATAGATGTTCCTACCCACTATGGAGGTAGTAACATAGTCTAGGGAAGTGTGTAAGTTACTAGCTTATGTTCTTGCCCATTGTGACCAGCCGAAAAAGCACGCATGCAGTGTATTAATTTCATGGCCATGGCATCAACAACAATGGTTTTCAATGCAACCAATAAAGTGGTTGCATGCATGCACCTTTCCAAAGCAAGGCCTTATAAAAAGGGACATGCTTGTGATGTTGTGAGGCTTAATAAACTCGGACGGAGGGAGTAGGTAGTTGTATTTATTGGCATGTAGACTCATATTGCATTGGGAAACGTTATGTGATGGTAATATAGGAGCAAGTACAATAGAGCTGAGTCAGCTGGCTATAAAAAATAAACTAGTATATTCTTGCTTAGTTGGAGGAAAGAGAAGAGGAGAGAGAAGATAAGCGGGCTCTTGGTGAAGAGCCAGCTCTAGCACGTGCTCCTAGACACTTTGTGAGAGTGAAAGGTGGGCCATATAATAAAAAAGTAATACACTCTTCTAATCAACTATTGTACATATTGGCTATAAGATGGGCTATAGATGACATGGCAATGGCTTATAGCCAGCAGTTGGCTATACTATTAACCATGCTCTAAGAGCAAGTACAATAGAGCTGAGTCAGCGGGCTATAAGGATTAAACTACTATATTTTTACTTAGTTGGAGGAAAGAGAAGAGGAGAGAGAAGGTAAGCGGGCTCTTCGTGAAGAGTCAGCTCTAGCACATGCTCCTAGACACTTTGTGAGAATGAAAGGTGGGCCACATAATAAAAAATTAGTACACTCTTTTGATCTACTATTGTACATGTTGGCTATAAGATGGGCCGTAGATGACATGGCACTGGCTTATAGCCAGCAGCTGGCTATACTATTAACCATACTCTAAGGCTAGTTCCAATGCATTGGTGCTTACATGAGGTGCTAAGCACATTAAAAACTTTAGCAACTAAAGCCCCCAATGCATAGGTGCTTAATTTGTTGGTGCTAAGCATCCTTCATTTAATGATTTTGCAACTAAAGTTCTTCATGCATTGGTGGGATCCTTCCAATTAAAGTGTTTTGCCTAGGTTCTCGTGCTTGGCATTGTTTCTTCCTGGGGTCACCATACTCATCTCTCTCCTCTTAATTACGTTGCCACATCAGACTTTTTGCCTACATGGCAGCCTTAGCACGTGTACAAGGTGGAGCACTGGGAGGGGCCTAATATGTTACTCTAAATACATCTCTCCTCATTAACTAGCTGCCACATAAGCAAACTTTTCTTGGGATGTGTTATGTTACTAGCTAAGTTACTCACACTATGACTAGCCTAAGAAGGTGCTTGGATCCAAGGGACTTAGAGGGTGCTTGGATACGTTTTAATCCCATAACTAAAAGTAGTGGGACTAAAACTTGCTAGCCTTACCCATGCTTGGATCTAAATACTAAAGAGACTAAAATCAAGTTAATGAGCATTTATTATCCTTCAAACCCTCCAATCTAGAACTCGCCTGTGTTAAAGGAGAGGAGTTTTTTTTTTGAACATAAAAGGAGAGGAGTTAAATAAGGAGAGAGAGGACTAATCCACATTTTAGTAGGGGTACCCCTGACTAAAAAAATTTAGTCTCAAGACTAGTTTTAGCCCCTCTTTAATCAGGGGTGCTTGGAATTGTAGCCTCTTAAAGAGACTATTTTTAGTCAGACTAAAATAAGTCCCTTGGATCCAAGCACCCTCTTATTTTAGTCTGACTAAAAATAGTCTTTTTAAGAGGCTAAAGTTCCAAACACCCCTGACTAAAGAGGGGCTAAAACTAGTCTTGAGACTAAATTTTTTTAGTCAGGGGTACCCCTACTAAAATGTGGAGTGGTCCTCTCTCTCCTCGTTTAATTCCTCTCCTTTAACACAGGCGAGTTCTGGATTGGAGGGTTTGGAGGATAATAAATGCTCATTGACTTGATCTTAGTCTCTTTAGTATTTTGGTCCAAGCATGGGTGAGGCTAGCAAGTTTTAGTCCCACTACTTTTAGTCATGGGACTAAATCGTATCCAAGCACCCTCTAAGACTAGTCATAATGAGGAGTAACTTAGAGTAGTAACATGCATATGTTACTACCTCCATAGTGGGTAGTAACATATCTGTTGTGTCATGCATCACTCTATTTATTAGGATGTAGACTCTTCTTTTTTTGATATGTGTGATGTTACAGTAACTAGCTATGTTACCGCATGCTCTCTTTCATCATTAATTACATGCCACATCATCTATTTTGCCTAAATAAGTGTAATGTTACCACTTACTCCCTCCGTTCCTAAATATTTGTCTTTCTAGAAATTTCAATAAGTGACTACATACGAAGCAAAATGAGTGAATGTACACTCTAAAACATGTCTATATACATCTGTATGTGGTAGTCCATTTAAAACTCTAAAAAGACAAATATTTAGGAACGGAGGGAGTAGTATGTTACTCCCACTGTGGGTAGTCTAACCCATATGGAATATGGGTATTCATAATGACGGGTATCAACGTTGGAAACCTGCAAAGCTAATCATTGTTGAATTTGTTGCTAGATGCTTACTTATACTCTTTTATGCAGCACATAAATTGGTTGCTCTTCCACCTCCGCATAGATTACTGATGTTGGGATACTCTGCTGGTAAATCTCGTGCCTTCTTAACCAGTTTCTGTCTTGCTGAAATCTCTAAATATGAAGAGAATATTTTAATTTAATTTGGAATCGGGCAGATTGGCTACTCCCAAGAATAAATCCATTCATGCACATTTTGTTCATATAAATCCTGTTGTTACTACCTATAAGGATTTAGGCTTGAAAAGTATCAAATCACATTGTTAGATACACTCGCAAGTAGATGGGCTTTCAAATTTTGGATTTGATTTACATCTGCTACTTTGTCCCTCCCTAGTTTGTCAAAAGGAAAACGGATTCAGGGGCATGAAGTAAGGACAGAAACTTTAGAAACGACATCCCTCTTTTTCACTATAAGTGCTAATTTTATGAACCAATGTGTTACCAGGTGGTGCTTGCGTGATCGGGAAGTTGGCATATTATCAGTGCCTTTATGGATGTGCTATAGATATTTTGAAAAATGGTGAAGAACGCATGAAGATGGAGCTAGCTAACATGTGTGGATCATTAACTAATGGCGCTTTATTTACTTTCATTGCCAGACAAAGATACTTTATATTAATAATTTGTTTCATTTACAAAATACTTACTAAGCATAGCAATGAAAAAAAACTTGTTAAAGCTGTTAAAAAGCACTTCATAGCTGAGCATCTGTTCAGTGATCACCATCAAGATGGTCCACTTTTCAGCTGGCGCCAACGCCATTCATATGTGGACAACAGTTTTGTGGAAAGGGAGAAGGAGACTGAAGCAAATAACTCTACCGGGGCCAGATCAATTTCTGGACAGACAATTGTAGACACTGTGAGTTACGACCAAGTAATTTTGCAGTTTGTTAGATCCAATGAATCCACATCGTTAACCTATGAAACAAAAATGTAGAACTTTCTCCTCCCCTCAATTTACTAAATAGCTAAAAAAACAATATTGACCTAATTTTATGTTTGTTGCAGATTGAAAAGGATCCATTGGCTTGTATTGGCTCTCCAGACATCAACAAGCTGTCGGTGGACAAAAGCACCATTCTGACGAGACAACAGCTGCAAGCCCACAGAAGTTAATTGCCGGCATCGTCCTAGGCATGCTGAGAAAACTATGCTATAAATTCTTAAGGATCAGAAGAAGCGGCATTTTATATGGCGACTTGAACTTGATTTCTGCTCTTATATTCCATAGGTTCCCGTGTTCTTATAGTCATTGGCAAATGGGCACTAGAAGTCTTATTTGCCTAATGTGTCTCCTTGGTTGTTGGACCTTCCTGAATTGTATATGCAAGTACCACAATGTACTTGTAGACATGCTTAATGCATTCTCTTTTCGTAATGCATTCTCTTGAATTTAGTAAGTATCCTAAATTTAACATAGAGGCTTATATTCCTAGAAAACTCCAAGATGCTTGGGAACCAATTATTAAAATTTGCATAGGTCCGTACTATTGCAATGTTTTATGTGAATTGGGTGCTAGTATTTCTACTATGCCTAAAATACTTTTTTATATGCTTGATCTTGGAAATATGGAACCTAGCAATTTGACCATTAACCTTGTCGATTCATCTAGTAAGAAAGCTCTAGGAAGAAAAGATGATGCTAAGGTTGAAGTGCAACTGAATATTATTCCCACTGATTTTATTATGAAGTGTGATTTTACTTGACCTATTATTTTGGGTAGACCTTTTCTAAGAACTGCAGTGCCACGCTTTTCTCCCCTAACCTAGGCGGTTAGGATAAACTCTCCCCTCTAGACTTCAATGGCGAGCCCATGGACTCGCCTCCCCTCTGCCAGTCGCTCTGTCGATCGATGGCGGGAGGGGAATTTCGGTGCCTCCGTTGTGGTTAGTAGTTTAGGTCGGGTTTTCTAGTCCTCGCAGGCGCGGCGCTCACGAAGATGGCGACGCTTCTTCTTTGAGTTTGTCTTCCAGCCTTCGATCTTCCTCGAGTTCGTCCGTCTGGACGTAGTCGACGGAGCTCTGGCGTAGATTCCAGCTGTCTATTTGGCCGTGGTGTTAGGGTTTCTCGTTATATGGTGAGATTTGGTGTTATGTGCTTCAAATATATGCAAGGATTCAACGGTGACGACTGCGGCTCCAGGGCACTGGTCCTAAAGGGGCATGTGCACACAAGGTCAAGCCTTCTGGTAGGGGAGCGGCGACAGCGCAGTAGTGGTCGTTTGATGGTCTTGGAACATGGATGTAATTTTTATTATGTTTGAGATGCTATATACTTCCGATGAACTTTTATAATAGATCTGATCATTTTCGCACACACAAAAAACAGCAGGCCCAATTCACATGAAGGAAGGCACTTACAAATTCAAGTTGCCACAGAATCAAGCTTATGGCCACTTCCCTAAAGAGGAGTTCAAGCGTACAAGTGGGAAAGGTCAATTTAGGTGACCTTTCATAAGCTTTGAACAATGGATAGAGGTTACAAAGCCTTGATTTAGGCTTTAAACAAAAGCACTTGTAATACAGTTTATCTTTGTGCAGTTTACTTTTAGTACAATAAGACGCCATGCTTAGTCTTCATTATGGTTTTAGGGGAATTTTCTGAAATTGACTAGGTATAATTTCATATCTTGTCGGTTCAGAACGGCCCGCCCAGCCTGGGCACACCAAGCCCTGGTTGCTCCCCTGGGTGTCATTCTTTTTGCATTGTGTTCTATTTAGCACCCTATTACTGTCCTGATTTTTTATATCTACTTCTGGCAATAATTTTCTGCGTGAACAATTATTTCAATTTCTAGTGCTTCAAGCTTAATGTTTTGATTGAATTTTCATATGAGATAAATTGTCGTTTCCCATGATTAACTTGTCAAGCCCTTTTTAGTACTGGTGGATGGTGGTACATTGTTGCTGTTGTTACAGCAAACAACCAACATATCAAAATCCTAAGAACACAGGGTGTGCCACTGGAACGTTCGCTTAGCTTCGGCGAAGAAGGGCCACTTTTAGCCGCTACAATTCTGATGCTAGACGCTATGGGGTCAAAATGCCTGGAATTGCGGTGCTAGACAGATGGGTTAGCGGTTCGTCTTCGGGGCTTGATGTTTGTCGTCAGTCATCATATACTTCTTCCTCCTCGGGTTGTGACGACGACTGCCCGAAAGCTAGCATGGCCATATGCCTGGTTCCTTCTGGTATCATGGCTCGGACTACCTGCAAGTGTACCAAGCGTAGTTGTAAATGGCTCGGAAAATGGTGTGACGCTAGTACTTAGAACACGATAAGGCCAAATGTTCATTAGATAATTTCTTTTTTTTCATGAAGTACTTTTTTTTGTTTAAATGGCTAATCAATAGCAGGCGTGTCCAAATGTCTGAGTCACATGGTGACGGCTTCGACTTATGATGTGTATATGACTTGGGAGCAGGTAAATAATACGGTATGAAATGTTTCAGATCAGATAGTGGTGAGGTAAATACTCGCAGATGTTCTAGCAGACTAATGTCTAAACAGCCCAGGTGTACAGTCAAACAAACCTTTTCTATCTCATCGCAGACGGTTGGGTTCTCTCGGAGATACTGCAGTGCCTTTTCTCTACCTTGACCCAGTCTGCACACAAAAAAGAGGAGCACATGAAAGCAACAAATTTACAGTTTATCAAAACAAAAATGAAATATATCATTGTTATTTTAATTCGAATGAAGTTACAAAATAACATAACTACGATTATGTTCCTGATTGGAATGTGCAAATCCAACAACAGATTTCCGAAGCACTATATAGAAACAATCATTAAAAGATTAAAACACAAGGAAATTATGTGAGGCCACCTTGGAGTTTTCTGGTTAGTTTCCTGTACAGATATATGTAACAGATGTTCATATCCTCATAATCCTCAAATTTAAGCAAATGAACATGAAGTAGAATTCAGACAGTATAGGCTACATAAAGTTACTGGAGTTCCACAAAAAGAGGAACAGGAATTCAGTACATATGATGTGATATGATGGTTCTCCAGAATCAAAGGGCACATATAACCAGCCGAAACACATGAAGTTCACATGGTAATAGGACTGGGGAGAATGGCATGAAAGGATAGCTGCTAGAAGGTTGTGTTTTGCTAATACATTCACAAGCCGTAACGAAATTCTTCTAAAGCTACTGGCATACCTTATATCTTTGTAACTATACCATGAACCCTTCTTTGCAACAACTTCCATCAGCTCAGCACAATCAAGAATGCAACCCTGTATGAATTCTCTCTTTAGCGAAAGATCTAGTGAGATCCAATGGGAATAGCTGAAAACTTTGTACACCAACCAGTTTACTAACGCCCTCCCCAAACATGATCTCGAATTCAGCTTGCTTGTAGGGCCTGGATACCTTGCAAAGAACAAAAGAAAAGACACTCATGCCCAATGTACAAAGTGTGGAGCAAAATACAAAACAAGAACTAGACATCTTCACGACATACTTTACTCTTCTGCACTCTGACACGGACCTTGACACCAATATCTTCATCTCCCTTGGCCTTGGCAAAATAAGATGAATTTTCTCAAGTCATGTCTTACGGAAGGTGAAATATTTTGTTTATCTTACAGATTTTATCTTCCCAATGTGTCGTATCTCTAGGCGAACTGATGCGAAGAACTTCAAAGCTATCCCTCCACTAGTGACTTCAGGGTTCCCATAGAATACCCCAATCTAGAAAAAAACGAAATTTATCACATGACGGAATAAGATGGAAATGAACAGTGAGCTGAAAGCTAATGTAGAACACCTTGTATCTTATTTGATTCAAGAACATTAGAGTACAACCAGCCTTTGACGCATTGCCTGACATCTTTCTCAATGCTTGACTCATCAGACGAGCTTGTAAACCCATCTGCTGCATCCCTATCTCACCCTAGCAAATAACTGAATCATATTTTTCATGCATCATATTGAATACAAATCTATACTAAAAACAAAAAGGAAAGAAAATCATACTTCAATTTCCGCACGTGGAGTGAGAGCTGATACTGAATCAATACAGATGAGATCTATTGCTCCAGATCTGCACATGCGGTCCGCAACTGGTAGAGAAAGAGACATATTAGTCAAATCACGAAAACAGAAGTCTCGCAACCTCTAGGCTATGTTTGGCATCACAGGTGGATTCTGATAATCCTGTTTGCACACCATAACTAACTATACCTTCAACCTAGCAGGTGCTTGAAATAGTATACGTACCAAAATAAAAATAGATATGTATGAACACATTAAAGTTACAATCCAAGAATTTCTGGTCATCAAATCAAAATACGTCTATGAATAAGAGTTAACTTCAGAAGGGCCAAATCATTTTTTTGGCAAAAGATGCTAAAAATATATTAGATGCCACAAATGCCAGGAAAATTATAAAGTTGAAGTGTCATTAATTATTGTTACATGCCCATCAGATGGTAAAAGATAAAATGTCACGCAAAAGTTCCTCTACTTCAATAGAAACTCTGTGTGCGGAAAATACAAAATAGTCACTAGTATGCGAAATATCCAAATTAGTCGCTACTCACTATGTAACCCTGTTTACAGGACAATATTATAACAGATGCAAGTAAGATTATTCAAACAAAAGGTACTGAACCCTCATAAGTAAAGAATGTATTACTTTCTAGTGCCATCTCTCCATTGTCAGGCTGGCAGACAATCAGATTTTCAATATCTACACCAAGTGCTTTTGAATAAGCTGGATCAAAAGCATGCTCTGCATCAACAAGCATGGCATTTCCTCCTAGCTTCTGCATATAGGATGTCGGGAGTTTTAAATGTCGTTAAGTTCTACGGGAATCATGAAATATACAATGGCGTCATACTCTAATACAGGAAGAAAAAGACCTGTATTTCAGCAATGGCATGCAGAGCTAGAGTGGTCTTTCCACTGCTTTCAGGACCATACACCTTCAATTTATTGTAAAGTTGCAAAAATCAGAGCAAATGGTGATCCAAAGGTGCCACGATGAACAAGAATAAACTATAGTAAGTTACCTCTACCACTCTTCCTTTTGGAAGGCCACCGCCCAAAGCAAAATCTAGTGTTAAGCAACCACTCGGGAAAGTCTCACTGGATAACAAGGTAACAGCAAGTATGAATAGCATGCATGGAACTTATAAGGGGATTTTGATACATTTAAGCAATTAAGAACATACACAAAAGCACCACCAGCACTGCCTAATCTTGTAACACTTCCTTTTCCAAAAGAATTGTTTATGTCTGTCATTGCTGCATCAAGAGCTTTTTGCTGTACATGGAATTGTAAAGAGTATGTCATTTGTCTTGATAAGAAGCAATAATTAACTATTTATCTGCACCAACTTGGGAAAAAATAGCATAGCTATTTCACAAAGAATGCCACAGCCTTGTACGGACAAAACTGACATGCCTATATAAAGTCGAGACAGGATACCTCTCTTAGGAAACATCTATACTGAGAATAATACATCTGAAGTTCAGTATATAGAACTAAAGCATTGTTTACAGTTTTATCCCCAGTAAATTGCGCAGCAGAGGGTTGTCTTTTGAAGTTCACTGTCATTATTCTTGTCCAAGTCAAACTTAGCATAACCACAGCAGCCAATAAGAGAAACCAGTAAGAATGTAAGATGTCAAGCAAATGCTAAACTATAAGACAATAGTTTCCTGAAGTATCGGAAGTACACTCCGGTCACTGCAATGCCACCATGCACCCTAGGTATTCGACACAATGCACAGCCCAGGAAAAGCAATATAAGCAGCAGCAGCAGCAACCTATGTCGTAGAAAAGGCTACAATTGTTCTTGATTCAAAGTTCCACCTCACCGCGGCGCCACACTCCAGGCTCTCAGCGCCAGGGGAACGCGCCGCGCCTTACCCGGACCGTACATCACTTGTTCGGCCAAATGGCGGCCAGAAGAAACGAAAAATGGAAGGGAGATAACAAGAAACGAGGAACGGGGAAGCTTCTTACGCGGTCTATCAGTCGAGGGTCGTCCTCGCCGGAGAGCGCGCCGTTCCCGACGCTGGCAACGAACTCACAGCGCAGCCGGCGGCTGCCGCGTCCGGAGGCGCTGCTCGCTGAGGCGCACGGCGCGGGGACTCTCCTGCGGGGACGGGGCAGGATGGCCGGGGTGAAACGTGCGGCGGCGGCGGCGGCGGCTGTGGCCATTGGTTGCGTGGCGGCTGAGGTCCACGGGGCCGCGTGCTCGATTTGTCGGGGTGGAGTGAAGGGGGAGAAGTGCTTCAAGAAGTTCGGACAGGGAGGGTTTAGAGCGGCGGATCGATCGCATTTAGATTCGTGCAGCGACACGGTGAGTTTAGGCCTTTTGGTTCATGGTAGGGTATAGGAATGTCCTAAGAATAGGAAAGCTGTAGAAAATGAAACGGCATGTATGTTAAATTTTATGAACATAAAAAGGAGATGTCATTTGGTTCATATGATCGGACATTTTTCTCTGTTGAGTCCAAGATAATGTACTTTTTTTCTCCTTTGAAATATGAAGGATAGAAGTCAATCCTGTATGGAAATGTGATTCTATTCCTATAAATCAAAGGACTAAAGGAATATTTTCTACGGAAATCCTATAATACATAATTCTTATAAAATTCATGTAAACCAAAGGAGGCCTTAATTTTTTTTTGAGAAAACATCTGATCTATTCATCTCCAATCATAGCAGTACAAATCAGAAATAATAAAAAATTACATTCAGATTCATAGTCCACCTAGCGACGACTACAAGCACTGAAGCGAGCCAAAGACGCGCCACCGTCATTGCCCCTTCCTCACCGGATTCGGCAAAACTTGTTTAGTAGACAGTCGACAATCGTCGCCGATGAAAAGTAGCGTAGATCAGAAGGATTCAACCTGAAGACACACGAATGTAGACGAACGACGAACATATCCGAGCAGATCCAGAAAAGGTAGATTAACCAGAGACACACCTTCACACGCCCACCGACGATGCTAGACATGCCATCGGAATGGGGGCTAGGAGGGGATCACCTTATTGCATCTTCAAGAAGCCGCCGCCATCTCGCCTTCTTTAGCAGGATATATACCCTAAGAAAACTCGAAGTAATATCTAAAAAAGTCGTGTGTTCTTTGTGCAAACATCTCGGTGGTGGATACACCATTGCGGAAAAAAGTCTAGTGCTCTATTCCCAAAGTGGTCAGTCGTCTTGGGCAGCGGTCCATGCCAAAGAGCTTATAGTGCTTTGGTCTCGTCGATCTTCACATGCTGAAGGGGAGGGGGGAGTAGGGCCCTTCACAGTTGAAAGATCGTGGATGTCGCATAGCGGGAGGTGAATAGGCGCTTTAAAATAGTTACGGTTTAGAATTGAACAAATGTGAAATAAAACTAGCGGTTAATTTGTGAAGCACAAAACCTAAAAAGACTAGGCTCACCTATGTGCACTAACAACTTATGCTAAGCAAGATAAACAACTAGGTGATAGCAAGATATATGACAAGAAACAATATGACTATCACAAAGTAAAGTTCATAAGTAAAGGGCTCGGGTAAGAGATAACCGAGGCACGCGGAGACGATAATGTATCCCAAAGTTCACACCCTTGCGGATGTTAATCTCCGTTTGAAGCGGTGTGGAGGCACAATGCTCCCCAAGAAGCCACTAGGGCCACCATAATCTCCTCACGCCCTCGCACAATGCAAGATGATGTGATTCCACTAAGGGACCCTTGAGGGCGGTCACCGAACCCGTACAAATGGCAACCCTTGGGGGCGGTCACTGATACGTCTCCAACGTATCTATAAGTTTTGATTGTTCCATGCTATTATATTATCAATCTTGAATGTTTTATATGCATTTATATGCTATTTTATATGATTTTTGGGACTAACATATTAATCTAGAGCCCAGTGCCAGTTTCTATTTTTTTCCTTGTTTTTGAGTTTTACAGAAAAGGAATACCAAACGGAGTCCAATTGACGTGCCAATTTTTAATGATTTTTTATGGACCAAAAGAAGCCCCCGAAGTAAAAGAGTTGGGCCAGAAGAGTCCCTACCCATCCACGAGGGTGGAGGGCACGCCCTACCCCCCTGGGCGCGCCCCCTGCCTCGTGGATGACTCGGAGACCCCCCCCCCCTGACGTGAGACCGACGCCAACAATTCCTATAAATACAGAAACCCCCGAAAAGAAACCTAGATCGGGAGTTCCGCCGCCGCAAGCCTTTGTAGCCACCAAAAATAAATCGGGACCGTGTTCCGGCACCCTGCCGAAGGGGGATCCATCACCGGTGGCTATCTTCATCATCCTGATGCTCTCCATGACGATGAGGGAGTAGTTCACCCTCAGGGCCGAGGCTATGTACCAGTAGCTATATGTTTGATCTCTCTCTCTCTCTCGTGTTCTTGATATGGCACGATCTTGATGTACCGCGAGCTTTGCTATTATAGTTCGATTTTATGATGCTTCTCCCCCTCTACCTCTTGTAATGGATTGAGTTTTCCCTTTGAAGTTATCTTATCGGATTGAGTCTTTAAGGATTTGAGAACACTTTATGTATGTCTTGCGTGGGATACACGTGGTGACAATGGGGTATTCTATTGATTCACTTGACGTATGTTTTGGTGATCAACTTGCGGGTTCCGTGATCTTGGGAATCTATGCATAGGGGTTGGCACACGTTTTCGTCTTGACTCTCCAGTAGAAACTTTGGGGCACTCTTTGAAGTTCTTTGTGTTGGTTGAATAGATGAATCTGAGATTGTATGATGCATATCGTATAATCATGCCCGCGGATACTTGAGGTGACATTGGAGTATCTAGGTGACATTAGGGTTTTGGTTGATGTGTGTCTTAAGGTGTTATTTTACTACGAACTCTAGGGCTGTTTGTGACACTTATAGGAATAGCCCAATGGATTGATCGGAAAGAATAACTTTGGGGTGGTTTCGTACCCTACAATAATATCTTCGTTTGTTCTCCACTATTAGTGACTTTGGAGTGACTCGTTGTTCCACGTTGAGGGATTGTTATATGATCTAATTATGTTATTATTGTTGAGAGAACTTGCACTAGTGAAAGTATGAACCCTAGGCCTTGTTTCGAAGCATTGCAATACCGTTTTCCCTCACTTTTGTTACTTGATACCTTGCTGTTTTTATAATTTCATATTACAAAAAACCCATATCTACCATACATGTTGCACTTGTATCACCATCTCTTCGCCGAACTAGTGCACCTGTACAATTTACCATTGTATTGGGTGTGTTGGGGACACAAGAGACTCTTTGTTATTTGGTTGCAGGGTTGTTTGAGAGAGACCATCTTCATCCTACGCCTCCCACAGATTGATAAACCTTAGGTCATCCACTTGAGGGAAATTTGCTACTCTCCTACAAACCTCTACACTTGGAGGCCCAACAATATCTACAAGAAGAAGGTTGCGTAGTAGACATCAAGCTCTTTTCTGGCGCCGTTGCCGGGGAGGTTAGTACTTGAAGTTATATCTTTAGATCTTGCAACCGAATCTTTTTGTTTCTTATTTATCACTAGTTTAGTCTATAAAAGAAAACTACAAAAAAATGGAATTGAGGTTGCCTCATATGCTTCATCTTTTTAATGTCTTTCGTGAAAATAAGGATTCCGATAATTGTGCCAAAGTGTTAGAAGAAGGATGCATTAAAATGTTTGGCACTAAATCTTTGAATGATGAGCATGATTGCAATGTTGTTAGTATGAATTTCTTGAATATCCATGGTGCTAATGATATGCAAAGCTACATGCTTGGGGATGCTATGTTTGATGAAGATGATATTTTTTTGTCCCCCAAGTTTTGATGATAATATTATTATGATGATAGCATGCCTCCTATTTATGATGATTATATTGATGAAAGTGGGTTTGGAAGTGTGTCAACTTTAGGAAGTAATGATCCCACTATTTTGGAGGGTGTTGAATCTTATTGTGATAATTATGAAAGTGGATTTGGAGAGGTCATGACTTTATTTAGTGATGAATCCACTATTTCGGAAGAGGTTCCAATTGATTATGAGAACAAAGTTGCTATCTATGATGATTATTGTGATGACATGTATGCTATAAGGAATAATGAGAACCATGAAACTTGTCATCTTGATTTTAATTTTCAATTGGATTATGCCTCACATGATAGTTATTTTGTTGAGTTTGCTCCCACTGCTATTCATGAGAAGAAATTTGCTTATGTGGAGAGTAATAAAAATTCTATGCTTGTGAATCATGAAAATAGTGCTTTATGTGATGGTTATATTGTTGAATTCATTCATGATGCTACTAAAAATTATTATGAGGGAGGAATATATGCTTGTAGGAATTGCAATAATATCAAGTTTCCTCTCTATGTGTTGAAAGTTTTGAAGTTATGTTTGTTTTGCCTTCCTGTGCTAGTTGATTCTTGCTCCCATAAGTTGTTTGCTCACAAAATCCCTAGGCATAGGAAGTGGGTTAGACTTAAATTTGCTAGTCATATTCTTCATGATGCCCCCATTATGTTTTGATTCTTATCTTTTTATGTGAGCATCATTGAAATCATCATGCCTAGCTAAAAAGGCATTAAAGAAAAGCGCTTGTTGGGAGACAACCCAATATTTACCCCTACTGTTTTTTTGTGTTAACATGATTAAGCTACTGTAGTAATCATGTTTTATAGCTTTTGTTTCAATAAAGTGCCAAGTAAAGCCTTTAGGATAGCTTGTGGTGATAGTTGTGTTGATCCTGCTGAAAATCAGAAACTTTTGCACTTAGTAAATAATTTCCAGAATCTTATTGAAACGTGCTTTTGACCTAATTATTTTTTATATGGATTGGTGCACAAACTTCTTAGATGTAAATAAGTTTTTCAGAATTTTTGGAGTTACAGAAGTATTCGAGAGTTACATATTACTACAGCCTGTTCTGTTTTTGACAGATTCTGTTTTCTATGTGTTGTTTGCTTATTTTGATGAATCTATGAGTAGTATCGGAGGGTATGAACCGTAGAGAAGTTGGAATACAATAGATATTACACCAATATGAATTTAGAATGAGTTCACAACAGTACAAAAAGTGGTGATTTTATTTTCTTATACTATCGGAGCTTACGAGTTTTCTGTTGAGTTTTGTGTTGTGAAGTTTTCAAGTTTTGGATGAAGTTTCGATGGACTACGGAATAAGGAGTAGAAAGATCCTAAGATTGGGGATGCCCAAGGCACCCCAAGGTAATATTCAAAGAATACCCAAGCAACTAATCTTGGGGATGCCCCGGAAGGCATCCCCTCTTTCGTCTTCGTTCATCGGTAACCTTACTTGGAGCTATATTTTTATTCATCACATGATATGTGTTTTGCTTGGAGCATCATTTTATTTTATTTTGTTTTGCTTGCTGTTTTAATAATATCCCAAGATCTGAAATTCTTAAATGTTAGAGAGTCTTCACATAGTTGCACAATTATTCGACTACTCATTGATCTTCACTTATATCTTTTGGAGTAGTTTGTCACTTGCTCTAGTGCTTCACTTATATCTTTTAGAGCACGTCGGTGGTTTTATTTTGAAGAAATTGATGAACTCTCATGCTTCACTTATATTATTTTGAGAGTATTTTAGAACAGCATGGTAATTTGCTTTGGTTATAAATTTAGTCCTAATATGATGTGCATCCAAGAGGGATATAATAAAAACTTTCATATAAAGTGCATTGAATACTATAAGAAGTTTGTTTCTTTATGATTGTTTTGAGATATGAAGATGGTGATATTAGAGTCATGCTAGTGAGTAATTGTGAATTTGAGAAATACTTGTGTTGAGGTTTGTGAGTCCCGTAGCAAGCACGTATGCTAACCGTTGTGTAACAAATTTGAAGCATGAGGTATCTCTTTGATTGTCCTCCTTATGTGTGGAGGCCGGGATCGCGCGATGGTTAACTCCTACCAACCCTTCCCCTAGGAGCATGCGTGTAGTGCTTGGTTTTGATGACTTGTAGATTTTTGCAATAAGTATGTGAGTTCTTTATGACTAATGTTGAGTCCATGGATTATACGCACTCTCACCCTTCCACCATTGCTAGCCTCTCTTGTGCCGCACAACTTTCGCCGGTACCATACACCCACCATTTACCTTCCTCAAAACAGCCACCATACCTACCTATTATGGCATTTCCATAGCCATTCCGAGATATATTGCCATGCAACTTTCCGCCATTTCGTTTATTATGACATGTTTCATCATTGTCAAATTGCTTTGCATGATCATGTAGTTGACATTGTATTTATGGCAAAGCCACCGTTCATAATTCTTTCATACATGTCACTCTTGAATCATTGCACATCCCGGTACACCACCGGAGGCATTCATATAGAGTCATATTTTGTTGTAAGTATCGAGTTGTAAGTAAATAAAAGTGTGATGATCTTCACTATTAGAGCATTGTCCCATGTGAGGAAATAAAAAAAAAGAGGCAAAAGAAGCCAATCAAAAAAAAGAGAAGGCCCAAAAAAAACAAAAAAAAACAAAAAAATGAGAGAAAAAGAGAGAAGGGGCAATGCTACTATCCTTTACCACACTTGTGCTTCAAAGTAGCACCATGATCTTCATGATAGAGAGTCTCCTATGTTGTCACTTTCATATACTAGTGGGAATTTTTCATTATAGAACTTGGCTTGTATATTCCAATGATGGGCTTCCTCAAATGCCCTAGGTATTCATGAGCAAGCAAGTTAGATGCACACCCACTTAGTTTCTTTTTGAGCTTTCATACACTTATAGCTTTAGTGCATCCGTTGCATGGCAATCCCTACTCACTCACATTGATATCTATTGATGGGCATCTCCATAGCCCATTGACCCATTGATATGCCTAGTTGATGTGAGACTATCTCCTCTTTTTTATTTTCTCCAAAACAACCATTCTATTCCACCTATAGTGCTATGTCCATGGCTCACGCTCATGTATTGCGTGAAAGTTGAAAAAGTTTGAGAATACTAAAGTATGAAACAATTGCTTGGCTGAAATCGGGGTTGTGCATGATTTAAATATTTTGTGTGACGGGAGCATACCCAAAACTATATGATTTTGTAGGGATAAGCTTTCTTTGTCCATGTTATTTTGAAAAGACATAATTGCTTCGTTAGTATGCTTGAAGTATTATTGTTTTTATGTCAATATTAAACTTTTGTTTTGAATCTTACGGATCTGAACATTCATACCACAATAAAGGAAATTACATGGATAAATATGTTAGGTAGCATTCCACGTCAAAAATTCTGTTTTTATCATTTACCTACTCGAGGACGAGCAGGAATTAAGCTTGGGGATGCTTGATACGTCTCCAACATATCTATAATTTTTTATTGTCCATGCTATTATATTATCAATCTTGGATGTTTTATATGCATTTATATGCTATTTTATATGATTTTTGGGACTAATATATTAACCTAGAGCCCAGTGCCAGTTTATGTTTTTTCCTTGTTTTTGAGTTTTACAGGAAAGGAATACCAAATGGAGTCCAACTAACGTGCCAATTTTGGATGATTTTTATGGACCAAAAGAAGCCCCTAAAGTAAAAGAGTTGGGCCAGAAGAGTCCCAAGCCATCCATGAGGGTGGAGGGCGCGCCCTACCCCCTGGGCGCGCCCCTGACTCGGAGACCCCCTGACGTGAGACCGATGCAAAAAATTCCTATAAATACAGAAACCCCTGAAAAGAAACCTATATCGGGAGTTCCGCCACCGCAAGCCTCTGTAGCCACCAAAAACCAATCGGGACCCTGTTCCGGCACCCTGCCGGAGGAGAGATCCATCACCGGTGGCCATCTTCATCATCCCGGCGCTCTCCATGATGAGGAGGGAGTATTTCACCCTCGGGGCTGAGGGTATGTACCAGTAGCTATGTGTTTGATCTTTCGCTCTCTCTCTCTCTCTCTCTCTCTCTCTCTCGTGTTCTTGATATGGCACGACCTTGATGTACCGCGAGCTTTGCTATTATAGTTGGATTTTATGATGCTTCTTGCTACCTCTTGAGCATGCGTTTGTTTTCCCTTGAAGAGGAAAGGGTGATGCAACAAAGTAGCGTAAGTATTTCCCTTGGTTTTTGAGAACCAAGGTATCAATCCAGTAGGAGGCTACACTCAAATCCCTTGTACCTGCACAAACAAATAAGAACCTTGCAACCAACGCGATAAAAGGGTTGTCAATCCCTTCACGGCCACTTGCAAAAGTGAGATCTGATAGAGATAATAAATATTTTTGGTATTTTTTATGATATAGATTGGAAATTAAAGATTGCAAAATGAAGTAGATTGGAACTTATGATGGAAGATAGACCCGGGGGTCATAGGTTTCACTAGTGGCTTGTCTCAAGATAGCATAAGTATTACGGTGGGTCAACAAATTACTGTCGAGCAATTGATAGAAAAGTGCATAGTTATGAGATTATCTAGGCATGATCATGTATATAGGCATCATGTCCGCGACAAGTAGACTTACTCCTGCCTGCATCTACTACTATTACTCCACACATCGACCGCTATCCAGCATGCATCTAGAGTATTAAGTTCATAAGAACAGAGTAACGCATTAGGCAAGATGACATGATGTAGAGGGATAAACTCAAGCAATATGATATAAACCCCATCTTTTTATCCTCGATGGCAACAATACAATACGTGCCATGATGCCACTACTGTCACTGGGAAAGGACACCACAAGATTGAACCCAAAGCTAAGCACTTCTCGCATTGCAAGAAAGATCAATCTAGTAGGCCAAACCAAACTGATAATTCGAAGAGACTTGCAAAGATAAAAAATCATACATAAAATAATTCAGAGGAGATTCAAATATTGTTCATAGATAATCTTGACGATAAACCCACAATTCGTCGGAACTCGACAAACACACCACAAAAAGTGTTACATCGAATAGATCTCCAAGAAGATCGAGGAGAACTTTGTATTGAGATTCAAAGATAGAGAAGAAGCCATCTAGCTAATAACTATGGCCCCGAAGGTCTGAGATAAACTACTCACACTTCATCGGAGAGGTTATGGTGTTGATGTAGAAGCCCTTCGTGATCGATTCCCCCTCCGGCGGAGCACCGGAAAAGGCCCCAAGATGGGATCTCACGGGTACAGAAGGTTGCGGTGATGGAAATAGGGTTTTGTGGTGCTCTCGGATGTTTTCAGGGTATATGAGTATATATAGGCAAAAGAAGTCGGTCAGGGGAGCCACGAGGGTGGGGGCATGCCTACCCCCCTAAGCGCACCCCCTGCCTCGTGGCCGCCTCGTTGCTTCCTTGATGTCCACTCCAAGTCTCTTGGATTGCGTTTGTTCCAAAAACGATTCTCCCGAAGGTTTCATTCCGTTTGGACTCCATTTGATATTACTTTTCTGCGAAACACTGAAATAGGCAAAAAATCAGCAATTTGCACTGGGCCTCCGGTTAATAGGTTAGTCCCAATAATAATATAAAGTGTATAATAAAGCCCATTAAACATCCAAAACAGATAATATAATAGCATGGAAAAATCAAAAATTATAGATACGTTGGAGACGTATCGAGCATCCCCAAGCTTAATTCCTGCTCGTCCTCAAGTAGGTAAATGATAAAAACAGAATTTTTGATGTGGAATGCTACCTAACATAATTTTCAATGTAATTCTCTTTATTGTGGCATGAATGTTCAAATCCAAAAGGTTCAAGATAAAAGTTTAATATTGACATAAAAATAGTAATACTTCAAGCATGCTAACCAAGCAGTTTATGTCTTATCAAAATAACATAGCCAAAGAAAGCTTAGCCCTACAAAATCATATAGTTTGGCCATGCTTCATTTTCGTCACACAAGATGCTCCCATTATGCTCCCCGGTTTCAGCCAAGCAATTGGTTCATACTTTTTTAACGCGCTTCAGCTTTTTCAACCCTCACGCAATACATGACTGTAAGCCATGGACATAGCACTATGGGTGGAGTAGAGTGTGATGATAGGGATTATGTGAGAAAACAAAAAAGGAGAAAGTGTCATATTGAAGCGGCTAATCAAGGGGTATGGAGATGCCCATCAATTGATGTTAATACGAGGAGTAGGGATTGCCATGCAACGGATGCACTAGAGCTATAAATGTATGAAAGCTCATCAAAAGAAATTAAGTGGGTGTGCATCCAACTTGCTTGCTCACGAAGACCTAGGGCAATTTGAGGAAGCCCAAAATTGGAATATACAAGCCAAGTTCTATAACAAAAAATTCCCACTAGTATATGAAAGTGACAAAATAAGAAACTCTCTATCATGAAGATCATGGTGCTATTTTGAAGCACAAGTGTGGAAAAAGAATAGTAACATTGTCCCTTCTCTATTTTTCTCTCATTTTTTATTTGGGCTTCTTTGGCCTCTTTATTTTCTCTTTTTTTATTTTTTTATTTGGGCTTCTTTGGCCTCTTTTATTTTTCATGAAGTCCGGAGTCTCATCCCGACTTGTGGGGGAATCATAGTATCCATCATCCTTTCCTCACATGGGAAAATGCTCTAATAATGATGATCGTCACACTTTTATTTACTTACAACTCAAGAATTACAACTCAATACTTAGGACAAAATATGACTCTATGTGAATGCCTCCGCCGGTGTACCGGGATATGCAATGAATCAAGAGCGACATGTATGAAAGAATTATAAAGGTGGATTTGCCACAAATACAATGTCAACTACATGATCATGCAAAGCAATATGACAATGATGGAGCGTGTCATAATAAACGGAACGGTGGAAAGTTGCATGGAAATATATCTCGGAATGGCTATGTAAATGTCATAATAGGTAGGTATGGTGGCTGTTTTGAGGAAGATATAAGGAGGTTTATGTGTGATAGAGCGTATCGTATCACGGGGTTTGGATGCACCGGCGAAGTTTGCACCAACTCTCAAGGTGAGAAAGGGAAATGCACGGTACCGTAGAGGCTAGCAAATTGCGGAAGGGTAAGAGTGTGTATAATCCATGGAACCACATTAGTCATAAAGAACTCATATACTTATTGCAAAAGTTTATTAGCCCTCTAAGCAAAGTACTACTACGCATGCTCCTAGGGGAGGGATTGGTAGGAGTTAACCATCGTGTGATCCCGACCTCCACTCATAAGGAAGGCAATCAAAGAACACCCCATGATTCAAACTTGTCAGACAACGTTCACCATACGTGCATGCTACGGGACTTGCCAACTTTAACACAAGTATTTCTCAATTTCATAATTACCCAACTAGCATGACTCTAACATTACCACCTTTATATATCAAAACAATTATCAAGTATCAAATGTATCATAGTGTTTAATGCACTCCATATGAAAGTTTTTATTTTACCCAACTTGGATGCCCATCATATTAGGACTAATTTTATAGCCAAAGCAAATTACCATGCTGTTCTAAAAGACTTTCAAAATAATATAAGTGAACCATGAGAGATCAATAATTTCTATAAAATAAAACCACTGCCGTGCTCTAAAAAGATATAAGTGAAGTACTAGAGCAAAATTGTCTAGCTCAAAAGATATAAGTGAAGCACATAGAGTATTCTAATAAATTCCGATTCATGTGTGTCTCTCCAAAAGGTGTGTACAGCAAGGATGATTGTGATAAACTAAAAATCAAAGACTCAAATCATATAAGATGCTCCAAGCAAAACACATATCATGTGGTGAATAAAAATATAGCATCAAGTAAAGTTACCGATGGACGAAGACGAAAGAGGGGATGCCTTCCGAGGCATCCCCAAGCTTAGGCTTTTGGTTGTCCTTGAATTTTACCTTGGGGTGTCTTAGTCATCCCCAATCTTAGGCTCTTGCCACTCCTTATTCCATAATCCATCAAATCTTTACCCAAAAACTTGAAAACTTCACAACACAAAACTCAACAGAAAATCTCATGAGCTCCGTTAGTGCAAGAAAAAAACCACCACTTTAAGATACTGTAATGAACTCATTATTTATTTATATTGGTGTTAAACCTACTGTATTCCAACTTCTCTATGGTTCATACCCCCCGATACTAGCCATAGATTCATCAAAATAGGCAAACAACACACGAAAAACAGAATCTGTCAAAAACAGAACAGTCTGTAGTAATCTCTAACTCTCGAATACTTCTGGAAGCCCAAAAATCCTACCAAATTAGTCAGTCCTAGGTAATTTGTATATCAATCTTCTGCAAAAAGAATCAACTGAAAATCACGTTTATGTGATTTATGAAAATTATTCTAGTGAGCGCAAAAGTTTCTGTTTTTCAGCAAGATCAAATTAACTATCACCGTAGGTTATCCTAAAGGTTTTACTTGGCACAAAAACTAATTAAAACACAAAACCACATATAACCAGAGGCTAGATGAATTATTTATTACCGAACCGGAACAAAAACCAATAAACAAAAATAAAATTGGGTTGCCTCCCAATAAGCGCTATCGTTTAACGCCCCTAGCTAGGCATAAGATTTCAACGATGCTCACACGAAAGATAATAATTGCAACACAAAGAGAGCATCATGAAACATGTGACAAACACATTTAAGTCTAACATACTTCCTATCCATATGCATTTTATAATCAAACAAATTATCAAGGGAAGCAAAAACTACCATATGCAAGGAAGAAGAGAGAAACAATAGCAATCTCAACATAACGAGAGGTAATTTAGTAACATGAAAATTTCTACAACCATATTTTCCTCTCTCATAATAATTACATGTAGTATCATAAGCAAATTCAACAATATAGCTATCACAAACATATTCTTAACACGATCCACATGTATGCAAAGTTGACACTCTTCCAAAATAGTGGGATTAACATTAACTAAAGTCATGACCTCTCCAAACCCACTTTTATCAAAAACTTCATAAGATTGAACATTCTCCAAATATGTGAGATCTAAAGTTGACACTCTTCCAAACCCAGTTTCAATATAATTGCAAGCATTATTATCAATCTCATATTCATCATGGGGCTTAAATAAATTTTCAAGATCATAAGAAGAATCACCCCAATCATGATCATTGCAACAAGTAGTAGACATAGCAAAACTAGCATCCCCAAGCTTAGGGTTTTGCATATTATTAGCACAATTGACATCAAGAGAATTTATAGTAACATCATTGCAATCATGCTTTTGATTCAAGGAACTATCAAGTATGCGTGCAATAGCAATAATCTCATGTTTAACATAAGGAACTATAGCAAATTCATCTCCATAAATATTGGCATCATGGCCATAAGAATAACAAGCATCATGTTCATCAAGGGATATTTCAATCAAATCATCGGAATCATCATTATCTATAAATTTATGCATATCATTATTTTCTTCCAAAGCAACGATCATTCTTTCAATAAATTCTTTGACATAGACATTATGAGCATAATTTTCATAGCAATATTTAAGTATGTCAAAAATTTCAGATTTGTAGAGAGTATTATCATACTTTTCAATCAAAGAAGAAACTTCATGAGCACCCTTAAAAACGACAAATTCTTCAAATTGTTCGATATCATAGTAACTATAAACACCCTTTCCATAAGAATATAAGATTTCATTATCATTAAACTCACATAGGTAAGGAAGGTGTTTTTAGGGTTCTTAGAGCAACAAGTAAAATTATAAATTTCACAAAGATTCCAAGCATAGCATAGCAAACTATTTATTTGATACCATAAGAGCTTCCCCTTTTCAGACAAATGATGATGCACAAAATGAGCATGCTCATCTAAAGATTTTCTCTCAACTAAACTAGTTGGGGTTTCAGCACGAGCACATATAGATCGAATATGATCCAAGTAGAACACTTTAAGTGGATCCATAACAATAGATTTTTAGCAAGAAAATATGCAAGCACATATAGGGCACATGGACACACTAGCAAACATAAGATCGAACAGAAAAAGGGCGAATAAAATGGCAAGGGTGAAGTGGGGGAGAGGAAAACGAGAGGCAAATGGCAAATAATGTGATGCAAGGGATAAGAGTTTGTGATGGGTACTTGGTATGTCTTGACTTGTGTGTAGACTCCCCGGCAATGGCGCCAGAAATCCTTCTTGCTACCTCTTGAGCATGCGTTGGTTTTCCCTTGAAGAGGAAAGGATGATGCAGCACAGTAGCGTAAGTATTTCCCCTCAGTTTTTGAGAACCAAGGTATCAATCCAATAGGAGGCTACACTAAAATCCCACATACATGCACAAACAAATAAGAACCTTGCAACCAACACGATAAAGGGGTTGTCAATCCCTTAACGGCCACTTGCAAAAGTGAGATCTGATAGAGATAATAAATCTTTTTGGTATTTTTATGATATAGATTGGAAAGTAAAGATTGCAAGATAAAATAGATCGGAAACTTATATGATGGAAAATAGACCCGGGGGCCATATGTTTCACTAGTGGCTTCTCTCAAGATAGCATAAGTATTACGGTGGGTGAACAAATTAATGTCGAGCAATTGATAGAAAAGTGCATAGTTATGAGAATATCTAGGCATGATCATGTATATAGGCATCACATCCGCGACAAGTAGATCAAAACGATTCTGCATCTACTACTATTACTCCACACATCGACCGCTATCCAGCATGTGCTACCTCTTGAGCACTGCGTTGGTTTTCCCTTGAAGAGGAAAGGGTGATGCAGCAAAGTAGCGTAAGTATTTCCCTCAGTTTTTGAGAACCAAGGTATCAATCCAGTAGGAGGCTCCATGCGAGTCCCTCGTACCTACACAAACAAACAAGAACCTCGCAACCAACGCGATAAAGGGGTTGTCGATCCCTTCACGGCCACTTGCGGAAGTGAGATCTGATAGAGATAATAAGATAAGATAATTTTTTTTGGTATTTTTCTGATATAGATTGGAAATTAAAGATTGCAAAATAAAGTAGATTGGAACTTATATGATGGAAGATAGACCCGGGGGCCATAGGTTTCACTAGTGGCTTGTCTCAAGATAGCATAAGTATTACGGTGGGTGAACAAATTACTGTTGAGCAATTGATAGAAAAGTGCATAGTTATGAGATTATCTAGGCATGATCATGTATATAGGCATCACGTCCGCGACAAGTAGACCGACTCCTGCCTGCATCTACTATTATTACTCCACACATCGACCGCTATCCAGCATGCATCTAGAGTATTAAGTTCATAAGAACAGAGTAACGCATTAGGCAAGATGACATGATGTAGAGGGATAAAGTCAAGCAATATGATATAAACCCCGTCTTTTTATCCTCGATGGCAATAATACATTACGTGCCTTGCTGCCCCTGCTGTCACTGGGAAAGGACACCGCAAGATTGAACCCAAAGCTAAGCACTTCTCCCATTGCAAGAAAGATCAATCTAGTAGGCCAAACCAAACTGATAATTCGAAGAGACTTGCAAAGATAACCAATCATACATAAAAGAACTGAGAGGAGATTCAAATATTTATCATAGATAAACTTGATCATAAACCCACAATTCATCGGATCTCGACAAACACACCGCAAAAAGAGTTACATCAAATAGATCTCTAAGAAGATCGAGGAGAACTTTGTATTGAGATTCAAAGAGAGAGAAGAAGCCATCTAGCTAATAACTATGGACCCGAAGGTCTATGGTAAACTACTCACAACTCATAGGAGAGGCCTTGGTGATGATGTAGAGGCCCTCCATGATCGATTCCCACTCCGGTGGAGTGCCGCAAAAGGCTCCAAGATGGGATCTCACGGGTACAGAAGGTTGCGGCGGTGGAAATAGGGTTTCATGGTGCTCCTGGATGTTTTCAGGGTAAGGAGGTATATATGGGCGAAGGAGGTCGGTCAGGGGAGCCACGAGGGGCCCACGAGGGTGGGGGGCATGCCCACCCCCCTAGGGCGCGCCCTGCACCCTCGTGGCCGCCTCGGCTGCTTCTTGACGTCCACTCCAAGTCTCTTGGATTGCGTTTGTTCCAAAAAGATCGCTCCCAAAGGTTTCATTCCGTTTGGACTCTGTTTGATATTCCTTTTCTTTGAAACACTAAAATAAGAAGAAAAAAAACAGCAATTTGGGCTGGGCTTCGGTTAGTAGGTTAGTCCTAAAAATGATATAAAGGTGTAAAGTAAAGCTCATAAACATCCAAAAAGGGTAATATAATAGCATGGAACAATCAAAAATTATAGATACGTTGGAGACGTATCAAGCATCCCCAAGCTTAATTCATGATCGTCCTCGAGTAGGTAAATGATAAAAACAGAATTTTTGATGTGGAATTCTACCTTGCATATTTCTCAATGTAATTTACTTTATTGTGGCATGAATGTTCAGATCCAAATGATTCAAGATAGAAGTTCATATTGACATAAAAATAGTAATACTTTAAGCATACTAACAAAGCAATCATGTCTTCTCAAAATAACATGGCTAAAGAAAGTTTATCCCTACAAAATCATATAGTTAGGCTATGTTTCATTTTTGTCACACAAAATACTCCCATCATGCACAACCCTGGTTTCAGCCAAGCAATTGGTTCATACTTTCTAACGCGCTTCAGCTTTTTTCAACTCTCACGCAATACATGAGCGTGAGCCATGGATATAGCACTATGGGTGGAATAGAATATGATGATGGAGGTTGTGTGGAGAAGACAAAAAAGGATAAAGTCTCATATTGACGAGGCTAATCAACGGGCTATGGAGATGCCCATCAATTGATGTCAACATGAGGAGTAGGGATTGCCATGCAACGGATGCACTAGAGCTATAAATGTATGAAAGCTCAACAAAAGAAACTAAGTGGGTGTGCATCCAACTTGCTTCTCACGAAGACCTAGGGCACTTTGAGGAAGCCCATCGTTGGAATATACAAGCCAAGTTCTATAATGAAAAATACACACTAGTATATGAAAGTGACAACATAGGAGACTCTCTATTATGAAGAGCATGGTGCTACTTTGAAGCACAAGTGTGGAAAAAGATAGTAACATTGCCCCCCCCTTTTGGGCCTTTGCTTTTTTTATTTGGCCTTTCTTTTTTATTAAGGGACAATGCTCTATTAATGATGATCATCACACTTCTATTTATTTACAACTCATGGATTACAACTCGATACTAGAACAAGATATGACTCTATATGAATGCCTCCGGTGGTGTACCGGGATATGCAATGAATCAAGAGCGACATGTATGAAAGAATTATGAAGGTGGCTTTGCCACAAATATGACGTCAACTACATGATCATGCAAAAGCAATATGACAATGATGGAACGTGTCATAATAAACGGAACGGTGGAAAGTTGCATGGCAATATATCTCGGAATGGCTATGGAAATGCCATAATAGGTAGGTATGGTGGCTGTTTTGAGGAAGATATAAGGAGGTTTATGTGTGATAGAGCGTATCGTATCACGGGGTTTGGATGCACCGGCGAAGTTTGCACCAACTCTCAAGGTGAGAAAGGGCAATGCCCGGTACCGTAGAGGCTAGCAATGATGGAAGGCTAAGAGTGCGTATAATCCATGGACTCACATCCAAAATAGATAATATAATAGCATGGAACAATCAAAAATTATAGATACGTTGGAGACATATCACTTCTCCCCCTCTACCTCTTGTAATGGATTGAGTTTTCCCTTTGAAGTTATCTTATCAGATTGTGTCTTTAAGGATTTGAGAGCACTTTATGTATGTCTTGCGTGGGATACCCGTGGTGACAATGGGGTATTCTATTGATTCACTTGACGTATGTTTTGGTGATCAACTTGTGGGTTCTTTGATCTTGGGAATCTATGCATAGGGGTTGGCACATGTTTTCGTCTTGACTCTCCGGTAGAAACTTTGGGGCACTCTTTAAAGTTCTTTGTGTTCGTTGAATAGATGAATCTGAGATTGTGTGATGCATATCATATAATTAATCATGCCCGTGGATACTTGAGGTGACATTGGAGTATCTAGGTGACATTAGGGTTTTGGTTGATGTGTGTCTTGAGGTGTTATTTTACTATGAACTCTAGGGCTGTTTGTGACACTTATATGAATAGCCCAATGGATTGATCGGAAAGAATAACTTTGAGGTGGTTTCGTACCCTACAATAATCTCTTCGTTTGTTCTCCGCTATTAGTGACTTTGGAGTGACTCTTTGTTGCATGTTGAGGGATTGTTATATGTTCTAATTATGTTATTATTGTTGAGAGAACTTGCACTAGTGAAAGTATGAACCCTAGGCCTTGTTTTGAAGCGTTGCAATACCGTTTTCCCTCACTTTTGTTACTTCCTAACTGTTTTTGTAATTTCATATTACAAAAAATCCATATCTACCATCCATATTGCACTTGTATCACCATCTCTTTGCCGAACTAGTGCACCTATACAATTTACCATTGTATTGGGTGTGTTGGGGACACAAGAGACTCTTTGTTATTTGGTTGCAGGGTTGATTGAGAGAGACCATCTTCATCCTACGCCTCCCACGGATTGATAAACCTTAGGTCATCCACTTGAGGGAAATTTGCTACTGTCCTACAAACCTCTGCACTTGGAGGCCCAACAACGTCTACAAGAAGAAGGTTGCGTAGTAGACATCAGTCACCAAACCCGTACACTTTAGCAACCCTCGGGGGCGGTCACCGGAACCCATCAAATTTCTCGGGGTGATCTCCACAACCTAATTGGAGACCCCGACACTTTCCTGGAGCTTCACACCACAATGATTGAGCTCCGAACACCACCAACCGTCTAGGGCGCCCAAGCACCCAAGAGGAACAAGATCAAGGGTACCAAGCACCCAAGAGTAATAAGCTTCTCAACTTGTAGCTTCCATGTATCACCGTGGAGAACTCAAACCAATGCACCAAATGCAATGGCAAGGGCACATGGAGTGCCCAAGTCCTTCTATCCCAAATCCCACTAGAGCAACTAATGCTAGGGAGGAGAATGAGAGGAAGAACAAGAAGAAGAACACCAAGAACTCCAAGATCTAGATCCAAGGGCTTCCCCTCACATAGAGGAGAAAGTGATTAGTGGAAATGTGGATCTAGATCTCCTCTCCATTTTCCCCAAAAAACTAGCAAGAATCCATGGAGGGATCGATAGATAGCAAGCTTGAAGAAGGTTTTCAACAATGGTGGAAGAACACGAGCTCAAAGGGTAAGGTTTATTGGGGAAGAAGACCTGATGACCCACAAGTGTAGGGGATCTGTCGTAGTCCTTTCGATAAGTAAGAGTGTCGAACCCAACGAGGAGCAGAAGGAAATGACAAGCGGTTTTTAGTAAGGTATTCTCTGCAAGCACTGAAATTATCGGTAACATATAGTTTTGTGATAAGGTAATTCGTAACGGGTAACAAGTAATGAAAGTAAATAAGGTGCAGCAAGGTGGCCCAATCCTTTTTGTAGCAAAGGACAAGCCTGGAAAAATTCTTATATAGAGAAAAGTGCTCCCGAGGACACATGGGAATTATCATCAAGCTAGTTTTCATCACGCTCATATGATTCACGTTCGTTACTTTGATAATTTGATATGTGGGTGGACCAGTGCTTGGGTACTGCCCTTTCTTGGACAAGCATCCCACTTATGATTTGAATGGGGAACATAGTAATTTCAAAAAAAATCCTACGCACATGCAAGATCATGGTGATGCATAGCAACGAGAGGGGAGAGTGTTGTCCACGTACCCTCGTAGACCGAAAGCGGAAGCATTAGCACAACGTGGTTGATGTAGTCGTACATCTTCAGGACCCGACCGATCAAGTACCAAACGTACGGCAGCTCCGTGTTCAACACACGTTCAGCTCGATGATGTCCCACGAACTCCGATCCAGCAGAGCTTTGCGGGAGAGTTCCGTCAGCATGACGGCGTGATGATGGTGTTGATGATGCTACTAACGTAGGGCTTCGCCTAAGCACTGCTACGATATTACCAAGGTGGAATATGGTAGAGGGGGGCACCGCACACGGCTAAGAGATCAATGATCAATTGTTGTGTCTAGAGGTGCCCCCCTGCCCCCGTATATAAAAGAGCAAGGGGAGAGGCGGCCGGCCTAGGAGGAGGGCGCGCCAAGGGGGAGTCCTACTCCCACCGGGAGTAGGACTCCTCCTTTCCATGTAGTCGTAGGAGAAGGGGGAAAGGGAGAGAGAGAGAGAGAGAGAGAGAGAGAGAGAGAGGGGGGGGGAAGGAAAGGGGGGCGCCGCCCCCCCCTCCTTGTCCAATCCGGACTAGAGGGGGAGGGGGCGTGCGGCCTGCCCTGACCGCCCCTCCTCTTCTCCACTAGGGCCCATGAGGCCCAATTAACCCCCTGGGGGTTCCGGTAACCCCCCGGTACTCCGGTATATGTCTGAAACCTTCCGAAACCATTATGGTGTCCGAACATAGTCATCCAATATATTGATCTTTATGTCTCAACCATTTCAAGACTCCTCGTCATGTCCGTGATCATATCCAGGACTCCGAACTACCTTCGATACATCAAAACACAAAAACTCATAATACCGATCGTCACCAAACTTTAAGCGTGCGGACCCTACGAGTTCGAGAACTATGTAGACATGACCGAGACTCGTTTTCGGTCAATAACCAATAGCAGAACCTGGATGCTCATATTGGTTCCCACATATTCAACGAAGATCTTTATCGGTCAAACCGCATAACTACATACGTTGTTCCCTTTGTCATCGGTATGTTACTTACCCGAGATTCGATCGTCGGTATCTCAATACCTAGTTCAATCTCATTACTGGCAAGTCTCTTTACTCATTATGTAATGCATCATCCGGAACTAACTCATTAGTCACATTGCTTGCAAGGCTTATAGTGATGTGCATTACCGAGAGGGCCCAGAGATACCTCTCCGATAATCGGAGTGACAAATCCTAATCTCGAAATACGCCAACTCAACATGTACCTTCAAAGACACTTGTAGAGCTCCTTTATAATCACCCAGTTATGTTGTGAAGTTTGGTAGCACACAAAGTGTTCCTCCGGTAAACGGAAGTTGCATAATCTCATAGTCATAGAAACATGTATAAGTCATGAAGAAAGCAATAGCAACATACTAAACAATCAAGTGCTAAGCTAACGGAATGGGTCAAGTCAATCACATCATTCTCCTAATGATGTGATCCCGTTAATCAAATTACAACTCATGTCTATGGCTAGGAAACACAACCATCTTTGATCAACGAGCTAGTCAAGTAGAGGCATACTAGTGACACTATGTTTCTCTATGTATTCACACATGTATTATGTTTCCGGTTAATACAATTCTAGCATGAATAATAAACATTTATCATAATATGAGGAAATAAATAATAACTTTATTATTGCCTCTAGGGAATATTTCCTTCAGTCTCCCACTTGCACTAGAGTCAATAATCTAGATTACACAGTAATGATTTTAACACCCATGCAGTCTTGGTGTTGATCATGTTTTGCTCGTGGAAGAGGCTTAACCAACGGGTCTGCAACATTCAGATCCATATGTATCTTGCAAATCTCTATGTCTCCCACCTGGACTTGGTCCCGGATGGAATTGAAGTGTCTCTTGATGTGCTTGGTTCTCTTGTGAAATCTGGATTCCTTTGCCAAGGCAATTGCACTAGTATTGTCACAAAAGATTTCATTGGACCCGATGCACTAGGTATGACACCTAGATCGGATATGAACTCCTTCATCCAGACTCCTTCATTTGCTGCTTCCGAAGCAGCTATGTACTCCGCTTCACACGTAGATCCCGCCACGATGCTTTGTTTAGAACTGCACCAACTGACAGCTCCACCGTTCAATATAAACACGTATCCGGTTTGCGATTTAGAATCGTCCGGATCAGTGTCAAAGCTTGCATCGACGTAACCATTTACGACTAGATCTTTGTCATCTCC
This sequence comes from Triticum aestivum, assembly GCF_018294505.1. Lineage (NCBI taxonomy): Eukaryota > Viridiplantae > Streptophyta > Magnoliopsida > Poales > Poaceae > Triticum > Triticum aestivum. Next base: position 561,108,623 of record NC_057807.1, read on the forward strand.
ATAAACGAGAAACATATCCTTAGTCCTTTTCAGGTACTTCAGGATGTTCTTGACCGTTGTCCAGTGATCCACTCCTGGATTACTTTGGTACCTCCCTGCTAAGCTAATAGCTAGGCACACATCAGGTCTAGTACACAACATTGCATACATGATAGAGCCTATGGCTGAAGCATAGGAAACATCTTTCATTTTCTCTCTATCTTCTGCAGTGGTCGGGCATTGAGTTTGACTCAACTTCACACCTTGTAATACAGGCAAGAACCCTTTCTTTGCCTGATCCATTTTGAACTTTTTCAAAACTTTATCAAGGCATGTGCTTTCTGAAAGTCCAATTAAGAGTCTTGATCTATCTCTATAGATCTTGATGCCAATATATAAGCAGCTTCACCGAGGTCTTTCATTGAAAAACTTTTATTCAAGTATCCTTTTATGCTATCCAGAAATTCTATATCATTTCCAATCAACAATATGTCGTCTACATATAATATCAGAAATGCTACAGAGCTCCCACTCACTTTCTTGTAAATACAGGCTTCTCCAAAAGTCTGTATAAAACCATATGCTTTGATCACACTATCAAAACGTTTGTTCCAACTCCGAGAGGCTTGCACCAGTCCATAAATGGATCGCTGGAGCTTGCACACTTTGTTAGCACCTTTTCGATCGACAAAACCTTATGGTTGCATCATATACAACTCTTCTTCCAGAAATCCATTCAGGAATGCAGTTTTGACATCCATTTGCCAAATTTCATAATAATAAAATGTGGCAATTGCTAACATGATTCAGACAGTCTTAGGCATCGCTACAGGTGAGAAAGTCTCATCGTAGTCAACCCCTTGAACTTGTCGAAAACCTTTCGCAACAAGTTGAGATTTGTAGACAGTAACATTACCATCAGCGTCAGTCTTCTTCTTGAAGATCCATTTATTTTTGATGGCTTGCCGATCATCGGGAAAGTCAACCAAAGTCCATACTTTGTTATCATACATGGATCCCATCTCAGATTTCATGGCCTCAAGCCATTTTGCGGAATCTGGGCTCATCATCGCTTCCTCATAGTTCATAGGTTCGCCATGGTCAAGTAACATGACCTCCATAATAGGATTACCGTACCACTCTGGTGCGGATCTTACTCTGGTTGACCTACGAGGTTCGGTAGTAACTTGATCTGAAGTTTCATGATCAATATCATTAACTTGCTCACTAATTGGTGTAGCCATCACAGGAACCAGTTTCTGTGATGAACTACTTTCCAATAAGGGAGCAGGTATAGTTACCTCATAAAGTTATACTTTCCTCCCACTCACTTCTTTCGAGAGAAACTCCTTCTTTAGAAAGGATCCAAATTTAGCAACAAAAGTCTTGCCTTCGGATCTGTGATAGAAGGTGTACCTAATAGTCTCCTTTGGGTATCCTATGAAGACACATTTCTCCGGTTCGAGCTTATCAGGTTGATGTTTTTTCACATAAGCATTGCAGCCCCAAACTTTAAGAAATGACAACTTTGGTTTCTTGCCAAATTGCAGTTCATAAGGCGTCGTTTCAACGGATTTTGATCGTGCCCTATTTAACGTGAATGCAGTCGTCTCTAAAGCATAACCCCAAAACAATAGCGGTAAATCAGTAAGAGACATCATTGATCGCACCATATCTAGTAAAGTACAATTATGACGTTCAGACACACCATTATGTTGTGGTGTTCCGGGTGGCGTGAGTTGCGAAACTATTCCGCATTGTTTCAAATGTAGACCAAACTCGTAACTCAAATATTCTCCTCCACGATCAGATCGTAGAAACTTTATTTTCTTATTACGATGATTTTCCAGTTCACTCTGAAATTCTCTGAACTTTTCAAATGTTTCAGACTTATGTTTCATTAAGTAGATATACCCATATCTACTCAAATCATCAGTGAAGGTGAGAAAATAACGATACCCACCGCGAGCCTCAATGTTCATTGGACCACATACATTAGTATGTATGATTTCCAATAAATTTGTTGCTCGCTCCATAGTTCCGGAGAATGGCGTTTTAGTCATCTTGCCCATGAGGCATGGTTCGCAAGTACCAAGTGATTCATAATCAAGTGATTCCAAAAGTCCATAAGTATGGAGTTTCTTCATGCGTTTTACACCAATATGACCCAAACGGCAGTGCCACAAATAATTTGCACTATCATTATCAACTCTGCATCTTTTGGCTTCAACATTATGAATATGTGTATTGATGACCCACAAGTATAGGGGATATATTGTAGTCCTTTCGATAAGTAAGAGTGTCGAACCCAACGAGGAGCAGAAGGAAATGATAAGCGGTTTTTAGCAAGGTATTCTCTGTAGGTACTGAAATAAGTGGTAACAGATAGTTTGGTGATAAGATAAATTGTAACGAGCAACAAGTAACAAAAGTAAATAAAGTGCAGCAAGGTGGCCCAATCCTTTTTGTAGCAAAGGACAAGCCTGAACAAACTCTTATAATAAGAAAAGCGCTCCCGAGGACCCATGGGAATATCGTCAAGCTAGTTTTCATCACGCTCATATGATTCGCGTTCAGTACTTTGATAATTTGTTATGTGGGTGGACCGGTGCTTGGGTACTGCCCTTACTTGGACAAGCATCCCACTTATGATTAACCTCTATTGCAAGCATCCGCAACTACAACAAAAGTATTAAGGTAAACCTAACCATAGCGTGAAACATATGGATCCAAATCAGCCCCTTACGAAGCAATGCATAAACTAGGGTTTAAGCTTCTGTCACTCTAGCAACCCATCATCTACTTATTACTTCCCAATGCCTTCCTCTAGGCCCAAATAATGGTGAAGTGTTATGTAGTCGACGTTCACATAACACCACTAGAGGCTAGACAACATACATCTCATCAAAATATCGAACGAATACCAAATTCACATGACTACTAATAGCAAGACTTCTCCCTTGTCCTCAGGAACAAACGTAACTACTCACAAAGCATATTCATGTTCATAAGCAGAGGGGTAATGATGTGCATAAAGGATCTGAACATATGATCTTCCACCAAATAAACCAACTAGCATCAACTACAAGGAGTAATCAACACTACTAGCAACCTACTAGCACCAATCCCGGACTTGGAGACAAGAATTCACTACAAAAAAAAAGACACATCCGTGACATTTTGGGCCGAATGAAATTTTTTTCTGTCATACATATGACACTTCTATGACGATAATTATGACAAAACCCGGTATCATCATAGATGTGGTGGGATCCTACTTCTATGACAAAAAATCATGACAAAAAATGGGCTTTTCGTCCTGGGCGGGCGGGAGACGCAGCTGCATGACATTCTTTGGTCCGTCCATGACGGAAAAAACCGTGGTAGAAGCGAGGGGGAGGAAAATTTTAGGGAGTTGCCAGTTACGGTGGGAGGTCGGGGGCGGAGTGATGCGTGTTTCTCTCGCACGTATGCGCGTGTGTGCAAGGCGTTGGCTCTAACTGAAGCTGAGGGAGGCGTTGGGCTCTAACTGAACCCGAGCGATTGCACTGCAGGCTACGCGTTACTGAACCCGAGGGATCGATCGATGGCTATTAACTGAACCCGATGGAGCGATTCCTTCGCTACTGCTGCTAACTGAAGCCGATCGATTGGATGAACAGTGAGCGTTGCAGGGGGGGTTGGATGAACAATGAGCGGTGGCGTTGCCTCTGGATGAACAGGAACCCGTGGTGTGGAGGGCTGGATGAACAGTAGACGATGGAGGGGTGGCCGTGGAGGGGTGGTTGAACAGGACCCCGTGGTGTGGAGGGCTGGATGAACAGTAGACGGTGGAGGGGTGCCCGTGGAGGGGTGGTTGAACTGTAGCCGGTGGAGTAGCGCGCGATGGAGGCTGGATGAACAGGAGCCCGTGGAGGCTGGAGGAGGTCGACGGTGGAGATGAACAGTATCCCGTGGAGTCCCGTTTTGCGGTACGTCACACCCCTCCCGATGAACAGGACCCCCGTTTCGACCGTAGTGCTCCAACACAAGTCCATTTCGTCCGTTTTGCGGTACGCCACACCCCTCCCGATGAACAGGACCCCCGTTTCAAATGTAGCGCTCTAACAAAAGTCCGTTTCATCCGTTTTGCGGTACGCCACACCCCTCCCGATCAACAGGACCCCCGTTTTGACCATAGGAGGTCCGTTTCCTCCGTTTTGCGGTACACCAAGCCCCTCCCGATCAACAGGACCCCGTTTCGAACGTGGCCGGTCGAACACAAGGTCGTTTCCTCTGTTGTGCGGTACGCCATGCCTCGTTTCCATCGCCTGTTCCGTCCAGCCCTCCCGATGAACACGACCATGCATTCCGTTCCGACCCAGCCGGTTGGCTCCCCATGAACACGACGACGACGATGTTTCTCCGTTCCGACCCAGCCATGTACGTATGCGCGATAGGCGTTAGAGACCCTGCCCGTATGTACGTACGTGGCCGTAGTTTCTTTCTTGCACCCTCGCCGTTGTACGTACATGTACATGCTACATGCGCGCCTCTACTACGACACATGCACGCCTCTACATCTACGACACATGCGCGCCTCTACATCGACCAGTAAGTACGTACACGTTCACGACCAGAATGACAACGCTACGTATGCTTTGACCATGTGGGTCCCGACTGTCAGGCACTTCCTTGCGTGTGAAGATGTAGCTGGTGGGTCCCAGCAGTCAGTGGGGCGAATCATTTTTTTTGCCCGGACGCACTTCCTTGCATGCGAAGATGTAGCTGGTGGGTCCCAGCAGTCAGGGGGGCGAATCATTTTTTTCGCAAAATACGGTGGCCCATCTGGCGGGTCCTCGCTGTCAGGTGGAGGAATCATTATTTTGCGCGTAATAAGGAGGCACTTCCTTGCGACAGCCGTGGACCCAGCTGTCAGCCTCTCCACGTACAGTCCACGTCCGATGGAAGTCGTTCCTTGACCACGTTGACCACGCCGCGCCGAGAGCACCACGGCGGTGGACGATGGCGAGGCCTAGGAAGGGGACGACTCAGAGCCGGGGAAGACGCATCAGTGGATGCCCACGCGAAGAGGAGTACGAGGATTCACTGGTTCGGCTGCGGTGTGAGGCTGCTGTCGCCGCAGAATAACAGGGGGTGTGGGTGAGTAGAGGGATGTCCTGGACAGCGGTGGGAGTAGTAGGGGGCGGTGAGGCCTCCGCGGCATCACAGCCGGCCACGGGAGGCAGGAGCACGCGGCACGACCGGCGCTGGTTTGGGCGGCTGGAGCAAGAAGACCAGAGGTTGAAGAAGCACTACGGCCGTTGGATGAACATCGTACGGTAACACGAGCTAGAATCGTTCATATTGACTAAGTTGACAAAGCCCTCCGTCCCCGTCAACTTGCTAGGCCCACAAGTCAGCCTCCCACTATGCTGGGTTCCAGCTGGCAGGGGGAGTATTCATTTTTTTTCTTCTAATAAGGAGGCACTTCCTTGCGTGCGAAGATAGCTGGTGGGTCCGACATGTCAGCTGGGGGCACATTTTTTTCGTGAAATACAGAGGCCCTTCCGGTAGGTCCCAGATGTCAGGTGGAGGAATAATTATTTTGCGCGTAATAACGAGGCACTTCCTTGCTGCGGCCGTGGACCCAGCTGTCAGCCTCTCCACATACAGTCCACATCCGATGGAAGCCGTTCCTTGACCACGTTGACCACGCTGCACCGAGAGCACTAGGGCGGTGGATGACAGCGAGGCCTAGGAAGGGAACGACACGGAGGCAGGGAAGACTCGGCAGTTGTTTCCCACGCGGAGGGGAGTATGACTGTACGAGGGTTTACTGGTTCGTCTGCCCTCGCCGGAGAATAATAGCATGTGTGGCCGTGTGGGTGAGTAGAGGGATGGCTAGGCCAGCGATGGGAGTACGGTGGGGCGGTGAGGCCTGCGCAGCAGCACAACCGACCACGGGAAGGAGGGAGCAGGCAGTCCCGCCGGCGCTTGTTTGAGCGGCTGGAGCAGGAAGAGCAGAGATTGAAGAAGCATGCCGGCCGTTGGATGGACATCGTATGGTCAATGGAGCTAGAATCGTTCATATTGACTAAGTTGACAAAGCCCTCTGTCCCCGTCAACTTAGTAGGCCCACAAGTCAGCCTCCCACCATGGTGGGTCCCAGCTAGCAGGGGAGTATTCATTTTTCTGTGGATAATAAGGAGGCACTTCCGGTGGGTCCGAGCTGACAGCGGGGGAACGTTTTTTTCACGAAATACGGTGGTCCGTCCGGTGGGTCCCAGCAGTCTGGGGCAAACATTTTTTTTGCGAAATACGGTGACCCGTCCGATGGTCACATCAGTCAGGGGGGAAACATTTTTTCCGTAAAATACTGGTGGCCCATCCGGTGGGTCCTTGCTGTCAGGTGGAGGAATAATTATTTTGTGCGTAATAAGGAGGCACTTCCTTGCGGCTGCCGTGGACCCAGCTGTCAGCCTCTCGACGTACAGTACTCTTCCAATGGAAGTCGGTCGTTGACCACATTGACCATGCCATGCCGAGAGCACCAGGGCGGTGGACGATGGCGAGGGCTAGGAAGGGGACGACGCGGAGTCGGGGAAGACGCGGTAGTGGATGCCCACGCGGAGGGGAGTACGAGGGTTCACTGGTTCGGCTGCGGTGTGAGGCTGCCGTCGCCGCAGAATAACAGGGGGAGTGGGTGAGTGGAGGGATGGCCTGGCCAGCGGTGGGAGTAGTATGGGGACAGTGAGGCCTCTGCGGTAGCACAGCCGGCCATGGGAGGCAGGAGCATGCGGCACGACCGGCGATGCTTTGGGCGGCTGGGGCAAGAAGACCAGAGGTTGAAGAAGCACTACGGCCGTTGGATGGACATCATTGATCACGCCGCGCCGAGAGCACCAGGGCGGTGGACGACGGCGAGGCCTACAAAGGGAACAACAGGGAGCCGGCGAAGACACGACAGTGGCTGCCCATGCGGTGGATAGTACAAGAGTTGACTGGTTCGGCTCCCGTCGCCGGAAAATAACAGGAGGTGTGGGTGAGTAGAGGGATAGACAGGCCAGGGATGCGAGTATGATGGGGCCGTGAGGCCTGCCCGACGGCACTGCCGGCCACGGGAGGAGGGAGTAGGCGGTTCCGATGGCGCTGGTTTGGGCGGCTGGGGCCGGAAGATCAGAGACTGAAGAAGCATGATTGTCGTTAGATTGACATCTAACGGTTTAACGCTGGTAGAGTCGATTGTTGACTAAGTTTCTTTTTTAAGAAACCTTGTGTACGCATGAACTTAGTAGGCCCACAAGTCAGCCTCCAAATCTGTGGCAGACAACATAAAGCCCATTTGCTATTTTTTACAATTTGCAGCCCATTTGCTATTTTTTATAATTTCCAGCCCATTTGCTAATTCTTAAGTAATTTATTACAGCCCATTTTCTGCCCAGGACCACGGTCAAAAAGTTCAACCTTATTTTGCATATTTCGGTGGAGTCCAAACTGTTGTAATCCTGAAATGATAAACATTTTTTAAGAACTTATTCATTTGCCAAAAAATCATTTTGTTTTTGTAAGCAAATAAGACGTGGGACAATTGAGTTTGTTTAAGGGAAAACCAGTGGTAAAAAATCAGCGCTGGGTGGGAAAAACAACAAAAATAAGGATGTAAATATGAAAAGGGAATTTATGTGTTTTCAATATAATGATACGTGTATATGAACTAGTAAAACTATAGGTAGAGATTAGAAAACGGATGTAGGACATGCGTTTCAAGAGGAAAATAGAACTGGGCTGTGTGTTTGATTCAGTAACAAAATTGCCTACGGATGTTGTAAGACAAAATATAACTAACGCTGGCGGGCCAAGGCCAGTCGATACCTGCTGGATCTTTGTGCCCCGTTGTCGTCATGGGCTGGGCCTGTTAAAAACAAAACCAACCCTGGTCAGTCTACAGCCCATTTGAAACTTGCTCGACCTGAAAAAACAATATACGTACTCAATAAACGAGAGAATTCTGCAAGCACAGACTGATAACTGGGACGCAGCACGGATATTGTTTTTTTATCGTGATAATAAGTGCATGCACTTGTTTCGAAAAAACTGCAGAACTGGGAATTCGAACGGTGGGTGCTTATGCTACCCATCAAATAAAAATCAGGTGCCTGAGAATTCGTTTCGAAACAAATGATTCAGCTTTATATCCACGTCGACCCTCGGCATGATGGTTGGAAGCAAATGCAAGTTCATACCAAAAGATCGTTAACAACAATACCAACTTGCGGACGACAAGGTAGAATAACTACCAATACCAAACTACTCCTGGCCCTAGTGTTCGTCTGGTAGAAAATCTTGCAGAGGACCAGCTCCCGCTCCTTCTCTTGCTCCAGGTCCCCGATGTGGTACTGGTGCATCACCTAGTTGGTCCTCTACTGGTCAAAGTTCTTGTTGGTGTGCAGCACCAGAACCTTTTTTGCTGCCCGTCTGCCGGCCGTTGACCATCGCAGGCAAGGTATTGTCGGTCTTGTGCCACATCGCATGTGTGCCACACTCCGACTGTATCTTGCGACGCGTCCACGTGCCCCTTTTGAACGCCCTAGAATTGCGCTGGAAGAAATGCTTCCTTAGGCCACTCAGTGTGATACCTACAGTATTGTGGAATACATGTTTTAGTGTACCTAGTTGGCATTTTCATAACATCTTTGGCATGTTGCAGTCACTTGTTTCACTTTTTATTAACTGTCAAATTGTAATTGTTTCACCAGGTCTGCGTCTAAAAACAAAAATAGAGCTATAAACAAAGGAATATGTTTGTGCAACTAGACGGCCGATCGGTGTCTTACCTGGAAGTTTCTCAGGTTGGGTGTAGCATATGCCGTGCTCACTGTCGATGGTTGGTATGAACAAATCGATGAGAGACTGGAATAAGTGGATCTATCGTAGGTTGGGTGTAGCATATGTCATGCTCCCTGATGACCCACAAGTATAGGGGATCTATCATAGTCCTTTCGATAAGTAAGAGTGTCGAACCCAACAAGGAGCAGAAGGAAATGATAAGCGGTTTTTAGCAAGGTATTCCCTGCAAGTACTGAAATAAGTGGTAACAGATGGTTTTGTGATAAGATAAATTGTAACGAGCAACAAGTAACAAAAGTAAATAAAGTGCAGCAAGGTGGCCCAATCCTTTTTGTAGCAAAGGACAAGCCTGGACAAACTCTTATAATATGAAAAGCGCTCCCGAGGACACATGGGAATATCGTCAAGCTAGTTTTCATCACGCTCATATGATTCACGTTCGGTACTTTGATAATTTGATATGTGGGTGGACCGGTGCTTGGGTACTGCCCTTACTTGGACAAGCATCCCACTTATGACTAACCTCTAATGCAAGCATCCACAACCACAACAAAAGTATTAAGGTAAACCTAACCATAGCATGAAACATATGGATCCAAATCAGCCCCTTACGAAGCAACGCATAAACTAGGGTTTAAGCTTCTGTCACTCTAGCAACCCATCATCTACTTATTACTTCCCAATGCCTTCCTCTAGGCCCAAACAATGGTGAAGTGTTATGTAGTTGACGTTCACATAACACCACTAGAGGCTAGACAACATACATCTCATCAAAATATCGAACGAATACCAAATTCACATGACTACTAATAGCAAGACTTCTCCCTTGTCCTCAGGAACAAACGTAATTACTCACAAAGAATATTCATGTTCATAATCAGAGGGGTAATAAAGTGCATAAAGGATCTGAACATATGATCTTCCACCAAATAAACCAACTAGCATCAACTACAAGGAGTAATCAACACTACTAGCAAACTACTAGCACCAATCCCGGACTTGGAGACAAGAATTGGATACAAGAGATGAACTAGGGTTTGGAGATGAGATGGTGCTAGTGAAGATGTTGATGGAGATTGCCCTCTCCCGATGAGAGGAGCGTTTGTGATGACGATGGTGATGATTTCGCCCTCCCGGAGGGAAGTGTCCCCGGCAGAACTGCTCTGCAGGAGCCCTAGATTGGTTCCGCCAAGGTTCCGCCTCGTGGCGGCGGAGTCTCGTCCCGAAAGGTTGCTTTTTTTTCTCATCGAAAGACTTCATATAGGAGAAGACGGGCGTCGGAGAGCCACCAGGGGGCCCAGGAGGTAGGGGGCGCGCCCAGGGGGCACCCTCGTGAGCAGGGTGTGGGCCCCCTGGCCTTCATCTTTGGCGACGATTTTTCTTTATTTATTTTAAGGTATTCCGTGGAGTTTCAGGACTTTTGAAGTTGCGTAGAATGGGCCTCCAATATTTTCTCCTTTTCCAGCCCAGAATTCCAGCTGCCGGCATTCTCCCTCTTCATATAAACCTTGTAAAATAAGAGAGAACAGCCATAAGTATTGTGACATAACGTGAAATAACAACTCATAATGCAATAAATATTGTCATAAAAGCATGATGCAAAATGGACATATCAACTCCCCGAAGCTTAGACCTCGCTTTTCCTCAAGCGAAAAGCCGATAACAATAAATATTTCCTCATGTTTAGAGGTAGAGGCGTCGATTAAAATAAAATACGGACATGAAGGCATCATGATTATTTCATAACAGCAACATAAATATGGATTTCGTCATATGATTACTCATGTTCAAGTGATGATCTTTTCACAAAGCCAAAGCATGAATCATAAACCTTATTGAGCACCAACAAGTTATACCCTTGGTCATTGAAGCAATTGCAATTTATCATAACATCGGAAAGAGTCTATGTCAGAGCTTAAAAGCAAGTCCACATACTCAACTATCACTTAGTCCTTCATAATTGCTAAAACTCACGCGATACTTGTGGTTACGGAGTTTTAGTCGGACACCGAGAAAGATAGGGGCTTATAGTTTTGGCCCACAACCTTTTATCTCAAGGGTAATGTCAACAATAACAATTCATGCTCCCCTACATCCAATTAGATATATATATATCATACTCTTTCCAACATGCTGAGCTTGCCAAAGGATAAAATGAAAAAAAAAGAAAGGTGAAGATCACCATGACTCTTGCAATAGGTAGAGGATACTAATAAAATATAGGCCCTTTGCAGAGGGAAGCAGAGGTTGTCATGCGCGTTTAGGGTTGATGCACAAAATCTTAATGCAAAAGAACGTCACTTTATATTGCCCCTTGTATGTGGACCTTTATTATGCAGTCTGTCGCTTTTATTGCGTCCACAACAAGTTTGTACAAAGCTTATTTTCTCCGCACTAATAAGTCATGCATATTTAGAGAGCAATTTTTATTGCTTGCACCGATGACAACTTACTTGAAGGATCTTACTCAATCCATAGGTAGATATGGTGGACTCTCGTGGCAAAACTGGTTTAAGGGTATTTGGAAGCACAAGTAGAATTTCTACTTGGTGCTGAGAATTCGGCTAGCAAGAGGGGGAAAGGCAAGCTCAACATGTTAGAGGATCCATGACAACATACTTTATCTCAGATATAAGAAAACATAACTCATTATGTTGTCTTCCTTGTCTAACCTCAACTCTTTAGCATGTCTTATTTTAATGAGTGCTCCCAATCATAAAAGATGTCAATGATAATATATCTATATGTGAAACCTCTCTTTCCTTATTACTTCCTATTAATTGCAGCGATGACCAAAGCCATAATTGCCAACTCCCAACAACTTTTAATCATCACACTCTTTCTATGTGAAGTCATTAATTTCACTAAGATCAATATGAACTCTTTGATTCTTTTTATTCTTTTCTTCTATTCACCCAAGATCATGGCAAAATAATCAAGCCCTTGACTCAACACTAATCTTTATTATATAGCTCACGGACTCGATTACAAAGAAGTATTGTAAAGCAAAACTCAAAACTAGATCATGCCATGACTTTATTCTACTAAATCAACATACTACTAATAGGATCGAACTAAGAAAAATAGTAAAGATAGGAGTTGTGATGGTGATACGATACCAGGGCACCTCCCCCAAGCTTGGCAGTTGCCGAGGGGAGTTCCCATACCCATGTGATTATGTCCTCGGAGGTGGTGAAGTAGGAGTTGTTGATGATGACAGTGAATTCTTCCTCAATTTACGCTTGAGTATAATGTTTTGCTCTTTTAGGTCTTCTATCTCCCGCCCAAGACTTAATACTCTTTTTCATAGTTCTTGCTTATTTTCCTGCAAGAGACAAAAAGGGATAAACTCGATCTTTGTCTTCCTCGCTCTATCAGGTAGACTTGACTTTTTAAACTCCACATGCACATCCCCTGGTTGAGGTAGCGGAACTTCATCTTCATCTGAGCTTGTTTCCTCCTTCTCCTTAGGCTAATAGTCTTATTCTTCTTCCGTGGTCCAGCCACTATGGTCCAAGACCCCCCAGACCTTAGGGTCTGCAAGGTAATCAGCCACATAGCTTTCTCCCTCCGAATCTTGAGATGACATCTTGCTTTAATCTGCAGCAGCAACAGCTCGAAACGAAAACAGAGGATATTTGCGTGATACGAGAGTCAAAACCTTCGGGAGAATATATAATGAATTTTTACCGACCAAAATACGTATCGTGCAAGGAAACAGAGTCCGGAGGGCAAACGAGGTGCTCACGAGGTAGGGGGCGCGCCCAGGGGGTAGGGCGCGCCCTCCACCCTCGTGGAGGCCTCGTGTCCTCCCCGGACTGCTACTTATTTTTCTATTTTTCTAAATATTCCAAAACGGAGAAATATTGCCTTAAAAATTGTTTTGGAGTCGGTTTACTTACTGTACCACATACCTATTACTTTTTTGGGTCTGGAACGTTCTGGAAAGTGTCCCTTATGTATTCCTCCAGGGTTACGGTTTCAATAATATTAGTTTCAACATTTATAGGATTACCTGAGATATAGTGTTTGATCCTTTGACCATTTACCACCTTCGGATTTGTGCATGCGAAGTTGTTGATTTTTATGGCACCGGAACGATAGACCTCCTCGATAACGTAAGGACCTTCCCATTTGGAGAGAAGTTTTCCTGCAAAAAATCTTAAACGAGAGTTGTATAGCAATACATAATCACCTACATTAAACTCACGCTTTTGTATCCTTTTGTCATGCCATCTTTTAACTTTTTCTTTAAACAACTTGGCATTTTCATAAGCTTGGGTTCTCCATTCAACAAGTGAGCTAATATCAAATAACCTCTTCTCACCGGCAAGTTTGAAATCATAGTTGAGCTCTTTAATAGCCCAATATGCCTTATGTTCTAGTTCGAGAGGTAAGTGACAAGCTTTTCCAAAGACCATTTTGTACGGAAACATACCCATAGGATTTTTATATGCACTTCTATAGGCCCATAATGCATCATCAAGTTTCTTGGACCAATTCTTCCTAGACCTATTAACAGTCTTTTGCAAAATTAATTTGAGCTCTCTATTACTCAACTCTACTTGACCACTGGACTGTGGGTGATAAGGAGATGCAATCCTATGATTAACGTCGTATTTAGCAAGCATCTTACGGAAAGCACCATGAATAAAGTGCGAACCACCATCAGTCATTAAATATCTAGGGACTCCAAACCTCGGAAAAATAACTTCCTTAAGCATTTTAATAGAAGTGTTATGATTAGCACTACTAGTTGGAATAGCTTCTACCCACTTAGTAACGTAATCAACAGCAACTAAAATATGTGTGTATCCATTAGAGGAAGGAAAAGGTCCCATATAATCAAAGCCCCAAACATCAAATGGTTCAATAACAAGTGAATAATTCATAGGCATTTCTTGACGTCTACTAATATTACCAATTCTTTGACATTCATCGCAAGACAAAACAAACTTGCGGGCATCCTTAAAGAGAGTTGGCCAATAAAAACTAGATTGCTATACCTTATGTGCAGTTCTATCTCCAGCATGGTGTCCTCCATAAGCTTCAGAGTGACACTTGCGTATGATCTATTCCTGTTCATGCTTAGGTACACAACTTCTAATGACACCATCTACTCCTTCTTTATAAAGATGTGGGTCATCCCAAATTAATGTCGCAAGTCATAGAAAAACTTTTTCTTTTGTTGGTATGTGAATGTAGGTGGTATAAATTTAGTGACAATATAATTAGCATAATCAGCATACCATGGAGTGCTACGAGAAGTTCTTATGACATTTAATTGCTCATCAGGGAAGCTATCATCAATAGGTAGTGGGTCATCAAGGACATTCTCTAACCTAGATAAGTTATCTGCAACGGGGTTCTCAGCTCCTTTTCTATCAACAATATGCAAATCAAATTCTTGCAGCAAGAGAACCCATCTAATGAGTCTAGGTTTTGCATCCTTCTTTTCCATAAGATATTTAATAGCAGCATGATCTGTGTGAATAGTTACTTTAGAATCAACAATATAGGGTCTGAATTTATCATAAGCAAATACAAATGCTAAAAGTTCCTTTTCAGTAGTAGCATAATTTCTTTGAGCATTGTCTAGAGTCTTACTAGCATAATCGATAACATTCAATTTCTTATCAACTCTTTGCCCTAGAACAGCACCTACAGCATAATCACTAGCATCACACATAATTTCAAAGGGTAAATTCCAATCAGGTGGCTGAACAACAGGTGCAGAGACTAATGCTTTCTTAAGTATTTCAAGTGCTTCTACACAATCATCATCAAAGACAAATGATACATCTTTTTGTAATAAATTAGTCAGAGGCCGAGAGATTTTTGAGAAGTCCTTAATGAACCTCCTATAAAATCCGGCGTGACCAAGGAAACTTCTTATACCTTTGATGTCCTTGGGACATGGCATCTTTTCAATAGCATCAACCTTGGCCTTATCAACTTCAATACCTGTTTCAAAAACTTTGTGCCCCAAGACAATACCTTCATTAACCATAAAGTGGAACTTTTCCCAATTCAAGACAAGATTAGTTTCTTCACATCTCTACAAAACTGGAGCAAGATTGCTCAAGCAATCATCAAAAGAGGAACCATAGATGGAAAAGTCATCCATGAAAACCTCACAAATCTTTTCGCAAAAGTCAGAGAATATAGCCATCATGCATCTTTGAAAGGTAGCAGGTGCATTACATAAACCGAAAGGCATACGTCTATAAGCAAAAGTACCAAAAGGGCATGTAAAAGTAGTCTTTGATTGATCCTTAGCTGACACAAGTATTTGAGAGAAACCAGAATAACCATCTAGAAAGCAATAATGGGTATGTTTGCATAATATTTCTAGCATTTGTTCAATAAAAGGTAAGGGGTAATGATCTTTCTTAGTAGCTTTATTTAACTTACGGAAATCAATTACCATCCTATAACCTGTGATAATTCTTTGCGGAATCAATTCATCTTTATCATTAGGGACAACAGTAATACCTCCCTTCTTAGGGATAAAATGGACAGGACTTACCCACTGGCTATCAGCAACGGGATAAATTATACCTGCCTCCAGAAGCTTGAGTATTTATTTTCTTACCACTTCTTTCATTTTAGGATTCAAACATCGTTGAGGATCACAAACTGGTTTGGCATCCGCTTCCAAATTTATTTTATGTTGACAAAGAGTGGGACTAATGCCCTTAAGATCATCAAGTGTATATCTAATAGCGGCACGGTGCTTCTTCAGAATTTTCAATAATCTTTCTTCTTCATGCTCTGAGAGGTTAGCACTAATAATAACATGATATATTTTCTTTTCATCAAGATAAGCATATTTAAGATTATCAGGCAACGGTTTAAGCTCAAACACAGGATCACCCTTGGGTGGAGGAGGATCCCCTAGGATTTCAACAGGCAAATTGTGTTGCAGAATAGGTTCCTGTTTAAACAATACTTCATCTATTTCCCTTCTTTCATTCATGAACATATCATTTTCATGGTCTAGCAAATATTGTTCTAAAGGATCACTAGGAGGTACGGCAATAGAAGCCAGACCAATAGTTTCATCCTTACTAGGCAATTCTTCCTCACGATGTTGTTTACTAAATTTAGAGAAATTAAACTCATGAACCATATCATCCAAGCCAATAGTAACAACATTCTTTTTGCAGTCTATCTTAGCATTAACAGTATTCAAGAAGGGTCTACCAAATATAATGGGACAAAAGCTATCTTGTGGAGAACCAAGAACAAGAAAATCAGCGAGATATTTGGTTTTTCCACACAAGACTTCAACATCTCTAACAATTCCCACTGGAGAAATAGTATCTCCATTGGCAAGTTTAATTGTAACATCAATGTCTTCTAACTCAGCAGGTGCAATGTCATGCATAATTTCTTTGTATAAGTCAATGGGTATAACACTAGCACTAGCACCCATATCACACAAGCCATGATAACAATGATCTCCTATTTTAACAGAAATAACAGGCACGCCTACCACAAGTCTATGTTTATCTTTATCACAAGGTTTAGCAATTCTAGCAGTTTCACCCAGGAATTGAATAACATGCCCATCGATATTATCAGACAAGAGATCTTTAACAACAGCAATATTAGGTTCTACTTTGACTTGCTCAGGAGGTGTATAAGTTCTAATATTGCTTTTACGAACAACAATTGAAGCTTTAGCATGATCCTTCATTCTAACAGGGAAAGGTGGTTTCTCAACATAAGAAGTGGGAACAATAGGATCATTATAAGTGACAATCTTTTCTTCAACTTTAATAGGTGTAGCTACTTTTACTTCTATGGGAGGATGATATCTAAACCACTTCTCCTTGGGGAGATCAACATAAGTAGCAAAAGATTCACAGAAAGAAGCTACTATCTCAGAGTCAAGTCCATATTAAGTGCTAAACTTATGGAAAATATCGGTATCCATAAAAGATTTAACACAATCAAACTTAGGTGTCATACCTGACTCCTTACCTTCGTCGAGGTCCCAATCTTCAGAGTTGCGTTTAATTCTATCCAATAAATTCCATCTGAATTCAATAGTCTTCATCATAAAAGAGCCAGCACAAGAAGTATCGAGCATGGTGCGATTGTTATCAGAAAGCCGAGCATAAAAACTTTGCATAATTACTTCTCTTGCGAGCTCATGATTGGGGCATGAATATAACATTGATTTAAGCCTCCCCCAAGCTTCAACGATGCTTTATCCTTCACGAGGCCAAAAATTATATATATAATTGCGATCACGATGAACAAGATGCATAGGGTAATACTTTTGATGAAATTCCAATTTCAATCTTTTATAGTTCCATGATCTCATATCATCACATAGCCTGTACCATGTCAATGCGTCTCCCTTCAAAGATAAAGGGAAGGCGTTCTTCTTAACAACATCATCGGGTATACCTGCAGGCTTAAATAGTCCGCAAACGTCATCCACATAGCGTAGATGTTCAACAGGATGCTTTGTTCCATCTCCTGTAAAAGTGTTAGCTAGCAGTTTTTCCATCATACCCGAAGGAATCTCAAAAGGAGTTTCATTTTCAATAGGTTCAGTAGGTTGAGTAGTTTGAGGAGCAACTCTTTGCTCTACTGGACGGGGTGAAGATACCCCGACCAAGCCCCTCAGACAATTACTTTCCATAGTAACAAGTGACAGAAAATTTCAGCACACTAAATAAATTTTTCCTTACCAAATTCCCCCTACCAAAGGCGCTTCACTCCCCTACAACGACACCAGAAAAGAGTATTGATGACCCACAAGTATAGAGGATCTATCGTAGTCTTTCGATAAGTAAGAGTGTCGAACCCAACGAGGAGCAGAAGGAAATGATAAGCGGTTTTCAGCAAGGTATTCTCTGCAAGTACTGAAATAAGTGGTAACAGATAGTTTTGTGATAAGATAAATTGTAACGAGCAACAAGTAACAAAAGTAAATAAAGTGCAGCAAGGTGGCCCAATCCTTTTTGTAGCAAAGTACAAGCCTGAACAAACTCTTATAATAGGAAAAGCGCTCCCGAGGACACATGGGAATATCGTCAAGCTAGTTTTCATCACGCTCATATGATTCGCGTTCGGTACTTTGATAATTTGATATGTGGGTGGACCGGTGCTTGGGTACTGCCCTTACTTGGACAAGCATCCCACTTATGATAAACCTCTATTGCAAGCATCCGCAACTACAACAAAAGTATTAAGGTAAACCTAACCATAGCATGAAACATATGGATCCAAATCAGCCCCTTACAAAGCAACGCATAAACTAGGGTTTAAGCTTCTGTCACTCTAGCAACCCATCATCTACTTATTACTTCTCAATGCCTTCCTCTAGGCCCAAATAATGGTGAAGTGTTATGTAGTCGACGTTCACATAACACCACTAGAGGCTAGACAACATACATCTCATCAAAATATCGAACGAATACCAAATTCACATTACTACTAATAGCAAGACTTCTCCCTTGTCCTTAGGAACAAACGTAATTACTCACAAAGCATATTCATGTTCATAATCAGAGGGGTAATAAAGTGCATAAAGGATCTGAACATATGATCTTCCACCAAATAAACCAACTAGCATCAACTACAAGGAATAATCAACACTACTAGCAACCTACTAGCACCAATCCCGGACTTGGAGACAAGAATTGGATACAAGAGATGAACTAGGGTTTGGAGATGAGATGGTGCTGGTGAAGATGTTGATGGAGATTGCCCTCTCCCGATGAGAGGAGCGTTGGTGATGATAGTGGTGATGATTTCCCCCTCCCGGAGCGAAGTGTCCCCGGCAGAACAGCTTTGCTAGAGCCCTAGATTGGTTCCGCCAAGGTTCCGCCTCGTGGCGGCAGAGTCTCGTCCCGAAAGGTTGCTTTTTATTTTTTTTCTCATCGAAAGACTTCATATAGGAGAAGACGGGCATCGGAGAGCCACCAGGGGGCCCACGAGGTAGGTGGGCGCGCCCTGGGGGGCACGCCCCCCACTCTCCTGAGCAGGGTGTGGGCCCCTGGCCTTCATCTGTGGCGATGATTTTTCTTTATTTATTTTAAGGTATTCCGTGGAGTTTCAGGACTTTTGGAGTTGCGCAGAATAGGCCTCCAATATTTGCTCCCTTTCCAGCCCAGAATTCCAGTTGCTGGCATTCTCCCTCTTCATATAAACCTTGTAAAATAAGAGAGAACAACCATAAGTATTGTGACATAACGTGAAATAACAGCTCATAATGCAATAAATATTGTCATAAAAGCATGATGCAAAATGGACGTATCAGTCCCTTATGTATTCCTCCGGGGTTACGGTTTCAATAATATTGGTTTCAACATTTATAGGATTACCTGAGATATAGTGTTTGATCCTTTGACCGTTTACCACCTTCGGATTTGTGCCTTCGAAGTTGTTGATTTTTGTGGCACCGGAACGATAGACCTCCTCGATAATGTAGGGACCTTCCCATTTGGAGAGAAGTTTTCCTGCAAAAAATCTTGAACGAGAGTTGTATAGCAATACATAAGCACCTACATTAAACTCACGCTTTTGTATCATTTTGTCATGCCATCTTTTAACTTTTTCTTTAAACAACTTGGCATTTTCATAAGCTTGGGTTCTCCATTCATCAAGGGAACTAATATCAAATAACCTCTTCTCACCGGCAAGTTTGAAATCATAGTTGAGCTCTTTAATAGCCCAATATGCCTTATGTTCTAGTTCGAGAGGTAAGTGACAAGGTTTTCCATAGACCATTTTGTATGGAGACATACCCATAGGACTTTTATATGCAGTTCTATAGGCCCATAATGCATCATCAAGTTTCTTGGACCAATTCTTTCTAGACCTATTAACAGTCTTTTGCAAAATCAATTTGAGTTCTCTATTGCTCAATTCTACTTGACCACTACACTGCGGGTGATAAGGAGATGTCATCCTATGATTAACGTCATATTTAGCAAGCATTTTACGGAAAGCACCATGAATAAAGTGTGAACCACCATCAATCATTAAGTATCTAGGGACTCCAAACCTCGGAAAAATAACTTCCTTAAGCATTTGAATAGAAGTGTTATGATCCACACTACTAGTTGGAATAGCTTCTACCCACTTAGTAACGTAATCAACAGCAACTAAAATATGTGTGTATCCATTAGAGGCAGGAAAAGGTCCCATATAATCAAATCCCCAAACATCGAATGGTTCAATAACAAGTGAACAATTCATAGGCATTTCTTGACGTCTACTAATATTACAATTCTTTGGCATTCATCGCAAGACAAAACAAACTTACGGGCATCCTTGAAGAGAGTAGGCCAATAAAAACCAGATTGCAATACCTTATGTGCAGTTCTATCTCCAGCATGGTGTCCTCCATAAGCTTCGGAGTGACACTTGCGTAGGATCTGTTCCTGTTCATGCTCAGGTACACAACGTCTAATGACACCATCTACTCCTTCTTTATAAAGATGTGGGTCATCCCAAAAGTAATGCGCAAGTCATAGATTTTTTTATTTTGTTGGTATGTGAAGCTAGGTGGTATAAATTTAGCGACAATATAATTAGCATAATCAGCATACCAAGGAGTGCTACAAGAAGTGCTTATGACATTTAATTGCTCATCAGTGAAGCTATCATCAATAGGTAGTGGGTCATCAAGAACATTCTCTAACCTAGATAATTTATCTGCAACGGGATTCTCAGCTCCTTTTCTATCAACAATATGCAAATCAAATTCTTGTAGCAAGAGAACCCATCTAATGAGTCTAGGTTTTGCATCCTTCTTTTCCATAAGATATTTAATAGCAGCATGATCAGTGTGAATAGTTACCTTAGAATCAACAATATAGGGTCTGAATTTATCACAAGCAAACACAACTGCTAAAAGTCCCTTTTCGGTAGTAGCATAGTTTCTTTGAGCATTGTCTAGAGTCTTACTAGCATAATGGATAACATTTAATTTTTTATCAACTCTTTTCCCTAGAACAGCACCTACAGCATAATCACTAGCATCACACATAATTTCAAAGGGTAAATTCCAATCAGGTGGCTGAACAACAGGTGCGGAGACTAATGCTTTCTTAAGTATTTCAAATGCTTCTACACAAACATCATCAAAGACAAATGGTACATATTTTTGTAATAAATTAGTCAGAGGCCGAGAAATTTTTGAGAAGTCCTTAATGAACCTCCTATAAAATCCAGCGTGACCAAGGAAACTTCTTATACCATTGATGTCCTTGGAACATGGCATCTTTTCAATAGCATCAACCATGGCCTTATCAACTTCAATACCTCTTTCAGAAACTTTGTGCCCCAAGACAATACCTTCATTAACCATAAAGTGGCACTTTTCCCAATTCAAGACATCATTAGTTTCTTCACATCTCTGCAAAACTCGATCAAGATTGCTCAAGCAATCATCAAAAGAGGAACCATAGACGGAAAAGTCGTCCATGAAAACCTCACAAATTTTTTCACAAAAGTCAGAGAATATAGCCACCATGCATCTTTGAAAGGTAGCAGTTGCATTACATAAACCAAAAGGCATACGTCTATAAGCAAAAGTACCAAAAGGGCATGTAAAAGTAGTCTTTGATTGATCTTTAGCCGACACCAGTATTTGAGAGAAACCAGAATAACCATCTAGAAAGCAATAATGTGTATGTTTGCATAATCTTTCTAGCATTTGATCAATAAAAGGTAAGGGATAATGATCCTTCTTAGTAGCTTTGTTTAATTTGCGGAAATCAATTGACATCCTATAACCTATGATAATTCTTTGTGGGATCAATTCATATTTATCATTAGGGACAAGTGTAATACCTCCCTTCTTGGGACACAATGGACAGGACTTACCCACTGACTATCAGCAACAGGATAAATTATACCTGCCTCCAGAAGCTTGAGTATTTCTTTTCTTACCACTTCTTTCATTTTAAGATTCAGACGTCATTGAGGATCACAAACTGGTTTGGCATCAGCTTCCAAATTTATTTTATGTTGACATAGCGTGGGACTAATGCCCTTAAGATCATCAAGTGTATATCCAATAGCGGCATGGTGCTTCTTCAGAGTTTTCAATAATCTTTCTTCTTCATGCTCTGAAAGGTTAGCACTAATAATAACATGATATATTTTCTTTTCATCAAGATAAGCATATTTAAGATTATTAGGCAACGGTTTAAGCTCAAACACAGGATCACCGTTGGGTGGAGGAGGATCCCCTAGGATTTCAACACGCAAGTTACGTTGCAGGATAGGTTCCTGTTTAAAGAATACTTCATCTATTTCCCTTCTTTCATTCATGAACATACCATTTTCATGATCTAGCAAATATTGTTCTAAAGGGTCACTAGGAGGTACAGCAATAGAAGCAAGACCAATAATTTCATCCTTACTAGGCGATTCTTCCTCACGATGTTGTTTACTAAATTTAGAGAAATTAAACTCATGAACCATATCATCCAAGCCAATAGTAACAACATTCTTTTCGCAGTCTATCTTAGCATTAACAGTATTCAAGAAGGGTCTACCAAATATAATGGGACAAAAGCTATCTTGTGGAGAACCAAGAACAAGAAAATCAGCGGGATATTTGGTTTCCCCACACAAGACTTCAACATCTCTAACAATTCCCACTGGAGAAATAGTATCTCTATTGGCAAGTTTAATTGTGACATCAATTTCTTCTAACTCAGCAGGTGCAATATCATGCATAATTTCTTTGTATAAGTTAATGGGTATAACACTAGCACTAGCACCCATATCACATAAGCCATGATAACAATGATCTCCTATTTTAACAGAAATAACAGGCACTCCTACCACAGATCTATGTTTATCTCTAGCACAAGGTTTAGCAATTCTAGCAGTTTCACCCTGGAATTGAATAACCTGCTCATCGATATTATCAGACAAGAGATCTTTAACAATAGCAATATTGGGTTCTACTTTGACTTGCTCAGGAGGTGTATAAGTTCTAATGTTGCATTTTCAAACAACAGTTGAAGCTTTAGCATGATCCTTCATTCTAACAGGGAAAGGCGGTTTCTCAACATAAGAAGTGGGAACAATAGGATCATTATAAGTGACAGTCTTTTCTTCAACTTTAATAGGTGCAGCTACTTTTACTTCTATGGGAGGATGATATTTAAACCACTTCTCCTTAGGGAGATCAACATAAGTAGCAAAGGATTCACAGAAAGAAGCTACTATCTCAGAGTCAAGACCATATTTAGTGCTAAACTTACGGAAAATATCGGTATCCATAAAAGATTTAACACAATCAAACTTAGGTGTCATACCTGACTCCTTACCTTCGTCGAGGTCCCAATCTTCAGAGTTGCGTTTAATTCTATCCAATAAATTCCTTTCAAATTCAATAGTCTTCATCATAAAAGATCCAGCACAAGAAGTATCGAGCATGGTGCGATTGTTATCAGAAAGCCGAGCATAAAAACTTTGTATAATTACTTCTCTTGGAAGCTCATGATTGGGGCATGAATATAACATTGATTTAAGCCTCCCCCAAGCTTGAGCAATGCTTTCTCCTTCGCGGGGCCAAAAATTATATATATAATTGCGATCACGATGAACAAGATGCATAGGGTAATACTTTTGATGAAATTCCAATTTCAATATTTTATAGTTCCATGATCTCATATCATCACATAGCCTGTACCATGTCAATGCGTCTCCCTTCAAAGGTAAAGGGAAGGCCTTCTTCTTAACAACATCATCGGGTATACCTGCAAGCTTAAATAGTCCACAAACGTCATCCACATAGCGTAGATGTTCATCAGGATGCTTTGTTCCATCTCCTGTAAAAGTGTTAGCTAGCAGTTTTTCCATCATACCCGAAGGAATCTCAAAAGGAGTTTCATTTTCAATAGGTTCAGTAGGTTGAGTAGGTTGAGGAGCAACTCTTTGCTCTACTGAACGTTGTGAAGATACCCCGAACAAGCCCCTCAAAGAATTACTTTCCATAGTAACAAGTGACAGAAAATTTCAGCACACTAAATAAATTTTTCCTTACCAAATTCCACCTACCAAAGGTGCTTCACTCCCCGGCAACGGCGCCAGAATAGAGTCTTGATGACCCACAAGTATAGGGGTTCTATCGTAGTCCTTTCGATAAGTAAGAGTGTCGAACCCAATGAGGAGCAGAAGGAAATGATAAGCGGTTTTCAGAAAGGTGTTCTCTCTAGGTACGGAAATAAGTGGTAACAGATAGTTTGGTGATAAGATAAATTGTAACGAGCAACAAGTAACAAAAGTAAATAAAGTCCAGCAAGGTGGCCCAATCCTTTTTGTAGCAAAGTACAAGCCTGAACAAACTCTTATAATAGGAAAAGCCTGAAAAAAAGTAAATGAAGTGTTATGTAGTCGACGTTCGCATAACACCACTAGAGGCTAGACAACATACATCTCATCAGAATATCGAACGAATACCAAATTCACATGACTACTAATAGCAAGACTTCTCCCTTGTCCTCAGGAACAAACGTAATTACTCACAAAGCATATTCATGTTTCATAATCAGAGGGGTAATAAAGTGCATAAAGGATCTGAACATATGATCTTCCACCAAATAAACCAACTAGCATCAACTACAAGGAGTAATCAACACTACTAGCAACCTACTAGCACCAATCCCGGACATGGAGACAAGAATTGGATACAAGAGATGAACTAGGGTTTGGAGATGAGATGGTGCTGGTGAAGATGTTGATGGAGATTTCCCTCTCCCGTTGGGAGGAGCGTTGGTGATGACGATGGTGATGATTTCCCCCTCCCGGAGGGAAGTGTCCCCGGCAGAACAGCTCTGCAGGAGCCCTAGATTGGTTCCGCCAAGGTTCCGCCTCATGGCGGCGGAGTCTCGTCCCGAAAGGTTGCTTCCTATTTTTTTCTCATCGAAAGACTTCATATAGGAGAAGATGGGCGTCGGAGAGCCACCAGGGGGCCCACGAGGTAGGGGGGGAGCCCCACACCCTCGTGAGCAGGGTGTGGGCCCCCTGGCCTTCATCTTTGGTGATGATTTTTCTTTATTTATTTTAAGATATTCCGTGGAGTTTCAGGACTTTTGGAGTTGCGCAGAATAGGCCTCCAATATTTGCTCCTTTTCCAGCCCAGAATTCCAGCTGCCGGCATTCTCCCTCTTCATGTAAACCTTGTAAAATAAGAGAGAATAGCCATATGTATTGTGACATAACATGAAATAACAGCCCATAATGCAATAAATATTGATATAAAAGCATGATGCAAAATGGACGTATCATGTATCACTACTATCAAGATTCAATAAAAATAGACCACTCTTCAAGGGTGCATGACTATAAAAGATATTACTCATATAAATAGAACAACCATTATTCTTTGATTTAAATGAATAACCGTCTCGCATCAAAGAAGATCCAGATATAATGTTCATGCTCAACGCTAGCACCAAATAACAATTATTCAGGTCTAAAACTAATCCCGAAGGTAGATGTAGAGGTAGCGTGCCGACCGCGATCACATCGACTTTGGAACCATTTCCCACGCGCATTGTAGCCTCGTCCTTAGCCAATCTTCACTTAATCCGTAGTCCCTGTTTCGAGTTGCAAATATTAGCAACAGAACCAGTATCAGATACCCAGGTGCTACTGCGAGCATTAGTAAGGTACACATCAATAACATGTATATCACATATACCGTTGTTCACCTTGCCATCCGTCTTATCCGCCAAATACTTGGGGCAGTTCCGCTTCTAGTGACCAGTCCCTTTGCAGTAGAAGCACTCGGTCTCAGGCTTAGGTCCAGAGTTGGGTTTCTTCTCCTGAGCGGCAACTTGCTTGTCGTTCTTCTTGAAGTTCCCCTTCTTCTTTCCTTTACCCTTTTTCTTGAAACTGGTGGTCTTGTTTAGCATCAACACTTGATGCTCCTTCTTGATTTCTACCTCCGCAGCTTTTAGCATCGCGAAGAGCTCGGGAATAGTCTTGTTCATCCCTTGCATATTATAGTTCATCATGAAGCTCTTGTAGCTTGGTGGCAGTGGTTGAAGAATTATGTCAATGACACTATCATCAGGAAGATTAACTCCCAGTTGAATCAAGTGATTGCAATACCCGGACATTTTGAGTATATGTTCACTGACAGAACTATTCTCTTCCATCTTGCAGCTATAGAACTTATTGGAGACTTCATATCTCTCAATCCGGGCATTTGCTTGAAATATTAACTTCAACTCCTGGAACCTCTCCTATGCTCCATGACGTTCAAAACGTCATTGAAGTCCCGGTTCTAAGTCGTAAAGCATGGCACACTGAACTATCGAGTAGTCATCAACACGCGACTGCCAGGCATTCACAATGTCTGCAGTTGCCGGCGCAGGTGGTACACCTAGCGATGTTTCTGGGACGTAATTTTCTGTGCAGCAATGAGAATAATCCACAAGTTACGGACCCAGTCCGTGTAATTGCTACCATCATCTTTCAACTTAGCTTTCTCAAGGAACGCATTAAAATTCAACGAACAACAGCACGGGCCATCTATCTACAATAACATAGACAAGCAAAAATACTATCAGGTACTAAGTTCATAATAAATTAAAGTTCAATTAATCATATTACTTAAGAACTCCCACTTAGATAGA
This sequence comes from Triticum aestivum, assembly GCF_018294505.1. Lineage (NCBI taxonomy): Eukaryota > Viridiplantae > Streptophyta > Magnoliopsida > Poales > Poaceae > Triticum > Triticum aestivum. The sequence goes on from NC_057807.1 coordinate 561,135,064, forward strand.
CATCCCTCTAATCATCTAAGTGATCACGTGATCCAAATCAACTACACCATGTCCGATCATCACGTGAGATGGAGTAGTTTTCAATGGTGAACATCACTATGTTGATCATATCTACTATATGATTCACGCTCGACCTTTCGGTCTCAGTGTTCCGAGGCCATATCTGTATATGCTAGGCTCGTCAAGTTTAACATGAGTATTCTGCGTGTGTAAAACTGTCTTACACCCGTTGTATTTGAACGTAGAGCTTATCACACCCGATCATCACGTGGTGTCTCAGCACGAAGAACTTTTGTAATGGTGCATACTCAGGGAGAACACTTATACCTTGAAATTTATTGAGAGATCATCTTATAATGCTACCGTCAATCAAGCAAAATAAGATGCATAAAGGATAAACATCACATGCAATCAATATAAGTGATATGATATGGCCATCATCATCTTGTGCTTGTGATCTCCATCTTCGAAGCATCGTCATGATCACCATCATCACCGGCGCGACACCTTGATCTCCATCGTAGCATCGTCGTCGTCTCGCCAACTATTTCTTCTACGACTATCGCTACCGCTTAATGATAAAGTAAAGCAATTATAGGGTGATTGCATTGCATACAATAAAGCGACAACTATATGGCTCCTGCCAGTTGCCGATAACTTTGTTATAGAACATGATCATCTCATACAATAAAATTCAGCATCATGTCTTGACCATATCACATCACAACATGCCCTGCAAATACAAGTTAGACATCCTCTACTTTGTTGTTGCAAGTTTTACGTGGCTGCTACGGGCTGAGCAAGAATCGTTCTTACCTACGCATCAAAACCACAATGATATTTTGTCAAGTTAGTGTTGTTTTAACCTTCTCAAGGACAGGGCGTAGCCACACTCGGTTCAACTAAAGTTGGAGAAACTGACACCCGCCAGCCACCTATGTGCAAAGCACGTCGGTAGAAGCAGTCTCGCGTAAGCGTACGCGTAATGTCGGTCCAGGCCACTTCATCCAACAATACCGCCGAACCAAAGTATGACATGCTGGTAAGCAGTATGACTTGTATCGCCCACAACTCACTTGTGTTCTACTCGTGCATATAACATCTACACATAAAACCTGGCTCGGATGCCACTGAATGGGGAACGTAGTAATTTCAAAAAAATCCTACGCACACGCAAGATCACAGTAATGCATAGCAACGAGGGGGAGAGTGTTGTCCACGTACCCTCGTAGACCGAAAGCGGAAGCGTTAGCACAATGCGGTTGATGTAGTCATACGTCTTCACGATCTGACCGATCAAGTACCGAATGTACGGCACCTCCGAGTTCAGCACACGTTCAGCTCGATGATGTCCCACGAACTCCGATCCAACAGAGCTTTGCGGGAGAGTTCCGTCAGCACGACGGCGTGATGACGGTGTTGATGATGCTACCAACGCAGGGCTTCGCCTAAGCATTGCTGAAAGGACCACGATGTCGCCTAGAGGGGGGTGAATAGGCATTTTAAAATCTTTTACGGATATGGCTCTATCCTAATGCGGAAATAAACTAAGCGGATACTACTCAATCACAAATCCTAAATATACTAGGCTCACTAAGTGCACCAACAACTTAGCATAAACAAGATGGGAACAACGAGGATATGAGTAAGCACAAGTAAGTCACACAAACTTACTCAATGTATATATCACGAGATATGGAAATGAATAATACACACAATCACAAGTAAGCAATACAAGCTTACACAAATTGCATCACAATATATGGGATTGAATGATACAAGCAAACTCAAGTAAGTTAAACAAACTTACTTGAGCAATATCACAATATATGGAAGTGTATGACACAAGTTAGCAATTCACACTAATCACAAAGTATATCAATAGTAGCAAGTATGAATTGTGGAATATGAAGGGTAGGCCTAAATAATCTCTACAAGGAAATGGCCAACACAATATAATGAACCACCACAATATAATGAGGACAACAAGATATAGTGAATGCACGGTCAAATGACCAAAGTAAACCACAAGTATGGAGTTAGGGTTAGGGATAACCAAAGTCACGGAGACGAGGATGTATCCCAATGTTCACTTCCTTGGAGGGAAGCTAGTCACCGTTAAAGAGGTGGATGTTACCACAAAGGCACACCAACGCCACGAAGGCTCACCCTATTCTCCTTGAGATAACACCACGAAGGTGATTCCCAAACACTAGTGGTAGACCTTGAGGCAGCCTCCAAACCTTCACAAACTTTCCGGGGGACAAATCACAAGTTGATTCCTCACCGGAGCACTCCTACCACCTAGGAGTCTCCAACCTCCAAGAGTAACAAGATCAAGGGGGAAATGCTCAACAATTGCTCAAGTCACAAATTGCTTTGGTCAAAAGAGAGAGGAGGAGTGGTTGTATGCTTGGATGAAATCTCTCTCAAGAACTCTCACAAATCTCTTCGGGGTGTACCACGAGAAGGCCCAAATCCCTCTCTCTCAAATCCCACCAAAAGCAACTAATGCTATGGAGGGATGGGAGAGGAGAGGAACGATGGAGGAGGTCAAATAAACCCTATATCCATGGGATAGTTTTTCCCCAAATGTATTGGAGTTTTGAGGCTTGGGGGAGGAGGACAAAGCTCAAAAGAATGGGGAAATCTCATATCCAAAAGCTCTAACTCGATGGGGAAGAAGGGTGCCTTATATAGTGCCCCACCAAATCTGCCCGTTACGCACAGAAAAACGCAGCCCGGAACTTCCGGGTCCCCTATTGGACACATATGTGCAAACTCTCTGGTTAACCCGGAACTTTCCCCGGAACTTCCGGCCCCGCAGAAAACAGCCAGCATACTGAAAGTAAAACATGCATAACTTTTTCATACGAACTCCTATTTGGATGATCATGGGCTCGTTTTGAAGCTATGGAAAAACCCCAGGTACTCACATAGAGAACCATCCAATATCAACCAAAATTGAGGATGCCAAATATGCAAAGGTGTTATCATATATTTTGTAAACCTATTTGGCTTTGGATTTTGTTTGGTATATAGGATAGGAGTGGAATTGTGTAAAGAAGATGTTGACTTGAGCAAATCCATCATGAAACCCTTTGTTCCCCTATTAATAGCGCGAGATCCCTATAACTCAAGAATCATAAAAGAGCTATACTACATAGCTATCAAGAATCCATTCTTGAGTGTATATGTTTCTTCGGTGGTCATCATTCGACAACACTAACGTCAAAGGAACTAATACCTTTGACTCGAGCCTTTCACTTGAGCTTGATGTTGATGTTTCTTCTTGGCTCAAGTTGAAGGAAAGACATTGGTGAAGTCTTCAAGTAGATCCCCCATACACAATGCGGGAAGCTTTGCTTTGTATTCATCTTCACGTGTCCATCACATGATCATCTGCAAGCTTCAAGCATGTAATTCTCCGGACTGCCTATCTTGAACTTGCCCTTGTAAACCATGATCATCATCACTTGATGTCATCCTCTCATGGGCACTTGAGATCTTTCTCTTGATGTAAGTCCATGAGAATCACCTAACCCACACAGACATAGAAAACACATAGAATGGGTTAGTACACAAAGCGCAATTGACAAATTCTAACCATACCACAAGACCTCATGTGGCACATGATTTGCACTTGTGTGTTGACCATCTTTGAATTCAATCTTCGATCTTCATCTTGGTCAACATTTATCTTTTCTCCATGATTAATCTTGATGCACAACTATATGTATATGGCATTCATTCTGAATCAATTCAATCTCCTTGCATCACCCATGGAACAAACCTTCCTATATAACTTGATTTCATCGTTTCTTCATAGGAATTGTCATTCATTATCAAGTCTCAATGCATATATTTATGTTGATGGATTTAATCCATCAATTCATCCAATATTCTTCATGCATTGCAAATGGAACTTTCCTTCAAATGTATATCTCAATGCAAACATTAGTCCATTAGGATTGTCATTTAATTACCAAAACCATACATGGGGACTATATGTACTTTCAATCTCCCCCATTTTGGTAATTGATGACAATATCAACAAGAGGGTTTGTCTAATGAATTTTAAACAAGCATGCAATTTATCCAAGGATAAATTGTATACTTGGGTTGATTTTGATGGCATCAAGTATCACAAAGAAACTAGATGATATCAAAACCGGTTGTACTAATCATCAAAACACTACATGAGCATTTGATGTTAATAGACCACAATATATAGAGCAAGCTCCCCCACAATATGTGGATGTGTGAATGAACTTTGAATTTCATATTCATATATTGGTTGATATAAACTTGGTGAAGCTTTCTCTATATACTCATTCATGCAACAAGCACATATAACTAGGGTAGATATGCATGAATGAACACAAGCACTTCAAAAATACTTATCTTAAACCCTATAAACTTCTCCCCCATTGGCAACAAATGCCAAAATGGATGAAAAATTCTAGAAGATCAATATAGTATGAGTTTCTCCTTAACGTGTGCAAATCACAAAAATGTGAGTGAAATCAAATGCACATATTCAATGATGGAAAATCTGAGGAGCTCAAACCATATTTAGGATCTAGAATGCAACAAGATACTATGATATGAAATTAAGATTAGACATGAGAGGAAAACATTCAAACGATCCAAAGAACATATTTTGGACAAGATATTGTAGGAATATCCAATGTGATCATCATGTCAAGTATGGGTACAAAATACATCTAGAACACATGAGTGCGCAAGGATATATGCAATGCATACAAGCACTCACTTTCAACCTCTTACGGAAACCACCAAAGAGTCAAAATGAACCAAACCAAGTGGCCGACAAGGAATAAATGATACCACAGAAGGATATGAGCTTTCTTGTGTATAAAAGGTTTTAAGTGGCCAATAGTCAGCATGATATGCATCCACAAAGGAACTCGCATACACAAAAAGGTTGTAATTGTTAAGAACATGATATCACAAGTGAATCCACTATTATACAACTTGAGCCTAGTCATAATAGCAAGGCACATGGCACAAAACACATGGCACAAATTGATCTGATTTGAATAACCCAAAGTGAGGCATGCAATCAAAAGATCCAACGAGCCAAAAGGATAAAAGAATATTATGATTGGGGCAAAGGAGTGTTCTAAGGAAAATAGAGAAGCTCCCCATGATTTGTGCACTATTTAGAATATATTTTCTATATTTGGATACAAGTGCACAAAATAGGATCGTCACTCCCCCAAAATCAATAGGAACACAAAACAATTGCAAGCGAGCATAGATAAGAAAAGAAGCCTAGCATTTGCAACAAGCATATGGTTGAGCAACATGTCAATGAGGCAACCTAAGAATAGGCACAACCAAAATGATGTGTGTGAATCACGTCAAAGCACTTGAGAAGACTAATATAAGGATGAGAATTAAGCATCAACGTAGTCTTGAGTAAATGAGATACAAGGTGTAATACATGTCCTTCCCACAAACACGAAGTTAAGAAGGTCACACACACATCACGCAAATGGGTTTGCAAGCTCACTAATAGCAAATTAAAAATCAAAGCTTGTGACAACCCACGATGAAGATAGGAAATAATAGGCTTGTCAAGACAAGCATGAGGACGATAATCTTCACCAAACATTAGTGCACTAAGATGAAAAGAGGTAATACATGCACTCATACAGCAAATGCTTCCACAGAGCCACCAAAGATATAAAAAGAGAATGAAATGGTGGACATGAAAGAATAGGGATATCAACTAGAGATGTAACTTCTCTCATGTGTATAAGATTCTAGGTAGACGATATCCACAAAGAAGGATGTACACATGAAATAGTTACTAAAGGAAAGTATAAGATATCCAAACGGGAGTCATAAAATATACCAATGAGATCTTTGCTTGAAAGCATAGCACATGGTTTAATATAATCTTATTGTATATTAATGAACTCCAAACACACAACCATCAAAGAAATCACAACTAGCAACAAGAGATCGTTGTTGGGATGCTTTGACAAAAGGAAACAAGTATCACAGGAACGAGTTAAGAAATTCATGCCATGATGCAACCTACACAAGGTTGACCCCATTTCTCTCTCTCTCTCTCTCTATATATATATATATATATATATATATATATATATACACACACATAAACACTATTCTGATCACGGGATTAGCATAATATTCTGATCACAACCTAAACTGCCTGAGTAACGCGCCTGGCCTTTCCTGTGAACTAGGTTGAACTTCCCGCAACATTGCCCAAATAGGGCTTGCTATATATTGTTGGAAAGCTATGGAAACCAATATCATGACCCAACTTAAATTTTTGGCAAAATATAAGAGGTTTAAGAGCAGTTTTAAAAACCGTTTTTTCTTCGCACAAAAAACGTGAATCGTATTTTCGATCGCATTTCTAAACCGTTTATCGGAATGAGGCATATAATATGGCGTTGGAAAGCTGCTGCAAAACCACTACTTCCACATGTTGAAAGTTTTTTTTAATTCCCTATGGTTAAAGGGTAATTTTAAAAAACATAAAATTTCGTAAACCGAACAGCTGAGTTCTTTTTTTGATGTAATTTCTAAACGGCTAATCCAATGGAGGCATATGCTATGGCGTTGGAAAGCTTATGAAAATGCGCTACTTATTCATCTTAAAAGTTTTTTTTCTAATTTTGAATGGTTTAAGAGTAATTTAGAAAATGGTCCAAGTCCTACCCAGTTCGTATTTTCAAGCTAATTTTTTAACCGTGCGTCCGAATGCAGCAAATAATATGGCGTTGGAAAGCTTGAACAAATGCGAAACGTTTTGGTAAGTATTGTTTCTCCCAATTCTTTATGGTTTTAAGTCAGTTTCGAAAATGGCGAAAAACGTATTTTCACCGTAATTTCTACGAACTTTATCGAAATTGTGCAAATAATATACCATTGAAAAGCTATGAAAAATGCAAAACTTTTTCATGTTGACGGTTTTCTCTAATTCCTAGCCGTTTTCAACTAATTATGAAAACGGCGGGATCATTCGTTCTGCCTCTACCGCGAAACAGATTCTTCGAAAATGCACCGCGTCCAGAACCTGAACTTCTTGGTGCGTGTACCTGAACTTCACTTTGTTTTTCACGTGATTTTTTTGCTCGTAGATCTCCATCCACTGCTCGTAGCTCTCCATCCCACTCACGGGAATTGAGCGGGTGCTATACCGATGGAAAGCTGCTGTAAACACGCAACTTTCCCGTGTTGATCATTTTTTCATACTCGCGACGATTTTGAAAGTTTTTCATCTGAAATTCATTCAGCGTAGTAGTTGAACTTCATGCTATTTTCATGTTGAACTTCTGTGACGTATTTTTGTTTGTACACGCACCTGAACTTCCCTCTGTACGAACCCGACCTTTATTGGAATTTTGAAAACCGTTTTTTCTTCATACAAAAAGCATGGATCGTATTTTCGATCGCATTTCTAAACCGTTTAGCAACTAAATACTCGTTTTAGATAGGAATCTCGCTCATAGGCGGATTTTGCACTCGGGTTGTGAAGAACTCGCGTTTTTTGCGATTTTACCGCCTGAGTTGTTCGACCTGAACTTCCCCCTGTGCTAGGTTGAACTTCCCGCAACATTGCCCAAATAGGGCCTGCTATATACCGTTGGAAAGCTAGGGACACGAGTATCATGACCCAAGTTAAATTTTTCGCAAAATGTAAGCCGTTTAAGAGCAGTTTTGAAAACCGTTTTTTCTTCACACAAAAAACATGAATAGTAATTTCGATCTCATTTCTAAACCGTTTATCGGAATGAGGCATATAATATGGCACTGGAAAGCTGCTGCAAAACCGCTCCTTCCACATGTTGAAAGTTTGTTCTAATTCCCTATGGTTAAAGAGTAATTTGAAAAAACATAAAATTTTGTAAACCGAACAGCTGAGTTTGTTTTTCGATGTCATTTCTAAATGGCTAATCCAATGGAGGCATATGATATGGCGTTGGAAAGCTTATGAAAATGCGCTACTCTTTTATCTTGAAAGTTTTTTTCTAAGTTTGAATGATTTAAGAGTAATTTAGAAAATGGTCCAAGTCCTACTGAGTTTGTATTTTCAAGCTAATTTTTTAATTGTACGTCCGAATGCAACAAATGATACGGCATTGGAAAGCATGAGGAAATGCCAAACTTTTTTTATATATATTGTTTCTCTCAATTCCTTACTGTTTTAAGTCGATTTTAAAAATGGCTAAAAATGTATTTTTGCCGTAATTTCTACAAACTTTATCGGAATTGGACAAATAATATACCGCTGAAAAGCTACGAAAATGCGAAACTATTTCATGTTGATGGTTTTGTCTGATTCCTAGCCGTTTTCAAGTAATTTCGAAAATGGCGGGATCATTCGTTCTGCCTTTATCGCGAAACAGATTTTTCAAAAATGCATCGCGTGAAGAACTTGAACTTCATTCTGTTTTTCACATGATTTTTCTTGCTCGTAGCTCTTCATCCACTGCTCGTAGCTCTCCATCCACTCACCGGAATTGACCAGGTGATATACCGATGGAAAGCTGTTGTAAACACACAACTTTCCCGTGTTGAACATTTTTTCATACTCACGACAATTTTAAAAGTTTTTCATCTAAAATTCATTCAGCATAGTAGTTGAACTTCCTGCTGTTTTCACGTTGAACTTCTGTGACGTATTTTTGTTTGTAATTTTCTCATCCATTTCGTCAATCTTACACAAATGATATTCTTTCTGTACAAACCTCTCACAATGTTTTTTTAACTTTCTCTGTCCGAGGACTTGAACTTACACAAATGATATTCCTGCATTTTGAAATAAATTAGAAAATGACGAGATCATGATTTCTGCCTTCATCGTGAATGGAAATGCACTGCGTGAATTAGTTGAACTTCTCAGGCATATCTGTTTTGAACTTCACTCTGTTTTTGACGTACTGTTTTTTGCAATGCGTGAAGTAGTTGAACTTCTTGGGCGGTCTGTTTAAACTTCACTATGTTTCACCTTATTGTATTTTTCTTATATGAAACACACACCATGCAGTACGTGAACTTCTGGTTGTTATCACTTTAAACTTCTCTCTGTTTTCACTTTAGTAACTGAAAAAAATCTGTGTTTTTCATAGACATCGAACCGCTCTAACTTTTTTATTTGAACTTATTTGTGTGTTGTTTTAGAAATGTGAAAATTGGTGTGCTTTAGAAACATTGAACTTCTTTGCTTTCTCAAATTGAACTTATTGGTTTTATTCTTTTGTAAGTAGAAAAATCCAATTTTTCAAATAAATATCAAACCGCTCCGCTTTTTCCAATTGAACTTCTTGGTTTTATTCTCTAGTAACATGAAAACCCGAGTTTTTATATATATTGAACTACTCCATTTTTCAAAATTGAACTTCTTGGTTTTAATCTTTAGAATTGGGGAAAATATGAGTTTTTATAAACATTAAACAACTTCATATTTTTTAAATTTTGGACTTCCTTGTGTTATTCGTTAGTAACGGGAAATGTCCTAGTTATACAAACAAAAAAATTGTTATTTTAATGTGAGTTTCTTGGTTTTATTATTAGAAACAGGAAAATGTTTTCTATTAAGATTGAAATACTCCGTTATTTTGTTTTGAACTTCTTGGTTTTGTTTATAGAAACAGAAAAAACTAAATTATTTATTAAAATCGAACTACTCTGTCAGTTTAATCCGAACTTCTTGGTTCTTTTAGAAAATGCGCAAACTCAATTCCCCCTTTTCATTATTTTTTGTTTTTGCATTCAATAAAAAAGAGAACATTCTTTTTTTGTTAGATTTTTGAAGTGATTTTTCTAGCTTAAATTTTTGTTTGTGCTCTTTTTATATTTTTTTTGTCACTTCAAGTTGTAAAAAATCGTAACTCTCCCATGTTTCACCATGCGTGTTTAAATATTATTTGAACTTGCTGAGATAACACACTCGACCTTCTTAAACACAACATTTTGACCTTTGCAAAAAACTCATTAGCAGGACAAACAAACCCATTAGCACGACTAGGCAGTGGACACAAAAATGTTTCACGCGTTTTGCACGTAAATACACAAGTAGCTGAATTTTTGCCGTGATGATTTTGCACATACAAGCATAAAAAAACCACAAGAGCAATTCTTTCTTATTCTTTTTCCGCTCCAACCATCTTAAAGATAAGATACCTTTATTTATAGAACACTTGAAGACGAACACCTACTTTTGAAAATACAAATGGGCCTAATGCAAATGCCGTGGAGTTATTCTCCAACACATACTTCTTTTATCCTCTCACGACCTCTCTATTCTTAGTATGATTGCTTTTGCATTCTCAATAATTGGGAAGGAATACATAAAATAAGAAAGAAAGCTAGCCACCACACCGGGGAACTTGCTATGTTGCTCTTTGACGAGCTGGCCCTAGGAAAAATTTAGTTGTTCGTCAACTGGCTGGCTGTTTCAGCGTCGTTAGTTCTTGTTTGACTGAAGTAAACCCAACCTGTATCTCTTTCGAGTTCTGCCTGCTGCCACTGCCTATCCCTAATTATCTGTTTTTTTGTACACTGCTTTCTTGCTTGCCTACCCCTGTGCCAAACAGGGTAGAAGTTGAGTGCTGTCAAAAAAAAGAAAGAAAAAAACAGGTAGAAGTTCAGATTGAGAGGTGCACTTCTCTTTCTATATGGGTGTCAGTAGTAGTAGAAATTCATAAAACAAACAGACACGGTAAGAAATGTCGATGTTGTTGAACCCTTAGTAGGCTACATGGCACAACATAATGTTGAACTGAAGGAGTTCCCAGCGGCAACTGTCCGGGGAGCAGAGAAACATATGGAGCCGGAGGCTGTGGTGGCACTAGGTGTTGTTCGTCGTCCTTCCCATTCAGCAACCATGGACTGCCAGTCTAGCTGCTCTCCGTGTCGTGGGACCATGACGATTCATCGACGGTAGGCAGCAGCCAGAGGGCAACACCATTGGTTACATGTGGTAGGTCGAACTGAAGCCGTTGCACATGTCGACCTTCTCTCTCTCAGCTTTCTCGATACCATTGACAGGGAAGAATGCAAGATCATGGGAGATCAAACCAGGAGCGACGGCAGTGCCATGGGCAGGTCGCGGGGGCGCCATGGGAAGGTCGCGGGGGTGCCCTGTTGGGGAACGTAGCAGAAATTCAAAATTTTCCTACGCGTCACCAAGATCTATCTATGGAGAAACTAGCTACGAGTAGAAGGAGAGTGCATCTACATACCCTTGTAGATTGCTAAGCGGAAGCGTTCAAGTGAACGGGGTTGATGGAGTCGTACTCGTCGTGATTCAAATCACCGATGATCCTAGTGCCGAACGGACGGCATCTCCGCGTTCAACACACGTACAGCTCGACGATATCTCCCACGCCTTGATCCAGCAAGGAGAGAGGGAGAGGTTGAGGAAGACTCCATCCAACAGCAGCACAACGGCGTGGTGGTGATGGAGGAGCGTGGCAATCCTGCAGGGCTTCGCCAAGCACCTACGGGAGAGGAGGAGGTGTCACGGGAGGGAGGGAGGCGCCAAGGGCTCAGGTGTGGATGCCCTCCCTCCCCTCCACTATATATAGGGGCAAGGGAGAGGGGGGAGGCGCAGCCTTGCCCCTTACTCCAAGAAAGGGGTGCGGCAAAGAGGGGGGGAGGAGTCCATCCTCCCCAAGGCACCTTGGAGGTGCCTTCCCCCTTGAGGACTCTTCCCTCTAGGGTTCCCTAGGCGCATGGGCCTCTTGGGGCTGGTGCCCTTGGCCCATGTAGGCCAAGGCGCACCCCCTACAGCCCATGTGGCCCCCCGGGGCAGGTGGCCCCACCCGGTGGGCCCCCGGGACCCTTCCGGTGGTCCCGGTACAATACCGATGACCCCGAAACTTGTCCCGATGGCCGAAACAGGACTTCCTATATATAAATCTTTACCTCCGGACCATTCCGGAACTCCTCGTGACGTCCGGGATCTCATCCGGGACTCCGAACAACATTCGGTAACCACATACAAGCTTCCTTTATAACCCTAGCGTCATCGAACCTTAAGTGTGTAGACCCTACGGGTTCGGGAGACATGCAGACATGACCGAGACGTTCTCCGGTCAATAACCAACAGCGGGATCTGGATACCCATGTTGGCTCCCACATGTTCCACGATGATCTCATCGGATGAACCACGATGTCAAGGACTCAATCGATCCCGTATACAATTCCCTTTGTCTAGCGGTATTTTACTTGCCCGAGATTCGATCGTCGGTATACCGATACCTTGTTCAATCTCGTTACCGGCAAGTCTCTTTACTCGTTCCGTAACACATCATCCCGTGATCAACTCCTTGGTCACATTGCGCATATGATGATGTCCTACCGAGTGGGCCCAGAGATACCTCTCCGTTTACACGGAGTGACAAATCCCAGTCTCGATCCGCATAAAACAATAGATACTTTCGGAGATACCTGTAGTGCACCTTTATAGTCACCCAGTTACGTTGTGACGTTTGATACACCCAAAGCACTCCTACGGTATCCAGGAGTTACACGATCTCATGGTTCAAAGGAAGAGATACTTGACATTGGCAAAGCTCTAGCAAACGAACTACACGATCTTTTGTGCTAGTCTTAGGATTGGGTCTTGTCCATCACATCATTCTCCTAATGATGTGATCCCGTTATCAACGACATCCAATGTCCATAGCCAGGAAACCATGACTATCTGTTGATCACAACGAGCTAGTCAACTAGAGGCTTACTAGGGACATATTGTGGTCTATGTATTCACACGTGTATTACGATTTCCGGATAATACAGTTATAGCATGAATAAAAGACTATTATCATGAACAAAGAAATATAATAATAACTTATTTATTATTGCCTCTAGGGCATATTTCCAACAGTCTCCCACTTGCACTAGAGTCAATAATCTAGTTCACATCGCCATGTGATTAACACTCACAGGTCACATCGCCATGTGACTAATACCCAAGAGTTTACTAGAGTCAGTAGTCTAGTTCACATCACTATGTGATTAACACTCAATGAGTTTTATGTTTGATCATGTTGCTTGTGAGAGAGGTTTTAGTCAATGGGTCTGAACCTTTCAGATCCGTGTGTGCTTTACAAATCTCCATGTCATCTCCTTGATGCACCTACCACGCTCTATTTGGAGCTATTCCAAACAACTGTTCTACTTGGAGCTATTCTAAATTATTGCTCCATTATATGTATCCGGTCTCTCTACTCAGAGCTATCCGGATAGGTGTCAAGCTTGCATCGTCGTAACCTTTACGACGAACTCTTTTACCACCTCCATAATCGAGAAAATTCCTTAGTCCACTAGTTACTAAGGATAACTTTGACCGCTGTCCTATGATCCATTCATGGATCACTCTTGTACCCCTTGACTGACTCATGGCAAGGCACACTTTCGGTGCGGTACACAGCATAGCATACTGTAGAGCCTACGTCTAAAGCATAGGGGACGACCTTCGTCCTTTCTCTCTTTTCTGCCGTGGTTGAGCTTTAAGTCTTAACTTCGTACCTTACAACTCAGGCAAGAACTCCTTCTTTGACTGGTCCATCTTGAACACCTTCAAGATCATGTCAAGGTATGTGCTCATTTGAAAGTATTATTAAGCATTTTGATCTATCCTTATAGATCTTGATGCTCAATGTTCAAGTAGCTTAATCCAGGTTTCTATTGAAAAACACCTTTCAAATAACCCTATATGCTTTCTAGAAATTCTACATCATCTCTGATCATCAATATGTCAACAACATATACTCATCAGAAATTCTATAGTGCTCCCACTCACTTCTTTGGAAATACAAGTTTCTCATAAACTTTGTATAAATCCAAAATCTTTGATCATCTCATCAAAGCGTACATTCCAACTCCGAGATGCTTACTCCAGTCCTTAGAAGGATCGCTGGAGCTAGCATACCTTTTAGCATCCTTAGGATCGACAAAACTTTTCTGATTGTATTGCATACAACCTTTCCTTACGAAAACTAGTAAGGAAACTTGTCTTGACATCCATCTGCCAGATTTCATAAATGCAGCTAATGCTAACATGATTCCGACGGACTTTAAGCATCGCTACGAGTGAGAAAATCTCATCGTAGTCAACTCCTTGAACTTGTCGGAAAACACTTCGCCACAAGTCGAGCTTCATAGATGGTGACATTACCATCCACGTCCGTCTTCTTCTTAAAAGATCCATTTATCTCAATGGATTGCCGATCATCGGGCAAGTCCATCAAAGTCCATGCTTTGTTCTGATATATGGATACTATCTCGGATTTCATGGCTTCTAACCATTTGTCGGAATTCGGGCCCACCATCGCTTCTCCATAGCTCGTAGGTTCATTGTTGTCTAGCAACATGACCTTCAAGACAGGATCACCTTACCACTCCGAAGTAGTACGTGTCCTTGTCGTCCTACGAGGTTCAGTAGTGACTTGATCCGAAGTTTCATGATCAATATCATAAGCTTCCACTTCAATTGGTGTAAGTGCCACAGGAACAACTTCCTGTGCCCTGCCACATACTAGTTGAAGAGACGGTTCAATAACCTCATTAAGTCTCCACCATCCTCCCACTCAACTCTTTCGAGGGAAACCTTTCCTCGAGAAAGGACCCGATTCAAGAAACAATCCATATTGCTTTCGGATCTGAATTAGGAGGTATACCCAACTGTTTTGGGTGTCCTATGAAGATGCATTTTATCCGCTTTGGGTTCGAGCTTAATCCTGAAACTTTTTCACATAAGCGTCGCAGCCCCAAACCTTTAAGAAACGACAACTTAGGTTTTTCTAAACCATAATTCAAACGGTGTCGTCTCAACGGAATTATGTGGTGCCCTATTTAAAGTGAATGTGGTTGTCTCTAATGCCTAACCCATGAATGACAGTGGTAATTCGATAAGAGACATCATGGTATGCATCATATCCAATAGGGTGCAGTTATGATGTTCGGACACATCATCACACTATGGTGTTCCAGGCGGTATTAGTTGTGAAACTATTTCCACAATGTCTTAATTCTGTGCCAAACTCGTAATTCAGATATTCATCTCTATGATCATATCACAGACATTTTATCCTCTTGTCACAATGATCTTCTACTTCACTCTGAAATTATTTGAACCATTCAATAATTCAGACTTGTGTTTCATCAAGTAAATATTCTCAACATCTACTCGAATCATCTGTGAAGTAAGAACATAACGATATTCACTGCATGCCTCAGCACTCATTGGACTGCACACATCAAAATGTGTTGCTTCCAATAAGTTGCTATCTTGTTCCATCTTATTGAAACCGAGGCTTTTCAGTCATCTTGCCTATGTGGTATGATTTGCATATCTCAAGTGATTCAAAATCAAGTGAGTTCAAACGGTCCATTTGCATGGAGTTTCTTCATGCATATATACCAATAGACATGGTTCGCATGTCTCAAACTTTTCAAAAATGAGTGAGTCCAAAGATCCATCAACATGGAGCTTCTTCATGCGTTTTATACCATTATGACTTACATGGCAGTGCCACAAGTAAGTGGTACTATCATTACTATCTTATATCTTTTGGCATGAAAATGTGTATCCCTACGATCAAAATTCAATAAACCATTCCTTTAGGTGCAAGAGCACTTATTCAGGTTTAATACTAATCTTGATGGTAGAGGGAGCGTGCGATGTTAGATCACATCAAACTTGGAAACACTTCCAACACGTATCGTCAGCTCACCTTTAGCTAGTCTCCGTTTTATTCCGTAGCTTTTATTTCGAGTTACTAACACTTAGCAACCGAACCGGTATCTAATACCCTGGTGCTACTAGGAGTACTAGTAAAGTACACATTAACATAATGTATATCCAATATACTTCTATCGACCTTGCCAGCCTTCTCATCTACCAAGTATCTAGGGTAATCCTGCTCCAGTGGTTGTTCCCCTTATTACAGAAGCACTTAGTCTCGGGTTTGGGTTCAACCTCGGGTTTCTTCATTGGTGCAGCAGCTGATTTGCCGTTTCATGAAGTATCCCTTCTTTCCCTTGCCCTTCTTGAAACTAGTGGTTTCATCAACCATCAACAATTGATGCTCCTTCTTGATTTCTACTTTCGCGATGTCAAACAACGCGAATACCTCAAGGATCATCATCTCTATCCTTGATATGTTATAGTTCATCACGAAGCTCTAGCAGCTTGGTGGCAATGACTTTGGGGAAACATCACTATCTCATCTGGAAGATCAACTCCCACTCGATTCAAGTGATTGTTGCACTCAGACAATCTGAGCACAAGCTCAACGATTGAGCTTTTCTCCCTTAGTTTGCAGGCTAAGAAAATCGTCGGAGGTCTTATACCTCTTGACGTGGGCACGAGCCTGAAATCCCAATTTCAGCCCTCGAAACATCTCATATGTTCCGCGACGTTTCGAAAACGTCTTTGGTGCCTCTACTTAAACCATTTAACTGAACTATCACGTAGTTATCAAAACGTGTATGTTCGATGTTCGAAACATCCACAAACGACGTTTGGGGTTTAGCACACTAAGTGGTGCATTAAGGACATAAGCTATGTACTGTCTGCATAATTGCTACTTTCAACTTTCAACTATATTTTCTCTAGGAACATATCTAAAACAGTAGAACTATAGCGTGAGCTACGACATAATTTGCAAAAGGTCTTTTGACTATGTTCAGGATAATTAAGTTCATCTTATGAACTCCCACTCAGATAGACATCCCTCTGGTCATCTAAGTGATCACATGATCCGAGTCAACTAGGCCGTGTCCGATCATCACGTGAGACGGACTAGTCATCATCGGTGAACATCTTCATGTTGATCGTATCTACTATACGACTCATGCTCGACCTTTCGGTCTCCGTGTTCCGAGGCCATGTCTGCACATGCTAGGCTCGTCAAGTTAACCCTAAGTGTTTTCGCTGTGTAAAACTGTCTTACACCCGTTGTATGTGAACGTAAGAATCCATCACACCCGATCATCACGTGGTGCTTAGAAGCGACGAACTGTAGCAACGGTGCACAGTTAGGGGAGAACACTTCTTGAAATTTTGTAAGGGATCATCTTATTTACTACCGTCGTCCTAAGTAAACAAGATGCATAAACATGATAAACATCACATGCAATCAAATAGTGACATGATATGGCCAATATCATTTTGCTCCTTTTGATCTTCATCTTCGGGGCTCCATGATCATCATCGTCACCGGCATGACACCATGATCTCCATCATCATGATCTCCATCATCGTGTCTTCATGAAGTTGTCACGCCAACGACTACTTCTACTTCTATGACTAACGCGTTTAGCAATAAAGTAAAGTAGTTTACATGGCGTTCTTCAATGACACGCAGGTCATACAAAAAATAAAGACAACTCCTATGGCTCCTGCCGGTTGTCATACTCATCGACATGCAAGTCGTGAATCCTATTACAAGAACATGATCAATCTCATACATCACATATCATTCATCACATTCTTCTGGCCATATCACATCACATAGCATACCCTGCAAAAACAAGTTAGACGTCCTCTAATTGTTGTTGCATGTTTTACGTGGCTGCTATGGGTTTCGAGCAAGAACGTTTCTTACCTACGCAAAACCACAACGTGATATGCCAATTGCTATTTACCCTTCATAAGGACCCTTTTCATCGAATCCGTTCCGACTAAAGTGGGAGAGACTGGCACCCGCTAGCCACCTTATGCACCAAGTGCATGTCAATCGGTGGAACCTGTCTCACGTAAGAGTACGTGTAAGGTCGGTCCGGGCCGCTTCATCCCACAATACCGTCGAAACAAGATTGGACTAGTAACGGTAAGCATATTGAACAACATCAACGCCCACAACTACTTTGTGTTCTACTCGTGCAAAGAATCTACGCAATAGACCTAGCTCATGATGCCACTGTTGGGGAACGTAGCAGAAATTCAAAATTTTCCTACGCGTCACCAAGATCTATCTATGGAGAAACCAGCTACGAGTAGAAGGAGAGTGCATCTACATACCCTTGTAGATCGCTAAGCGGAAGCGTTCAAGTGAACGGGGTTGATGGAGTCGTACTCGTCGTGATTCAAATCACCGATGATCCTAGTGCCGAACGGACGGCACCTCCGCGTTCAACACACGTACAGCTCGACGATATCTCCCACGCCTTGATCCAGCAAGGAGAGAGGGAGAGGTTGAGGAAGACTCCATCCAGCAGCAGCACAACGGCGTGGTGGTGATGGAGGAGCGTGGCAATCCTGCAGGGCTTCGCCAAGCACCTACGGGAGAGGAGGAGGTGTCACGGGAGGGAGGGAGGCGCCAAGGGCTCAGGTGTGGATGCCCTCCCTCCCCTCCACTATATATAGGGGCAAGGGAGAGGGGGGAGGCGCAGCCTTGCCCCTTACTCCAAGAAAGGGGTGCGGCCAAGAGGGGGGGGAGGAGTCCATCCTCCCAAGGCACCTCGGAGGTGCCTTCCCCCTTGAGGACTCTTCCCTCTAGGGTTCCCTAGGCGCATGGGCCTCTTGGGGCTGGTGCCCTTGGCCCATGTAGGCCAAGGCGCACCCCCTACAGCCCATGTGGCCCCCCGGGGCAGGTGGCCCCACCCGGTGGGCCCCCGGGACCCTTCCGGTGGTCCCGGTACAATACCGATGACCCCGAAACTTGTCCCGATGGCCGAAACAGGACTTCCTATATATAAATCTTTACCTCCGGACCATTCCGGAACTCCTCGTGACGTCCGGGATCTCATCCGGGACTCCGAACAACATTCGGTAACCACATACAAGCTTCCTTTATAACCCTAGCGTCATCGAACCTTAAGTGTGTAGACCCTACGGGTTCGGGAGACATGCAGACATGACCGAGACGTTCTCCGGTCAATAACCAACAGCGGGATCTGGATACCCATGTTGGCTCCCACATGTTCCACGATGATCTCATCGGATGAACCACGATGTCAAGGACTCAATCGATCCCGTATACAATTCCCTTTGTCTAGCGGTATTTTACTTGCCCGAGATTCGATCGTCGGTATACCGATACCTTGTTCAATCTCGTTACCGGCAAGTCTCTTTACTCGTTCCGTAACACATCATCCCGTGATCAACTCCTTGGTCACATTGCGCATATGATGATGTCCTACCGAGTGGGCCCAGAGATACCTCTCCGTTTACACGGAGTGACAAATCCCAGTCTCGATCCGCATAAAACAATAGATACTTTCGGAGATACCTGTAGTGCACCTTTATAGTCACCCAGTTACGTTGTGACGTTTGATACACCCAAAGCACTCCTACGGTATCCAGGAGTTACACGATCTCATGGTCAAAGGAAGAGATACTTGACATTGGCAAAGCTCTAGCAAACGAACTACACGATCTTTTGTGCTAGTCTTAGGATTGGGTCTTGTCCATCACATCATTCTCCTAATGATGTGATCCCGTTATCAACGACATCCAATGTCCATAGCCAGGAAACCATGACTATCTGTTGATCACAACGAGCTAGTCAACTAGAGGCTTACTAGGGACATATTGTGGTCTATGTATTCACACGTGTATTACGATTTCCGGATAATACAGTTATAGCATGAATAAAAGACTATTATCATGAACAAAGAAATATAATAATAACTTATTTATTATTGCCTCTAGGGCATATTTCCAACATGCCCAGGGGCAGGTCGCGGCGGGGTTGACGGTAGACAGAGGCCACCTCCGCGGTGGAAGCAGCGGAGGAAGGCTGGCGATGATCTGTGTCGGCGGGGCATGTCGGCGGCGTGGTCCGGGAAGGAAGCCACGACGAGCGATAGTAGAAGACGGAGGTTGGGGCGACAACGCCGGTGCTAGTGGATTCAGGAGTCGGCGGGCCCGATGGAGCTGGGGCGCGGTGGTGATGGCGAGGGAAGGCCGTTCACGGCGGAGGAGGTGCGCATGTGGCGGCGCGGGAAGGTGGATCTCGACGGCTAAGGTACGCGGGCGGCGGCGCGGGGAGGTGGGTCATGGCGACGGAGGTACGCGGGCGGCGGCGCAGGTAGTTGGGTGACGGCGGCGGTGGTGCGCAGGCGGCGGCGCGGGGAGGTGTGTCCTGGTGGTGGTGGTTATAGAGAAGGTGGGGGCGTGGGGAGATAAGACCGGGGTGTTTTTTTGGGAAGTTCGGGAGGGCCCTGTCGAGCCCTATATAGGGCACCGTGATCCAAATAACTATTCTAATCCTAGGATTAGAATAGTGTTGTCCTATATATATATATATATATATATATATATATATATATGGGATCAAATAAAGCAAACAAGGCATGTGAATTTACACATAGTAAATATGCATGCGCAAGTCTACCAAAATCTAGGGAGATACAAATTGGACAAATGAATACATAACCGTTAATACTTCCAGTAACATCACTAGTCATTAATGTGTCCAAAATGAATCAAAGTGAAAAATCAACATAGGATAGCACACAAAGTTCAACATATGAACCAAATAAAACGAATGAGCACATATAAGATATCCATTGCACACATACTCATAGGAATATCTCACTCAAGTAGATGTAGGACACTATAAACAATGAGATAGCAAACTCCCATAACTCCATGCAAACCAATAAAATGAATTTGAACAAAATGGTATTTTGTGTTATCATTCAGTGTAGAAACCAAATAAGTACATGATCATCTATACTACACAAGCATAACATGAGAGTTTTAGAAATAAACACAATGCTTGGATAGTATATTATTAACATTCCAATTAGATAGGTCATCATGCAAAGCAACAATTGAAATAGCTTTAATCAACCAATTTTCCAAATATGATTTTGAAGATAGCCATGGGCAAAAACCGCACAAGAATGCCATATGTAAACAAGGCATTGCATGCCACAGAGATATAAGATAATCTCAAATATATTCTAAGTGACATCCCATAATTGTTCACATTCAACAAGGATTGTGATATGCACAAAGCATATCACTCCCCCATAATGTGGTGATCCATCAATATCTCAAAAGAGCCCAATAAGATGCAACTAAAATGCAATGAAGGTTCGAGACTACACACACAAATATATGATGTGCATTGCAACCTACACATACTAGATAATACAAATCAAGCAAATTAGGAGACACAACATATATAAACACATGCTAGGTACAAAACCTAAACATGCATGGGCTAATAACTTTCAATGTAGACAATATAAATACAAGTTACCACCACGAGGAGCATTGGAATGACAAATATGATGATAATTCACTTGACTTGGCTTGAACCATAATGAATGGTGAGAATCATTTTTCTTCATGAACTAGCCAAGTCTCCAATGCCCTCCATACACCTATTGATCAAGTTTGAACTCGATGGTCCCCAACCATGTTGGGTCCTAAGAAGTTAGTAACAATAGGCTTGGCAACCCAAATGGTCTTATCAACTTTCAACCCACTTTGGGCACCAACAAACTTGGCAAACAAATTTCCAACATTATCGTTTCTAAGTGAATAATGATCATTAACAATTGGAGGCTTAAATACATTACCATTGGGACATGATGAAGATATGTGTCCCTTCTCAGGCAAATATAGCAACATGTTCTCCCCTTTCTCTTCTTCTTTACCTTCTCAACATGGAGAACATTATCTTGGTTAGGCATGGGAAGAGGCCTTTCATTATCTTGAGATTGAACTTGAGGCCACTTCCCTTGATGCTTCACACTTGAAGCCTTCTTCTTTAATGGACAAGATCTCACATGGTGTCCAACATTCTTGCACTTGAAGCAAATAATGTTGACCGAATTCTTGACTTGATCTTGTCCCTTCTTATTGTTCTTGGACTTCTTCTTGTTGGAGATGAAATCAAGTCCTATTTTGTCTTGAGGGTCCTTTTGCACACTCAAGGTATTATCACAACATTTTTCCAAGTCTTTCTTCAAACTAGTGACTTGGGCCTTGAGCTCTTTATTTTCCTCTACAAGGTTAGTATTAACAAAAGAACTAGAGGAAGTAGAGGCTTCATTGTTAGAGCAACAAGGCATGGTGAGCAATTCATCACAAGATGTACCAATATCATGTAGAGAGGATTTGCAAGGGCTAGCACATGGCAATAAGGCATTTCGAGTAGAAGATGTGCTAATATCCACATGAGACTCACATAATTTTACCTTGGTGACCATAGCCTCATGAGCTAACTTTAACCCATCATGAGAGATTAGAAGATCCTCATGAGTGCCTGAGAGCTTTTTATGACTTTCTTCCAAATTCCCATAATTGCTAGTTAGCAAATCAAGTTGAGTCCTTAGCTCAACATTTTCTTTCAACATTGATGCTTCACACAAGATAGAGTTAGTAGCACAAGCATCATTATCAATATGAGAGGAGCATGTAGAAACTAGAGACTCCACATGAGTAGCTTGAAGTTCCTCATGAGACTTAGAGAGTTTGATGAGCTCTCCTTTGACATTCTTGTAGCCAAGGTCAAGGTGCTCAAAATCCTCTTTAAGTTTACAATGAGTAACTTCAATCTCTTCTTTTAAAGACCTCAAGTCACTAAGACATTGATGAGCCTTAGCAAGTTCATGCTCAAGTTGTTCACTTTTCGCTTGATCGTTAAGAAATGAGTCATTACATTTTTCAAAACAAGCAAGAACATCTTGGAACATTGTATAAGTGTTATTTTTAGCTCTATGAAGAGTTTTCCTAATCTCATAGAGATTTTGAGTTAACTCATCATCCTCATCCTCATTACAACTATCATCATTATCACTAAGAGAAGATGATACCTTGTCATTACCTCTTGCCATGAGGCACATGTGAACAAAGCGGGTTGATGATTCTTTTGGAGAAGAGGGTTCTTCATCAATCAAGCATGCCTCATATTTCTTGATTTCCTCTACATGGTTAGTAATAGAACAACTAGAGGAAACCAAAGCATTTCTATCAGGGCAACATAGGAGATCAAGCATATCATCACAAATGAGCTTAACACCATCATCACAAGATATTTCTTCACTCACCATGTCATTACCTTGTGGCATGCCACATGTTGGTGAAGTGGAAGATATTGAAGTGTCCAAGTAATTGGAGGTGGAAGCAATAGAGAGTTCTGCATGATTTAAAAATGTGGAGAACTCCTCCATTAACTCCCCAAAAATAATATTGTCTTCATCAAGATTAGGCCCACCATATATATCTTCAAGTTTGGTCCAAGCCTCATGAGCCGACTTGCAAGTCGAGATTTCCTTAAACACTTCAAAGGATATAGCTTGGTGAATGGCACTCAAAACTTGACTATCAAGATGCATATCCTCAAGTGATGGAGATTGTCCATCCTTGAGATTTGAATCCCCTGCAACAACAATCCGCAAAGCATTTGGACCCATGGCCCGAAAGTGACAAAGCAGGCGTAATCTCCACATAACGTAATTTGTGCCATTAAAACAAAATGTATCATCGTGCACTAGTTCACTAGTCGACATCGTTACTCTCTAGGAGGTGAAGCCTAATAAGGAGAGACCGGGCTATGATACCAATTGAAAGGACCACGATGTCGCCTAGAGGGGGGGTGTGAATAGGCGTTTTAAAATCTTTTACGGATTTGGCTATATCCTAATGCGGAAATAAACTAAGCGGATACTTTTCAATCACAAATCCTAAATATACTAGGCTCACTAAGTGCACCAACAACTTAGCATAAACAAGATGGGAACAACGAGGATATGAGTAAGCACAAGTAAGTCACACAAACTTACTCAATGTATATCACGAGATATGGAAATGAATAATACACACAACCACAAGTAAGCAATACAAGCTTACACAAATTGTATCACAATATATGGAATTGAATGATACAAGCAAACTCAAGTAAGTTACACAAACTTACTTGAGCAATATCACAATATATGGAAGTGTATGACACAAGTTAGTAATTCACACTAATCACAAAGTATATCAATAGTAGCAAGTATGAATTGCGGAATATGAAGTGTAGGCCTAAATAATCTCTACAAGGAAATGGCCAACACAATATAATGAACCACCACAATATAATGAGGACAACAAGATATAGTGAATGCACGGTCAAATGACCAAAGTAAACCACAAGTAAGGAGTTAGGGTTAGGGATAACCAAAGTCACGGAGACGAGGATGTATCCCGATGTTCACTTCCTTGGAGGGAAGCTAGTCACCGTTAGAGAGGTGGATGTTACCACGAAGGCACACCAACGCCACGAAGGCTCACCCTATTCTCCTTGAGATATCACCACGAAGGTGATTCCCAACCACTAGTGGTAGACCTTGAGGCGGCCTCCAAACCTTCACAAACTTTCCGGGGGACAAATCACAAGTTGATTCCTCACCGGAGCACTCCTACCGCCTAGGAGTCTCCAACCTCCAAGAGTAACAAGATCAAGGGGGAAATTCTCAAGACTTGCTCAAATCACAAATTGCTTTGGTCAAAAGAGAGAGGAGGAGTGGTTGTATGCTTGGATGAAATCTCTCTCAAGAACTCTCACAAATCTCTTCGGGGTGTAGCACGAGAAGGCTCAAATCCCTCTCTCTCAAATCCCACCAAAAGCAACTAATGCTATGGAGGGATGGGAGAGGAGAGGAACAATGAAGGAAGTCAAGCAATAAACCCTAGATCCATGGGATAGTTTTCCCGCAAATGGATTGGAGTTTTGAGGCTTGGGGGAGGAGGATAGAGCTCAAAAGAATGGGGAAATCTCAAATCCAAAAGCTATAACTCGATGGGTAAGAAGGGTGCCTTATATAGTGCCCCACCAAATCTGCCCGTTATGCACAGAAAAATGCAGCCCGGAACTTCTGGGCAAGCCTGGAACTTCTGGGGCCCCTATTGGACACATATGTGCAAACTCTCTGGTTAACCCGGAACTTGCCCGGAACTTCCGGCCCCGCAGAAAACGGCCAGCATACCGAAAGTAAAACATGCATAACTTTTTCATACGAACTTCGATTTGGATGATCTTGGGCTCGTTTTGAAGCTATGGAAAAACCCCAGGTCCTCACATAGAGAACCATCCAAGATCAACCAAAATTGAGGATGCCAAATATGCAAAGGTGTTATCATATATTTGGGAAACCTATTTGGCTTTGGATTTTGTTTGGTATATAGGATAGGAGTGGAATTGTGTAAAGAAGATATTGACTTGAGCAAATCCATCACGAAACCCTTTGATCCCCTCTTAATAGTGTGGGATCCCTATAACTCAAGAATCATAAAAGAGCTATACTACATAGCTATCGAGAATCCATTCTTGAGTGTATGTGTTTCTTCGGTGGTCATCATTTGACAACACTAACGTCAAAGGAACTCATACCTTTGACTCAAGCCTTTCACTTGAGCTTGATGTTGATGTCTCTTCTTGGCTCAAGTTGAAGGCAATACATTGGTGAAGTCTTCAAGTATGTCCCCCATACACAATGCGGGAAGCTTTGCTTTGTATTCATCTTCACGTGTCCATCACATGATCATCTGCAAGCTTCAAGCATGTAATTCTCCAGACTGCCTATCTTGAACTTGCCCTTGTAAACCATGATCATCATCACTTGATGTCATCCTCTCATGGGCACTTGAGATCTTTCTCTTGATGTAAGTCCATGATAATCACCTAACCCACACAGACATAGAAAACACATAGAATGGGTTAGTACACAAAGCGCAATTGACAAATTCTAACCATACCACAAGACCTCATGTGGCACATGATTTGCGCTTGTGTGTTGACCATCTTTGAATTCAATCTTCGATCTTCATCTTGGTCAACATTTATCTTTTCTCTATGATTAATCTTGATGCACAACTATATGTATATGGCATTTATTCTGAATCCATTCAATCTCCTTGCATCACCCATGGAACAAACCTTCCTATATAACTTGATTTCATCGTTTCTTCATAGGAATTGTCATTCATTATCAAGTCTCAATGCATATATTTATGTTGATGGATTTCATCCATCAATTCATCCAATATTCTTCATGCATTGCAAATGGAACTTCCCTTCAAATGTATATCTCAATGCAAACATTAGTCCATTAGGATTGTCATTTAATTACCAAAACCATACATGGGGATTATATGTACTTTCAATTGCTACGATATTACCGAGGTGGAATATGGTGGAGGGGGGCACCACACACGGCTAAGAGATCAATGATCAATTGTTGTGTCTAGAGGTTCCCCCTGCCCCCGTATATAAAGGATCAAGGGGGGAGGCGATTGGCCTAGGAGGAGGGCGTGCCAAGGGGGAGTCCTACTCCCACTGGGAGTAGGACTCCTCCTTTCCTTGTAGTAGTAGGAGAAGGGGGAAAGGGAGATAGAGAGAGGAAGGAAAGGGGGGCGCCCCCCCCCCCTCCTTGTCCAATTTGGACTAGAGGGGGAGGGGGCATGCGGCCTGCCCTAGCCTCCCCTCCTCTTATCCATTAGGGCCCATGAGGCCCAATAAACCCCCGGGGGGGTTCCGGTAACCCCCTAGTACTCCGGTATATGTCTGAAACCTTCTGAAACCATTCCGGTGTCCGAACATAGTCGTCCAATATATCGATCTTTACGTCTCGACCATTTCGAGACTCCTCGTCATGTTCGTGATCATATCCGGGACTCCGAACTACCTTCGCTACATAAAAACACAAAAACTCATAATACCGATCGCCACCAAACTTTAAGCGTGCGGACCCTACGGGTCCGAGAACTATGTAGACATGACCGAGACTCGTTTCCGGTCAATAACAAATAGCGGAACCTGGATGCTCATATTGGTTCCCACATATTCTATGAAGATCTTTATCGGTTAAACCGCATAACTACATATGTTGTTCCCTTTGTCATCGGTATGTTACTTGCCCGAGATTCGATCGTCGGTATCTCAATACCTAGTTCAATCTCGTTACCGGCAAGTCTCTTTACTCGTTATGTAATGCATCATCCCGCAACTAACTCATTAGTCACATTGCTTGCAAGGCTTATAGTAATGTGCATTACCGAGAGGGCCCAGAGATACCTCTCCGACAATCGGAGTGACAAATGCTAATCTCGAAATATGCCAACTCAACATGTACCTTCGGAGACACCTGTAGAGCTCCTTTATAATCACCCAGTTACGTTGTGACATTTGGTAGCACACAAAGTGTTCCTCCGGTAAACAGGAGTTGCATAATCTCATAGTCATAGGAACATGTATAAGTCATGAAGAAAGCAATAGCAACATACTAAACGATCAAGTGATAAGCTAACGGAATGGGTCAAGTCAATCACATCATTCTCCTAATGATGTGATATTGTTAATCAAATGACAACTCATGTCTATGGCTAGGAAACACAACCATCTTTGATCAACGAGCTAGTCAAGTAGAGGCATACTAGTGACACTATGTTTCTCTATGTATTCACACATGTATTATGTTTCCGGTTAATACAATTCTAGCATTAATAATAAACATTTATCATGATATGAGGAAATAAATAATAACTTTATAATTTCCTCTAGGGCATATTTCCTTCAGTTAACCCCTATTACAAGCATCTGCAACTTCAAAAAAAGTATTAAGGTAAACCTAACCATAGCATGAAACATATGGATCCAAATCAACCCCTTACGAAGTAACGCATAAACTAGGGTTTAAGCTTCTGTCACTCTAGCAACCCATCATCTACTTATTACTTCCCAATGCCTTCCTCTAGGCCCAAACAATGGTGAAGTGTCATGTAGTCGATGTTCACATAACACCACTAGAGGAGAGACAACATACATCTCATCAAAATATCGAACGAATACCAAATTCACATGACTACTTATAGCAAGACTTCTCCCATGTCCTCAGGAACAAACATAACTACTCACAAATAATATTCATGTTCATAATCAGAGGGGTATTAATATGCATAAAGGATCTGAACATATGATCTTCCACCGAATAAACCAACTAGCATCAACTACAAGGAGTAATCAACACTACTAGCAACCCACAGGTACCAACTTGAGGTTTTGGGACAAAGATTGGATACAAGAGCTGAACTAGGGTTTGAGAGGAGATGGTGCTGGTGAAGATGTTGATGGAGATTGACCCCCTCCCGATGAGAGGATCGATGGTGATGACGATGATGATGATTCCCCCTCCCGGAGGGAAGTTTCCCCGACAGGACAGCTCCGCTGGAGCCCTAGATTGGTTCCTCCAAGATTCTGCCTCATGGCGGCGGAGTTTCGTCTCGAAAGCTTGCTTATGATTTTTTCCAGGGTAAAAGACTTCATATAGCAGAAGATGGTCACCGGAAGGCTGCCAGGGGGCCCACGAGACAGGGGGTGCGGCCCCCACCCTCGTGGACGGTGGGTGGCCCCCCTATGGTATTTCTTCCACTCAGTATTTTTTATTAATTCCAAAAATGACTTTCATGGAGTTTCAGGACTTTTGGAGTTGTGCAGAATAGGTCTCTAATATTTGCTCCTTTTCCAGCCCAGAATCCCAGCTGCCGGCATTCTCCCTCTTCATGTAAACCTTGTAAAATAAGAGAGAATAGGCATAAGTATTGTGACATAACGTGTAACAACAGCCCATAATGCAATAAATATCGATATAAAAGCATGATGCAAAATGGACGTATCAAGACCCCCTTTTATAGGTGGGGAAAAATCCAACCGTTACGCTCACAGCCCGCACAAAGTGGTACTACTGCTCATGGGAGCAGTAGTAACGCTGGGACGGTGGAAGCCCTTTGAAAAACAACAGTGAGGAGGCAAAAGGACAGTAGAACCACCGGAGCGGTACTACCACTCGTCCTCACGGCACTACCGCTAGGAGTAGCGGTACTACCACTAAGTGTAGCGGTACTACTGCTTGCGAGCGGTACTAAAAAATACATCTGTGCCTACCACCGCTGGACTTAAAATGAGATTTTGGTCTGGAGAGGAAGTAGCCACGGTAGAAGCCGTGGTAGTACCACCCTGGAGCGGTAGTAAAAAATTACATCCGCTCCAATCGGTAGTGGCCGCGATAGTACCTCTGCAGCCTTTTAAGGACACCAAAACTGCCACAACTTCTGCAAACGAACTCCGGATTCAACGGAACCAAGTTTGTTGGAAAGCTAACGACATGGGATAACACAATCTTGATAGAAATAACAATAATAAGCAAATGAGAAAAGTCCCATAATAAAATGGTGAGAACCCTTCCTCGAAGAAGACTGGTAAAACCTCCAACACCAAAAACGCAAAAGAGGAAGCATATGAAATATGTTTTTGATGTACTAGAGCTTGTCACAAAGATAACCACAAGATCTAAAACCTCAAAAAGAGAAAGTACAAATAAGAATCAAGAAATATGATGCAAGGATGCAATGGTTTGAGCTCTTGACGAACGATACGATCAAGCTACTCACTTGAGAGCCCCCCTTGATAGTACGATATCGATCCTATAATCGAGTCTCCAAACTGTCACCATGAGACTGGTAAAATAGAAAACCTATAAATGGAAAACCTTTGCCTTGCATGAAGTCCACTTGAGCTAGATGATGACGATCTTGACTCCCTCAAGTTGGACCACCTTTCGTGATTACGTTGGCTCGATGAAGGCTAGTTGATTTCTCCCCCATACTCCACTATGGGTGAGTCACTCTTCGGCACACCTTCACAAGTCCATTGTCACCACAATGGACGACAAGCTACAAGCATGATTTCTTCATGATGCTCCACTTGAACTTGCACAACACAACCTTGATTTGATGTCATCCTCCATGGGTTGTATGTGATCTTCCTCTTGACGCAAGCCCATGGAAGCAAACTAACCCCACATAGAACTCCCACAAAGACCATGGGTTAGTACACAAAGCACAATGGATAATGCTTACCAAGCCGTGAGATCACTTGACCCCACTCAGTGTATCTTCTACACTTTGTGTGAAATATTCTCTCTTCATAAAGATGATGTCTTGAAGATACACATGAATGTTCACACAATCTTCTTCTTCAAGACATGCTAGCAATTAGGTCAATACTCACTAGACCAAACTTTGGATAGATCCTTGGATACCACCTTGGTCAACACATAAACTCCTTGAAACCAACAAATGGACTTCAAGAGAAGCCTATGGACAAATCCTACGAATACAACTCAACGCAACCATTAGTTCATAGAGATTGTCATCAATTACCAAAACCAAACATGGGGGCACCGCATGTTCTTTCAACAGTGAAGATAGGGTCAATCAGTTAGGTGTGTGTTTTGGTTAGTGATTCTCTTGTTTTGATATTTTGTGCCCCATGTATTCTCTACCGATAGTGGGATGACGGAGCAGTGTTCGATAGTTTTCATTGCAAAAGATTTGTCTTTGACAACACTACCTCAAGTGATCTTAATTAGGTTCTCATCAATGTGGATGGGCTCAGTTCTTTAAAACTTGAGGGGTTGGTTTGCTTTGTTTTGCTCCTTAATCCGAGTTATGTTGGAAGCTAGAGATGCAAAGGTGAAACTAAAGAAGATGTTTTTTGAATAACCTTGAATGACTACTAGTTTGATAAAAAATCAAGTTATTTGTTTTAATTTTAGTTTGTTCGATCTGATCTCCTTTAATATTGAATAATTAAAGTTGAATCGTCTACCACAAAAAAACCCGATTGAGAGTCACACTTAATAATGTTAGTTTATGACACACTTATCTGTATGAGTTTTTTTATCACCGGCTCTAAATGACATGGAGAGTCCAGAGAGATAACCATCGACTCTATCTTTGTAGATGCCCTAGGGGCGAGTGGTAAATGTAGATATTTTCTTAGTTCCAAGATTTCATTCAAATAATGTGTTGTAAAATAAGTGAAGAAAAGACATTATTCGTAGAACATACATCTTGTAGAATTTTGGTCGTAATTTGATTCTATTGACAAATTTGACAACAAGAAAAGATATTTTTTTGGCTTTGATTAGTGATAAATACAAGTAAATGGTAATCGTGTGCTTTTAGCAGTACTATTTACAAGTTGTTATGTGACACATTTTTCCTGCCCATGGTGCGTACATCGTCAGGGAAAAGTTTCCCTCCCCTCAAAGCTCCACCAGTCAGCCCATGGATTCGCCTCCTCTCTTACTGCTGCTCCGGCGGCTGGTGGCAGGAAGGGGAATCTCAATGCCTTGGGTCTGGCTAGTTTAGGTTACATTTTCAGTCCTTGTAGGGGCCACGCTTAGGCCGATGGTGGCGCTTCATCTTTGACTTGGTCTTTAGGAGTTTGATCCTTCTTGAATTCATCCCTCAAGATGGAGTCGAGGGAGCTCTACGTACATTCATGTTGTCTTCTTGAGGTGGTGAGATTAGGATTTATCATCATGTGGACGCGACAACGAGATATAGTGTTAGCGGCGAAGCCGGGTTTACCATAATGGGTGTACATAGTTCAATATATCTCAAATTCTCCAACTATTTTGCAATATAGATGTATTCTATATACTTAGTTTATGGTTTCTTACTGGAATTAATGGGTGTCTAGTGCCAGGCTCTTCAGATTGATTTAAGAGTTCAACAACAACATTTATATCTTCATAACGCTGGTTCTTAGGGGCACATGCACAAAGACTTCTTGGCCATCATTGACAATGTCAGGACGGCTCCAGTATGAGACTTACGAAACCGGTGTGTTGACGGCTTGTTAGGGCACCGATACTGGTCGATGGATTGTCTAGGGAGCCTGATGTAATTTTATTACGTTTGGGGTGCTTTGTACTTGTGAACTTTTATAATAAAATGGATATTTTTGCAAAAATAGTAATAATTACATTTGGTTTTGTCTTTTTTGTTGTTTAAGACAATGTTAAACACTGTTGGGGATCATTGCAGAAAATAAAAAAATTCTACGCATCACCAAGATCAATCTATGGAGTAACTAGCGAGAGAGGGGAGTCCATCTTCATACCCTTGAAGACCGCGAGACGGAAGTGTTACAAGAACGCGGATGAGGGAGTCATACTCGAAGCGATTCAGATCGCGGTGGATTCCGATCTTAGCGCTGAACAACGGCACCTCCGCTTTCAACACACGTGCATCCCGGTGACGTCTCCCGCGCCTTGATCCAGCAAGGAGGAGGGAGAGGTGGATAAAGAGGGGCTCCTACAGCAGCACAACGGCGTGGTGGTGATGGAGTGGCAGTACTCCGGCAGGGCTTCGCCAAGCTCTTGCGAAGGAGGAGAGGTGTTGGGGAGGGGAGGGGTTGCGCCTTAGGTGTGGTGCTGCAGCCCTCCCCTCGCCCCTCTATTTGTAGGATAAGGAGGAAGGGGGCCGGCCCCCTCTAGATGAGATCTAGAGGGGGGCGGCCAAGGGGAGGGGGCTTGCCCCCCAAGCAAGGGGGGCGCCCCCATTAGGGTTTGCCCCCCAAACCTAGGCACATGGGCCCAAGGGAGGGTAGCGCCCAGCCCTCCAAGGGCTGGTTCCCTTCCCTCTATGGCCCATGAGGCCCTCCGAGAGAAGTGGCCCCTCCCGGTGGACCCCCGGAACCCCTCCGGTGGCCCCGGTACAATACCGGTATGCCCCCGAACATTTCCGATGACCGTATGACAACTTCCCATATATAAATCTTCACCTCTGGACCATTCCGGAACTCCTCGTGACATTCGGGATCTCATCCGGGACTCCGAACAACATTCGGTAATCACATACAAGTCTTCCTAATAACCCTACCGTCATTGAACCTTAAGTGTGTAGACCATATGGGTTCGGGAATCAAGCAGACGCGACCGAATCAGCTCTCCGGCCAATAACCAACAGCGGGATCTGGATACCCATGTTATATCCCACATGTTCCACAATGATCTCATCGGATGAACCACGATGTCGAGGATTCAAGTAATCCCGTATGCAGTTCCCTTTGTCAATCGGTACGTTACTTGCCTGAGATTCGATCATCCGTATCCCAATACCTCGTTCAATCTCGTTACCGGGAAGTCACTTTACTCGTTACATAATGCATGATTCCGTGACTAACCACTTAGTCACATTGAGCTCATTATGATGATGCATTACCGAGTGGGCCCAGAGATACCTCTCCATACGGAGTGACAAATTCCAGTCTCGATTCGTGCCAACCCAACAGACACTTTTGGAGATACCTGTAGTGCACCTTTATGGTCACCCAGTTACGTTGTGATGTTTGGTACACCCAAAGCACTCCTACGGTATCCGGGAGTTACACAATCTCATGGTCTAAGGAACTGATACTTGACATTAGAAAAGCTTTAGCAAACGAACTACACGATCTTGTGATGTGGTTAGGATTGGGTCTTGTCCATCACATCATTCTCCTAATGATGTGATCTGGTTATCAATGACATCCAATGTCCATAGTCAGGAAACCATGACCATCTATTGATCAACGAGCTAGTCAACTAGAGGCTCACTAGGGACATGTTGTGGTCTATGTATTCACACATGTATCACGGTTTCCAGTTAATACAATTATAGCATGAACAATAGACAATTATCATGAACAAGGAAATATAATAATAATCATTTTATTATTTCCTATAGGGCATATTTCCAGTGTTGTCACAGAAGAGAGTCATCGGGCCCGACGCATTGGGAATAACTCCTAGGTCGGTAATGAACTCCTTCATCCAGATTGCTTCATGTGCTGCCTCTGAGGCTGCCATGTACTCCGCTTCACATGTAGATCCCGCCACGACGCTTTGCTTGCTGCTGCACCAGCTTACTACCCCACCATTCAAAATATACATGTATCCGGTTTGTGACTTGGAGTCATCCAGATCTGTGTCGAAGCTAGCATCAACGTAACCCTTTACGACGAGCTCTTCGTCACCTCCATAAACGAGAAACATATCCTTAGTCTTTTTCAGGTACTTCAGGATATTCTTGACCGCTGTCTAGTGTTCCATGCCGGGATTACTTTGGTACCTCGCTACCAAACTCACGGCAAGGTTTACATTAGGTCTGGTACACAACATGGCATACATAATAGACCCTATGGCCGAGGCATAGGGGATGACACTCATCTTTTCTTTATCTTCTGTCGTGGTCGGGGATTGAGCCGAGCTCAATTTCACACCTTGCAACACAGGCAAGAACCCATTCTTGGACTGATCCATATTGAACTTCTTCAATATCTTGTCAAGGTATGTGCTTTGTGAAAGACCTATGAGGCGTCTCGATCTATCTCTATAGATCTTGATGCCTAATATATAAGCAGCTTCTCCAAGGTCCTTCATTGAAAGACACTTATTCAAGTAGGCCTTTATGATGTCCAAAAGTTCTATATCATTTCCCATCAAAAGTATGTCATCCACATATAATATGAGAAATGCTATAGAGCTCCCGCTCACTTTCTTGTAAACGCAGGCTTCTCCATAAGTCTGCATAAACCCAAACGCTTTGATCATTTCATCAAAGCGAATGTTCTAACTCCGAGATGCTTGCACCAGCCCATAAATGGATCGCTGGAGCTTGCATACCTTGTTAGCATTCTTAGGATCGACAAAACCTTCCGGCTGCATCATATACCATTCTTCCTTAAGATAGCCGTTAAGGAATGCCGTTTTGATGTCCATTTTCCATATCTCATAATCATAGTATGCGGCAATTGCTAACATGATTCAGACAGACTTCAGCTTCACTACGGGAGAGAAAGTCTCATCGTAGTCAACCCCTTGAACTTGTCGATAACCCTTAGAGACAAGTAGAGCCTTATAGATGGTAACATTACCATCCGCGTCCATTTGTTTCCTATCGCTCGCCGATCATCGGGCAAGTCTGTCAAAGTCCATACTTTGTTTTCATACATGGATCCTATCTCGGATTGCATGGCTTCAAGCCATTTGTTGGAATCTGGGCCTGCCATCACTTCTTCATAGTTCGAAGGTCCACCGTTGTCTAATAACATGATTTCCAGGACAGGGTTGCCATACCATTCTGGTGTGGAACGTGTCCTTGTGGACCAACGAAGTTCAGTAGTAACTTGATCCGAAGTACCTTGATCATCATCATTAACTTCCTCTCTAGTCGGTGCAGGCACCACATGAACATCTTCCTGAGCTGCGCTACTTACCAGTTCAAGAGGCAGTACTTCATCAAGTTCCACCTTCCTTCCACTTACTTCTTTCGAGAGAAACTCTTTCTCCAGAAAGGAACCATTCTTGGCAACAAAGATCTTGCCTTCGGATCTGAGGTAGAAGGTATACCCAATTGTTTCCTTAGGGTATCCTATGAAGACGCATTTTTCCGACTTGGGTTCGAGCTTTTCAGGTTGAAGTTTCTTGACATAAGCATCGCATCCCCAAAGTTTTAGAAACGACAGCTTAGGTTTCTTTCCAAACCATAATTCATACGGTGTCGTCTCAACGGATTTAGACGGTGCCCTATTTAAAGTGAATGTAGATGTCTCTAAAGCGTATCCCCAAAATGATAGCGGTAAATTGGTAAGAGACATCATAGACCGCACCATATCCAATAGAGTGCGATTACAACGTTCGGACACACCTTACACTGAGGTGTTCCAGGCGGCGTGAGTTGTGAAACAATTCCACATTTCCTTAAGTGCGTACCAAACTCGTGACTTAAATATTCTCCCCCACGATCTGATCGTAAGAACTTTATTTTTCTGTCACGTTGATTCTCTACCTCATTCTGAACTTCCTTGAACTTTTCAAAGGTCTCGGACTTGTGTTTCATTAAGTAGACATACCCATATCTACTTAAGTCATCAGTGAGGGTGAGAACATAACGATAGCCACCGCGAGCCTCAACGCTCATTGGACCGCACACATCAGTATGTATAATTTCCAATAAGTTGGTTGCTCGCTCCATTGTTCCGGAGAACGGAGTCTTGGTCATTTTGCCCATGAGGCATGGTTCGCACGTGTCAAATCATTCGAAATCAAGAGACTCCAAAAGTCCATCTGAATGGAGCTTCTTCATGCGTTTGACACCAATGTGACCAAGGCGGCAGTGCCACAGATATGTGGGACTATCATTATCAATCTTACATCTTTTGGTATTCACACTATGAATATGTGTAACATCACGTTCGAGATTCATTAAGAATAAACCATTGACCAGCGGGGCATGACCATAAAACATATCTCTCATATAAATAGAACAACCATTATTCTCGGATTTAAATGAGTAGCCATCTCGTATTAAACGAGATCCAGATACAATGTTCATGCTCAAAGCTGGCACTAAATAACAATTATTGAGGTTTAAAACTAATCCCGTAGGTAAATGTAGAGGTAGCGTGCCGACGGCGATCACATCGACCTTGGAACCATTCCCGACGCGCATCGTCACCTCGTCCTTCGCCAGTCTCCGCTTATTCCGCAGCTCCTGTTTTGAGTTACAAATATGAGCAACCGCACCGGTATCAAATACCCAGGAGCTACTACGAGTACTGGTAAGGTACACATCAATAACATGTATATCACATATACCTTTGGTGTTGCCGGCCTTCTTATCCGCTAAGTACTTGGGGCAGTTCCGCTTCCAGTGACCGTTCCCCTTGCAATAAAAGCACTCAGTCTCAGGTTTGGGTCCGTGCTTTGGCTTCTTCCCGGCAACTGGCTTACCGGGCGCGGCAACTCCCTTGCCGTCCTTCTTGAAGTTCTTCTTACCCTTGCCTTTCTTGAAACTAGTGGTTTTATTGACCATCAACACTTGATGTTCCTTTTTGATTTCTACCTCCGCTGATTTCAGCATTGAAAATACCTCAGGAATAGTTTTCACCATCCCCTGCATATTGTAGTTCATCACAAAGCTCTTGTAGCTAGGTGGGAGCGACTGAAGGATTCTGTCAATGACCGCCTCATCCGGGAGCTTAATGTCCAGCTGGGACAATCGGTTGTGCAACCCAGACATTTTGAGTATGTGCTCGCTGACATAACTATTTTCCTCCATCTTACAACTGTAGAACTTGTCGGAGACTTCATATCTCTCGACCCGGGCATGAGCTTGGAAAACCATTTTCAGCTCCTGGAACATCTCATATGCTCCATGTTGCTCAATACGCTTTTGGAGCCCCGGTTCTAAGCTGTAAAGCATGCCACACTGAACGAGGGAGTAATCATCAACACGTGACTGCCAAGCGTTCATAACGTCTTGGTTCCCTGGGACGGGTGCTTCACCTAGTGGTGCTTCTAGGACATATGCTTTCTTGGCAGCTATGAGGATGATCCTCAAGTTCTGGACCCAGTCCGTATAGTTGCTACCATCGTCTTTCAGCTTGGTTTTCTCTAGGAACGCGTTGAAGTTGAGGTTGACATGAGCGTGGGCCATTTGATCTACAAGACATTTTGCAAAAGTTTTAGACTAAGTTCATCTAATCAAATTATTTCATGAACTCCCACTCAGATAGACATCCCTCTAGTCATCTAAGTGATACATGATCCGAGTCAACTAGGTCGTGTCCGATCATCACGTGAGACGGACTAGTCATCATCGGTGAACATCTTCATGTTGATCGTATCTTCTATACGACTCATGTTCGACCTTTCGGTCTCTTGTGTTACGAGGCCATGTCTGTACATGCTAGGCTCGTCAAGTCAACCTAAGTGTGTTGCATGTGTAAATCTGACTTACATCCGTTGTATGTGAACGTTAGAATCTATCACACCCGATCATCACGTGGTGCTTCGAAACAACAAACTTTCGCAACGGCGCACAGTTAGGGGAAACACTTTCTTGAAATTATTATGAGGGATCATCTTATTTACTACCGTCGTTCTTAAGCAAATAAGGTGCAAAAACATGATAAACATCACATGCAATCAAATAGTGACATGATATGGCCAATATCATTTTGCTCCTTTTGATCTCCATCTTCGGGGCGCCATGATCATCATCATCACCGACGTGACACCATGATCTCTATCATCGTGTCTCCATGAAGTTGTCTCGCCAACTATTACTTCTACTACTATGGCTAACGATTTAGCAATGAAGTAAAGTAATTACATGGCGTTATTCAGTGACATGCAGGTCATACATTAAATAAAGACAACTTCTATGGCTCCTGCCGGTTGTCATACTCATCGACATGCAAGTCGTGATTCCTATTACAAGAACATGATCAATCTCATACATCACATATATTTCATTCATCACATCCTTTTTGGCCATATCACATCACAAGGCATATGCTGCAAAAACAAGTTAGACGTCTCTAATTGTTGTTGCATGTTTTTACGTGGCTGCAATAGGTTTCTAGCAAGAACGTTTCTTACCTACGCCAAAACCACAATGTGATATGCCAATTTCTATTTACCCTTCATAAGGACCCTTTTCATCGAATCCGATCCGACTAAGGTGGGAGAGACAAACATCCGCTAGCCACCTTATGCAACTAGTGCATGTCAGTCGGTGGAACCTGTCTCACGTAAGCGTACGTGTAAGGTCGGTCCGGGCCGCTTCATCCCACGATGCCGCCGAAACAAGATAAGACTAGTAGTGGCAAGTAAATTGACAAAATCTATGCCCACAACAAAATTGTGTTCTACTCATGCATAGAAACTACATAAACCTGGCTCATGATGCCACTGTTGGGGATCGTTACAGAAAATAAAAAAATTCTACGCATCACCAAGATCAATCTATGGAGTAACTAGCAACAAGATAGAGGGGAGTGCATCTTCATACCCGTGAAGACCGCGAGATGGAAGCGTTACAAGAACGCGGATGAGGGAGTCGTACTCGAAGCGATTCAGATCAAGGTGGATTCCGATCTTAGCACCGGACAACGGCACCTGCGCGTTCAACACACGTGTAGCCCAGTGACGTCTCCCGTGCCTTGATCCAGCAAGGAGGAGGGAGAGGTGGAGGAAGAGGGGCTCCAACAGCAGCACGACGGCGTGGTGATGATGGAGTGGCAGTACTCCGGCAGGGCTTCGCCAAACTCTTGCGGAGGAGGAGAGGTGTTGGGGAGGGGAGGGGCTGCGCCTTAGGTGTGGTGCTGCAGCCCTCCCCTCGCCCCTCTATTTATAGGAGAAGGGGGAAGGGGCCGGCCCCCTCTAGATGAGATCTAGAGGGGGGGGCAGCCAAGGGGAGGGGGCTTGCCCCCCAAGCAAGGGGGGCTCCCCCTTTAGGGTCCCCCCCCCCAACCCTAGGTGCATGGGCCCAAGGGAGGGTGGCGCCCAGCCCTCCAAGGGCTGGTTCCCTTCCCTCTACGGCCCATGAGGCCCTCTGAGAGAGGTGGCCCCTCCCGGTGGACCCTCGGAACCCCTTCGGTGGCCCCGGTACAATACCGGTATGCCCCCGAACTTTTCCGATGACCGTATGACAACTTCCCATATATAAATCTTCACCTCCGGACCATTCCGGAACTCCTCGTGACGTTCGGGATCTCATCCGGGACTCCGAAGAACATTCGGTAATCACATACAAGTCTTCCTAATAACCCTACCGTCATCGAACCTTAAGTGTGTAGACCATACGGGTTCGGGAATCAAGCAGACGCGACCGAATCAGCTCTCCGGCCAATAACCAACTGCGGGATCTGGATACCCATGTTGGCTCACACATGTTCCATGATGATCTCATCGGATGATCCACGATGTCGAGGATTCAAGTAATCCTGTATGCAGTTCCCTTTGTCAATCGGTACGTTACTTGCCTGAGATTCGATCGTCGGTATCCCAATACCTCGTTCAATCTCGTTACCGGCAAGTCACTTTACTCGTTACATAATGCATGATCCCGTGACTAACCACTTAGTCACATTGAGCTCATTATGATGATGCATTACCGAGTGGGCCCAGAGATACCTCTCCGTCATACGGAGTGACAAATTCCAGACTCGATTCATGCCAACCCAACAGACACTTTTGGAGATACCTGTAGTGCACCTTTATAATCACCCAGTTACGTTGTGACGTTTGGTACACCCAAAGCACTCCTACGGTATCCGGGAGTTACACAATCTCATGGTCTAAGGAACTGATACTTGACATTAGAAAAACTTTAGCAAACGAACTACATGATCTTGTGCTGTGCTTAGGATTGGGTCTTGTCCATCACATCATTCTCCTAATGATTTGATCTCGTTATCAATGACATCCAATGTCCATAGTCAGGAAACCATGACCATCTATTGATCAACGAGCTAGTCAACTAGAGGCTCACTAGGGACATGTTGTGGTCTATGTATTCACACATGTATCACGGTTTCCGGTTAATACAATTATAGCATGAACAATAGACAATTATCATGAACAAGGAAATATAATAATTATTATTTTATTATTGCCTCAAGGGCATATTTCCAACAAACACTTGACCCACGAATGTATGACACAACTTCTCATCCATAATCGACTCGTGACTCTTTCTTTCCCATCTCACGGGTGGACAAGGGCAAAGCCTCCACCTTCCCTTGTTCTCCGCTGAGCTCGTGGATTCACCTCCCCTCAAATGCTTGTCGCTCTGGAGACCATTGGCGGAAAGGGGAATCCTGATGCCTTGCTTCGGCTAGTAGATAAGTTCGGGTTTTAATCCTCCTACGACCTTGATCAATTTTTTTTTATGTTTGGGATGGTTTGTATTTCTGGTGAATTTTATAATAAATTTGGATCTCTTTTTTTTAAGACAGAAGAAGGGACAATTCCATTCTTGCCCTTAGTTGGTTCCTACCAGTGGGTTTTGCCTTAATTGTCGATTCTGCTCAGTTTCACCTCCAAAAAAGCATTTTAGGTCTCCCGAATACCATTTGACATTTGACCATTATTTTAAAAATTCATAACAAATTCATATGAGCTTTGAAAAACGCAAATAAGATAACTCATTTTCATTCTTTCGAGTTTATATGAATTTGTTATCAATGTCCAAAGCAATGGTCAAATGGCTTTGACCATGTCAAAGGGCATCGGTGACCTAAAATGATCTTTTAGGGCAAAACGGAATAGAGTTGAAAACAATGGGGAAAACCCCACATGCTGGCAAAACTAAGGACAAAGAGGTAATTGTCCTCAAAAAATGTACGATGTGAACACTCGAACTTGTTACTCTAACCCCGAGTGCAAATGTGACCACATGGACAGTAAATTAAAAAAAGGATATATTTTTTGTGGATCAACAAGTGTTCTAATATTCTGCAAATATCCGTCACAAAAAGACATGTTATATGAGTAACCAAAAAAAATTTGATTGCTCCAAAATACGTCTTTTTGAGTCCCAAATTTTGTGTTTTTTATAGGACTCCACGGATGTCTTTTTAAGGTAAATCTGTAGGATGTTACTCCCTCTGTATCAAAATATAAGATGTTTTAGGTCTTATATTTTGAGACACCGTGAGTAGAACATTTGTTTACGTTCAATACACAAAATTCAGTTTTTTTTTTGCTATTTCTTTGCAATTTACTATTCATGCAGGTTTATTTGAGCTCAGAATTAGATAATCCATGTCCAAGGTTAAATCTTTTCTTATTTTTGTTTACAAGGCGTAGTGCACGGGTACTCCTAAACCTGAGTTGAGTGCTTACAAGAAGTCGCCGCGTTAAAATTCTATGTTCGTGCGGATTACTGGTATTTGTGTACTTCTAGGGAAAACGTGTCCACATTTCTTACTGCCTAAGCATACGACTAAGGTGGTGCATATAGGCTTTAATAAACAAATGAAAATGTGGAAGAAGCGTCGCGCATCTTGACCCAGAAAACGTGTATGAATCATCAACGAGCGTATTAGAAAACAAACTGTTGATCCATTCCAGCAAGGAGTTACAGTAGATTTTTAGGACAATGGCACCAGCCGTGAGGCCATGAGCAAGAATCTGAACTTCTGACGATCGGCAAAATATCGATACCAACCCTCACATGCTCCCATGCTACTAACTTACAAAATTTAAATTTAATTTTTTTAAAAAAATCTGAAAGAATCACGGATGTTTACAATGCATGTGTCAACAAGCCCTAAAAATCCAGATCAAGATTTGAAATACACATGGAGAAACAAAAAGACAATTTTATATGTGGATAGTGTTTTTTCCTTTCCTTCTTTTGACACTATTTATGATGAATTTTTTAGGGGTTGTCTATGCATGTGTTGTGAACATCCATGATTTTTTTATAATTTTTTTTGAAAATTTTCAATTTAAAAAAAATGATAGCATGGGGTTGGTATCACCTGATACTTTCCTGCTGACGATCAAGGGGCGCTAGTTTGAAGCTAGTTGTAGGTCATTACTGAATCTGGTAGTTTGGAATCAGTATCCCTTGTCCCAACAGCTTCAGTGACTTGATGAAGCCAAGTCTCACCTTAACTTAGCCCCTCTATCAGCCATTCATTACAGATCCGACGTACCAGATTGACCCATATTCCGAATGTTTTTTTAAGTGTTCAGAAAAAACTGAAAAAAATGAGTAAATCATAAATATATCATTTTGTATCCTGTGAAAATTTCAATCCATTTGGGTGTATCATTTGTGAATAAACATTATTTATTTATTTGAGCTCAGAAGGCTATTTAATCACAAACCATACATTCAAATGGGTTGAAACTTTCCTATAATACAAAACCAAACATTTATGATTTATTGGATTTTTTCAGTTATTTTCGAGCACTTTAGAGCTTTCAGTTTGGAATATGGGTCAATCTGATGCGTCGGATCTGTAATGGATGACTGATAGAGGGGGCTAAGTTACTGTGATACTTGACTTCATAAAGTCACTGGAGCTGCGTTCTATTCAGAGAGCAAGTGAATATAGACCACAGTATGATTCGTTTTGAGAGAGATCCATGCCCTTTTTTCGTGGGGAAATTTTTTGATCTATTCATCAAATGTCAATATAGTACAATCATGGCTTTTTATATGATTAATTTCTAATTCGTACTCTCTCCATCCAAAAATACTTGTCATCCAAATAGATAAAAATGAATGTATTTAGAATTAAAATACATCTAGATACATTTTCTTTTATCCATTTTGATGACAAATATTTCCGGACGGAGGGAGTATTACTCATACCAAAACTAACCAGAACTTTGCTAAGGATGGAATGTCCTTCTATGCTGCAGAAGTACATCTGAACTTTTGTAACAATGACCATGTTGGTCCTGGCTGAGTAATAAAATTACAATTTCGCAAAAACAGAAGCCGTGAGGCCATGATACTAGTGGTTCGAGAATCCATGTTTTTGTTGATACTGTGATAGATACACTAGGTACCAAGATTTCCAAAAGAAACGGTATGTGTAAGCCTTTATCTTGTATTCTCATCTATTCAGTGCATGGTATGTTGTAATGATATACATCTTGCTATGCGCTCAAAATACGGTTGTGCCCCAATCATGAATTCATCACGTGATTAGGATAGAATCGCATCTTGAGCACTACAATATGCTAAAATACACCAAGGGAACTCATATTTGAAAGTATTGTTTTTGAACAATCACCGGGGCGGAGAGGGTCCCCACCTGAATATACTACTCCCTCCGTTCCGAAATACTCCCTCCGTAAACTAATATAAGAGTGTTTAGAATACTAAAATAGTGATCTAAACACTCTTATATTAGTTTACAGAGGGAGTATTTGTCTTTCTAGAGATTTCAACAAGTGACTACGTACGGAGCAAAATGAGTGAATCTACACTCTAAAATATGTCTACATACATCCGTATGTTGTGTCCATTTGAAATGCCTAGAAAGACAAATATTTTGAAACGGAGGGAGTAGATGATACCCTCTCCGCCCCCTGAATATACTAGATGATACTTCGCACGTTGTTGCGGGAATATTTTGCAACATATTTCAGTGTAATTTTTTTGTATGAAGCATGAATATTTGAAGTGATAATATAAAAAGCTAAAACTGAAAATACATATAATTTATTATATTCTATTACTATATAGTTGTAAAATGTTTATTAAATGTAAATAACTCAATAGAATGAAGATTCACATGTATGCTTGCATGTTGAGATGAGTCTTTTTTTCATGTATGTTTCATGATGAAGTGGCATGCTTGCATGTTGAGAGATATATGATAGTGGAGGTGGGCCTTTTTCTCATGCATGTTGTGTGATGATGTGTCATGCTTGCATAGTGAGAGAAATAGTTAGTGGGGGCTAGCTATTTAAATATAGTAGATTACTCAAAAGACCCAAAGGGCAGGTTACATCAGGAGTTACAGCGAGAGGAGAGATACGTACGCCAAGACACGCCAGCCTCCCTACTAACGGGGTATTTTTAATTATTATTTTTATAAATTAACTTTAAAATTATAATAGAACCCAAAATATAGGGACATATTGAACAGAGGGAGTATCAAACTTTCCAAGACATATAACCAAAAAAATAGCAACAGAAACTGCATCTTGATCCGGCAGAATAGGACAAGGAAAAGGAGAAATATTGAAATACTACCATCTTAATACATAAATTGCATTCCTGCCGTAAGATTAAGGTCCACCTTTTTTGAGCAGTGCTACGCGGCGGATCTTTTAGTGTTACCCAGCGTCCAACACCATCTTCATTATT
The DNA here is from genome assembly GCF_018294505.1 of Triticum aestivum. NCBI lineage: Eukaryota > Viridiplantae > Streptophyta > Magnoliopsida > Poales > Poaceae > Triticum > Triticum aestivum. The sequence continues at coordinate 561,179,546 of NC_057807.1, forward strand.
GCAACCAGGGTAGTGTTGCGGAATCTTTTGCAACAAAGCTTATGTTGCAGAAACTTTTTGCAACAAGGTGATGTTGCATTTTTCTTTTACTATTTTTGGAACATGGGTTTTGCGGAAGAAATTTTTGCAACACGGTTGATGTTGCAGAAAATATTTTGAAGTGTTTTTTGCCTTCATTTCTTTTGCAATATGGGTGTTGTTGTGAAAGGCAATTTTGCAACAAACATGATGTGCGAAAAAAATGTAGAAAGAGACACCCAAAGGACACGCGTCACACAAAGAAGGTGATGGATTGCTCATGTGTGATCCGCCGGCTGAACGCAAGCGTTTCCCTTTATTATTTTGTAAGAAACGCATACATGCATCATTGTATCTTAATAAAATGACCAAGCAAAAGCATATTTTAATTTCATCATTTCATTTTTACCCTTCTTGTTGATCGGTCCTTCGTCATCCACTCACCGCTCTACACTATATTCTCATGCTAGTTCGCCATCCTGTGAAATTCACCTCATGAAGCACATACTCTTCTTCAATGGTAATAAAACCGAAACCACACAACCTTTACCACTGAACTTATTTACTACCATCGTCTTTTATGGCAACTCCAATCAGCCTTGCTGTTTACCTTCATTGGAAGGGTTTCACAATACAATTCTAAAGACATCCGCCGTCGGTTATCTCTCCATGCCTTTCTAAGGGCGCATTTTCTACTTCGTTAAATGTTCTCATCTCTTGAGTCGGTTCTAATTTCGCCTGCTAGAATATTACCGCTAGACTTTGAAAGAACGCGGGAGAAACAAAAATATTGATGATATTAGATCAACAAATATAGCAAAGTGTAACCTGTGTTGACATGCAATTTCAAGCCATCATGCATATTATATTTTGTTAGAACAAGCCTTTGACCAACAATTACAGTACTATGATGTATTTTTTGTGATACGAAATCGTTACCACAAATAAGTACACTAAAATACATATCTAATGACGTGGCCTTTATGTCACATAAAAATGCATAAAAGATAATTGGTGGCAAGCCAATTGTTTTCATTAGATTTAATACGACTGGTAATTTAGAACGGATGATGTATTGTCGTATCTTCATGAAAAAAATAGAAATACAATTAGATCTAGCCTCATGGCAGGTCTTTTTTTGCGGGTAGCCTCATGGCAGGTTGCAGTGAATGTAACTTTTTGTTAGTTCTCATGTTTCTTGTACTACCATGAAAATATGATAAATAGATAGAGAGTTCTCTATAACAAAAATTTAGCCTCGTAGCAGAGGTAACACAAAATTAGCGTGACACACAGGAAAAGAGCGCAACATGCAGGAGTAGGCCCTTCTCCCGCTGGCTTCGTGAGAGAACCGAGAGAGAAACAACAATGCAAACTAAACCGTGGTTGGATGGTTAGAAGGACAGTGGTATCCCAGCACATCAGGGTTCAAGTCCTAGACTTGACACTATTGCATTTTTTTTCTGAATTTAATTTCAACCTTGAGTGGGAGAAAACGTTTTCGTCGACTACGAAGGCGTTGGCGTCTACGACGACTTTGTCAAAATGATGTGCCGGCTCAGTCTCTGGAATGTGCTCTCATAGTGATAGGGCATACGTGCATGTATTCATAGAGACGAGTGTATATGTGTATTTATGCGCGTCTTACGTATAGTGTTTTAAAAAGGGAAACGTTTCCTTCCGGTCGACCGACTACGCTTTCGGCCGGTCGCACCGTTCGCTGGCTGCAGGCCCACCTTATCCCTTCATACTGTCTTCCTCCTCAATTCGCTGCTTCTTTTTCGCTACGTCTCCATCCTGCGCTAGCCACAACAGCTCCATGGCTCGTCGATTTTTCTTGCCCTGCTCGACGCCCAACCTCTTCCTCCATCGTGGGCGGCGAGCACCTCTCCCATCTCCTTCTCCTCAATTCGCATCCCCGTTCGCTTCCCGCGTCCATGGCCGTCTGCAATCTTCTCCGATCCCAGCCATGGCCTCCGTCCAACTCCGGCTGCAAGTCCAGCGCGCCATGCTACAACCGGCGTGCCCTCCTGCTACAACCGGTGTCACCGCTGCTAGAGCTCTTTGAGGCCATCACGGCGATGATCGACGCCAAAAGCTGCAACCACCACTGCACGGAGCTGGAACCGCGACGCCAAAAGCTGCAACCAGCGCCGGGGAAAGTTGCAGACACTGACGATGGAAGCAGATAACACGAGCCGACGTCGCGTTTTTGCTACAACCGGTGTCGTTTTTTGCTACAACTGACGCTTGGCTATGTTGGATGCGGAGTGCGGCCGCGCTGGACTGACGGTGAAGGTGGAGCTCAACCGGTGATGGGCATTGCTGCGACCGTTGCCGACCAAGCTGGAACCGGCAGACTTTTTTGCTTCAACCGGTCGAAGTGGTGCTGCAACGAAGACGGGAGGCGCCTTGGCGGCTCCAACCAGAACCTCTAAAAGCTACAACCGGCGAGGTTTTTTGCTGCGGTGGCATGGGGTGAAATGGTGACATGGGAGACGATGGCGAGGGTTGGCAGATGGCGCACCCATGGACCGAGCGTTGACGGCGAGGGGTGGCGCAACGCACCTTGCTGCTGCAACCATGGAGCGGCGAGCAGCAATTGTCTTTCCGGGACGGTGCTACGAGCGGCATTGCCGGAGTCGGTGCGGCGACCTCAAGGTTCGACAGAGGCTAGCAGGGGCACTACGACGCCGGTGCTGCGGCCAGCAGCGACGCGAGGGAGAGGAGCTGCTGCCACCCTCACCGGGAGAGGTCGCACGTGATGGCCAGGGGGGAAGCGCTCCTCGCGCAGCGATTAGTAGGCATGGGGATTTCTTCGTGCATGCGTTGACCAACTGGAGGTAGAAGACGGTTCAAAAAAGCCCCATCGAACGGTTGAGAGTCTCCACATCTAACGACTGCGCGGCGACCGGTCCAAATTTGGGCCGGTCCGCCGGCGCCTACTGGTCGCCTTTAAAAAAATGGACAAATAAGAATGCCACCGCGTGAATAATCGGAAGTATTCCTCGGTTTTCCCCTTTGGCTGCCTGCCTAGCCGAAACCGACGACGACGCTACCACTCTCCTTCCTCCCCTTCCTTCACCGCGTCTCCTCCCAGACCAAATCCAACCCGGAATCAACTTCTCCCCCTCCGATCCTCTTCCTCCCCCTTCCCTGCCGCCTCCGCCGGCGAGAATCGCCGTCGCGCCCGTCGCTACGACCTAGGAGCCCTCCTTCACGGGCGGACCTCTTCCCGGAGCCACCGGAGGGCGGGGACGGCCGGCCAGTCTCGTCTTGAGCCGGTAAGCATCCTCCCCACCCCGCCCCACCCGCCCGCCGCCTCACGATCGAGATCTCGGGCGAGCTCAGATCCGCGGGAGCAGCTGGCGTGCGCTCGCAGGGTAGATAGAGTAGGGTTGGTCGCGCTTTCCCCAATCTTGCTTTCCCGACCTCGTCGGGCCATTGGTCGGACGGACGATCAGATTTAGTTTTGGTAGATTTCGTTGATTGCTGGTACCGTATTGAATGCCTTGCCCCTTACGCCGTTGCTCCTCTTTCTTATCTGCTTCGGTTGCAGGTATGCAGAGCCAGATCGTGTGTCACCGTTGCCGGAGGGTGCTGGCCTACCCTTCAGGGGCGCCCAGCGTGTGCTGCGCCATGTGCCGGGCCATCACCGCCGTGCCACCCCCGGCGCCAGGTACCGGATTGCAGCGTGATTTCCTTTCGGTTGCTCTTTCCGCGTTGGCATCGCCTCACGCCTCACAACGTGTATATACCATCCTGAGGTGCAACTCTGGGAATGTTGCTTTGGAAGTAAGATAAAGTTTTGCATTGTATGAAAATTGCTATAAGACCTATGTAGAAAGATTCATGAGTACACTCTATAGCGAAATAGTTAGCATGGGGTTTAAATTTCATTGTGCTGACGTGCATGTTTAGTTTGATCAGATTCTTTTCTATGTTACTTCAGTTCAAGCTTCTGTACGCCTAGTTTCACTGTCTGCTGCTCGTAGGATATTTACTCCATGGCTGATAATATCAGCGTGATGGATAAATCTTATGTTGCACCGTCATTTGGTCTCGAAAGGCCAAGTGGTTTTCTGCAAAAAGCATAGAGAAGTATTGTAAATTCACAGGAAATGACAAAATCGTTTAAAGTTTATTTGGGTTGGATCTGTATATACACTATTTTCTTAGAACACAAATTTGTACATTCACAGCTGAATATCAGATACATTTTCTTGGATCTGTACATGCAATTATTTACACTGGGTTAGTGGTTAGCTTTATGTACCGTTCGAATTATAACTGCTCTTTTGACATTTGATAACTCTATGCTTGTAGCAAGAACCCAGAATTGTACCTCCCATCCACTGACTAAATTGTGGTTTCTTGGTCCTTTTCACTTAAGTGCAATCTTCCATTTGTTATTCTTGTACTCCCTCCGATTCAATTTACTTCGCATATTTCGTTCTTCCTAAGTCAAACTTTATAAGTTTGACCAAGTTTATAGGGAAAAATATGAACATTTACAATAACAAATATATGATATGAAAATATATTCAGTGGTTAATCTAATGGTATTGTAGATGTTGATAATTTTTTCTATAAACTTGGTCAAAGTTTACTTGTATGCGAAGTAAACTGAAACGGAGGGAGTATTCCAACTGTCAAACCTCTGCTACCTCCTGCTTACCAATGTACCAAAGTGCTGTTTAGATTGTCGGATTTTCACAAGAATCTTGGATCATCATACTGATTTTTTTTTCTTAGAAGCTTCATTCAAAAAATAGGAATAGAGTTGTTGAATTCCTACGTAATGCATCTTCCTGCCCCTTAGGGAAATCAATATGGGCTCAAACCTGATATGATTTTTCCTTTGAGAAGTCCAATCCAAGGCATTCTCTCTTTCTCTACTGCTCCTCTTAAAAAAATTGCCTACAAAATTTTCAGTTTTTTTTTTACTGTAAATCATCCAATGGGCCATCTATAATATTCATGTGTCTTGAAATACTGCAGGATTCATAGTTCGATGGCATTCATTGTCTTGCATTATTTTCTGTTCCTGAGTTCCAAAGAGGCCCAATTAAAAATGAATATGTCTTTGCTGCGGCAACCATACTCGCATGAGATCCGTTGGCTATCTTCCTTTTCTGCCTCTGTTATATGGTGGATAAGTAGAAAACCTTCAGTATCCTCACTTAAAATGTTCTTCCCTTAAGGCGGCAATAAAATTCTTACCATGCTATACAAGTGGCACAGACTTCCGAAGGATTAACAACTTCTTGCATCAGTAAAAGCTTCAGGGAAGTAGGTCTTCATCTTCTTCACAGGTCACCAGTTGTGTATTTTATGTTTGAGACATATTTCGTTGCTTTTCGCTTCCCACCATACCTTGCTCTCCCGTCATATTTTTTACCACATGTAGCTCGTGCAGTGCTTATTTTATTGATTGTTTGCCATTGAAAGTGTCAATTCTTGCAATATCAGTCAATTATGCTCCGTTTGGATGTTTGCATTCAGGCCTGGTATTGGGTACTGACATTTGTCTGGGCCGAATATCCCGAATACCACCATTTGGTTGATCTTGGCATTCAGCTGTGGTATTCGGGCTTGATATTAAGCAACCCGTCCCTAACGCAAAAACTCCTGTCCGGATTTATAGTGTCTGTGCTTGACATCGCTAGGCATTTGGGTAGCATGTGTATCTGTTTGCGAACGAAACCAAACCAGCGTCGTCCCTCCCATCCCGTCTCACCTGCGCGTGCCCTAAGGAACGCCAGCAGCGCAGGTACCCCATCCCACCTGCCTCTACCTTGAGCTCCAGCTGCCGGCGTGCGGCGTGCCTCCACCCCAAGATCTGGTGGCCGGCGCCACCCTCCTGCCCCGTCTCCACCCCGAGCTACAGCGGCCGGCGCCACTCTCCCACCCTGCCTCCACCCTGAGCTCCGACAACCGGCGCCCCTCCACCCTGAGCTCCAGTGGTCGGCGCCACCCTCCTGCCCCTCCTCCACCCTGAGCTCCAGCGACCAGCATGCCTCCACCCTGAGCTCCGCTGCCCGGCTCAGGTGTGTTGCTGACCACCTCCTTCCCTCTTCGTAGAGCTCCAACCTTCTCTCCCCTGTCCTGCGTCTGGCCTCCTCTTTGCTCGATCTCTCGGCAAAGTCTCATATGACTCAATGCCGTTGACCATCCAAACAACATTTGGCATTCATCCTCAATATCGAGTCTGTGTTCCGAATACTTAAACATCCAAACAGAAATATTGCCATTCAAACTCAATACCAATATACTGTGATATTGGTATTCAACCCAATGCAAACATCCAAACGGAGTGTTAGTAGTTTTCTGACCTGTGTTTTCCAAGATTTTCAAAGGTGCTACTGTTTTAAGATTTATACTTTGTTCAAGCAATATGAACATACTTATAGAAGTTTAATCTGAAACAAAAATGCTTACACAAGTTACGGATTCTCTATTGCAGCAGTGGAAATGGCTCAGCTTATATGTGGTGGTTGCCGAACTTTGCTGATGTACACCCGTAATGCAGACACCGTGAGATGCTCATGTTGCAGTACTGTCAATCTTGTCAGACCAGGTAATGCCAATTCTGCTTCATATTCTGTTATTTCTAATTATGAGCTTTCCTCATTTATGCTTTTGATACATAGGCATGTTAATTTGTCGCGAATGTTGAATTTTGTTAATCTGTTGTTGGCAAATATATGTATCATCCATGGAACTTCAGATGTGGTCAATTCTCTCCCATAATTAATTTCGCAAATACTGATGCAAGAGCTGAGTGGCATGTGGTATGGTTTAGAATGATAGCAGCCTCACATGGAGAAGTTTGTGTTATAGCCAGGTTTGCACGCCGAAATTAAATACTCCCTCCATTCCTAAATATAAGTTTTTCTAGATATTTCAATAGGAACTACATTGGATGTATATAGACATATTTTAGAGTGTAGATTCACTCATTTTGCTCCGTACGTAGTCCCTTTTGGAATCTCTAGAAAGACTTGTATTTAGGAACGGAGGGAGTAGAACATAATGTTTAGTTAATAAAAAATGTGCTTCACGCTTTCCCTAGTAGGATATGTTATACTGCCTCCATACGAAATGTTACACTCCAATTATGCATGGATCTCCTTTCTTACTTGTGAGTCATTTCACTTCTGTTCATAATGCAGTCAATAATATAGCCCACGTGAACTGTGGTCGGTGCCGGACAACTTTGATGTATCCACATGGAGCACCTTCTGTCAAATGTGCCATCTGCGATTATATCACAAATATCACAAATACTGGAGTAAGTTAACCCTTGCCCTACACCATCATGTGATGCAAGTGCATGTAATTGTTTAGCAGCAAAATTTACTGATTTTAAACCATCTGTGCTATGAATTTCAGATAAATACCATGCCACCCGCGCCATGTCCAAGGCCTACATCAAATGAATCTGCATATAATGCCTCATCAGCTTCTGTTGTATGTCCACAGACATGTATTGTATTTTAACAAGTTGTTTCTGGAGAGTAGAATGATTTATCTCATATTTTCATCTTCTTGCAGCCCACACCTCAACCCCAGAATGTAACCGTCGTTGTTGAGAACCCTATGACAGTTGACGAAAAGGGTAAACTGGTAAGCCTCCCGTTTATTTATGTCTCAACAATCCATCGAATAGTGTCGTATTTTACAATGCTGATTGGATTTTAGAGTGCTTAGCGACCTCTATTCACTTGACACAGGTCAGCAACGTCGTAGTTGGAATTACACCTGGGAAAAATTGAAGGGTTGTTTCTCACCTGATGTATACCTGTTTTGTGTTCTATATAAGAACCTGGAAAGACCATGTACTGGTATTTCCAGCCTTTGGTGATTGGTTGCTGCCTGACCTGGAAGAACAAAGACACATAAAGTGTTTTTTTTTTTGGAATTTCACCAAGGAAAGCTTGCATGTCGAAAGCTGTATTCTGGATATGTTGATTCTTTTGTCTGTATATGAGTTCTATCAGACTTCACTCTGGGCATGACAAAACGGTATTATACATATTTTGAAACTTTACATACTCTTATTAGTTGTATGACATGATATCTTTTTTGGTGTTTTCGTGCAGCCTATGCAACTTTACTGCATCGAAGCAGAAAAATAATTAAATAAATAATTGAACTAGATCGAATACACATACATAAGAGTAGTGATATGATAGATTAACCACAAAGGTTGTTGGACAAATACACAAGAGTAGTGATATGATAGATTAACCATAAAGTTTGTTGGACAACAATCGATAATTCAAGCCAGATCCCAGGCTCAGATGAGCCTGGTGAACTCTGAAAAAATTCTGACTTTTTTTGTGGTGCAAGATGCTCCTGTGTGTGAACTTCGTGCAAAATTTTGTGAAGTTTGGATATTTGAGGAGCTTGTGGCAAAAAGACAAAATCAGGCGTGAACAGTGCAATTTTCAAAAGTTTCTCAGACATCTGATTTTTTTTAATTATTTTTTGCCACGAGCTTCTTGAATGTCCAAACTTCATAAAATTTTGCACGGAGTTCACACAGAGGAGCATCTTACACCACAAAAAAAATTTGAACTTCTTTTCTATGTCAAATCGAGGTACTGCTCACGCCCGGGCTCATCTGAGCCCTGTCACCAAATCACCGCACTAGACAACTAACACATTTTAGAGTAGTGATGTGATAGATTAACCACAAAGGTAGTTGGACAGCAACACATTTTCTCGAAGAGCAGGATAACCCTAGGCATGTGATGTACATAGCTAAGGTAAAGCCAATCGTTGATGCCAAAGATCGCCTTAAAGAAAAACTAAGACCATCCAATCTTCACAATCATTTATGCCAAACAGAATTGGCTTGAAAAAGCCAAGGCCATCCAATCTTCACAATCTTATCGCAAACCCTATGACATGTGCTCGAACAACGATCATTTGCTATTTTGGACAAATCCTTTAAGAAGGGATTGTTGCATGTGCACTGATGTTGACAAGTTCAACCAAAAGTTGAACTTAGGATTTTTAGTCCCTGAGCTGAGCTTCGTGGCAACACTTAACAAGGGCTCGACACACCCCGATATTGCTTGATCTGGCCCCCCACCCCCACCCACGTTGCTGGAGAAAGCATTAGTAGCCCGCATTATCACTTCCAGTCATTGTTGCCCCTTCTTTGAATTCGTGAATGACAGAGGGAGGGACACTTAGACGTAAGGTGATGACTTAGATCTAGTCGTCATTGTAGCCATTTGATAGATTCGTCAATGACATCCTCGAGGACGCCATCTCAACGTCCTCCATTGTGGCCACCATTAGTATGATCACGCTAACGCCAACATGGTTGCTGCCACCGGCTGTGATGCATGTCCATTGCAAAGTCGAGCCACAACTACACAGGCCCCAGCCTAGATCGATGCACCTTAACATAGACCTGACCCACGTGCGGCGATTCAACTCTCACACGAGCCCCCTCCTCCCGCAATTCTGGCAGTCTCCAAGCGCACATTCACCCCCCACTCGCCATCTAGTGCAGATGCGCCCTGGCATGAAGGGATGAGATCCCCTCGATGTCGTGCATTCCATGGGCTTTGCCTGTCGACAACCATGGAAGGCAATGTGGGGGAGAAACGAAGAAGGAGCCAAGGATGCCATCGGCTAGGGTTGTCTCCTTGTTGCCCAATGTGGGACAACACGGGAGCAACACTCCTTATTTTGACTAAGCCAAACGGTTCGGTTCCGTGCCTAGTCATATACCTTATTAGGACGTGCACAATGACACTATATAGCTGACACATAGAATAAGTGGTCGTGGAGTGAAAGAAACGGAAAACCAAGTTTTGCCTTCTCGTAGTTAAGAGATGATCAGAAAGATAAGACATTTATCTCTATTATTTACACTTTCCTGATTTAATTTTAATTGCTCATAATTTTAGGATCTCATAACATTAAATGCTGGAGATACATTATGAGATAACTCATTCTATAACATGTTTATGATTTCTCTAAATGACGTGAAATACATAGAACTTAGCTTATTAACCATTTTGCATGCCTTTACTATATTGCTCAGTTGAATAATTACACTTCAATCTAAGTGTCGCTAAAAAACGACACCCCATGCTTATTTGAATTGACTTAGGGGAGCGTAGTTTGTAAGCGGTAAAAGAGCAGTCTGGCCTTTTGAAAGGAAATCCGTCCCTAATGATGGTTTTGGTGTTTAATAGTTATAGAGATTAGATGACTAACTATGTTTTGGTTTACACATCTATGGAAATGAAACATATTGTTGGTCACCCCCTAAGCTAAAAGGACAAATGAAGACGACATGCCAATTTTCTGGTCGATGCTTTCTCCTTTTTGAGTCGTAGATATGTTGTGCTGTTAAGAGGGGATGCAACATGGATCTTGTGTGGAATCACTTAACATAAAGCCAAATACCATCCACACCCTATGTGAGAAAGAGTGCCATGAATTCTCTATGTTTTGTGCTTATGAACAGTGTCAGACATTTGGTCAGATTGTATGACAAAATATCCGATAGGTGGGATGTTACATCATATATTTCGAGGCAATATCTGGCTCTATCCAGAGTCTACTGGACAGGCTCGGACAATGTGTCGCACATCCTGTCGGAACATCCGACTGAAGGAAATATGCCCTAGAGGCAAGAATAAAGTTGTTATTTATATTTCCTTATTTCATGATAAATGTTTATTATTCATGCTAGAATTGTATTAACCAGAAACTTAATTAGTAAATGTGTGAATACATAGACAATACATAATGTCCCTAGTATGCCTCTACTTGACTAGCTCGTTAATCAAAGATGGTTATGTTTCCTAACCATAGACATGTGTTGTCATTTGATGAACGAGATCACATCATTAGGAGAATGATGTGATGGACAAGACCCATCCGTTAGCTTAGCACTATGATCGTTACAGTTTTATTGCTACTGCTTTCTTCATGACTTATACATGTTCCTCAGACTATGAGATTATGCAACTCCTGAATACCGTAGGAAGACCTTGTGTGCTATCAAACTTCACAACGTAATTGGGTGATTATAAAGATGCTCTACAGGTGTCTCCGAAGGTGTTTGTTGGGTTGGCACAGTTCAAGATTAGGATTTGTCACTCCGTGTATCGGAGAGGTATCTCTGGACCCTCTCGGTAATGCTCATTACTATAAGCCTTGCAAGAAATATGACTAATAAGTTAGTTACGGGATGAAGCATTAAGGAACGAGTAAAGAGACTTGGTAACGAGATTGAACTAGGTATGATGATACCGACGATCGAATCTCGGGCAAGTAATATACCAATGACAAAGGGAACAACGTATGTTGTTATGCGGTTTGACCTATGAAGATCTTCATAGAATATGTAGAAACCAATATGAGCATCCAGGTTCTGCTATTGGTTATTGACCGGAGATATGTCTCGGTCTTGTCTACATAGTTCTCGGACCTGTAGGGTCCGCACGCTTAACGTTCGATGACGATTTGTATTATGAGTTATGTGATTTGATGATCGGAGTTTGTTCGGAGTCCCGGATGAGATCAACGGACATGATGAGGAGTCTCGAAATGGTCGAGAGGTAAAGATTGATATATCCGAAACACAAGGAATCTTTATGTCTCGACCATTTCGAGAATCCTCGTCATGTCCGTGATCTTATCCGGGATTCCAAACAACCTTCGGTACATCAAATCACATAAACTCATAATACCAATCGTCATTGAACGTTAAGCGTGCGGACCCTACGGGTTCAAGAACTATGTAGACATGACCGAGACTCATCTCCGGTCAATAACCAATAGCGGAACCTGGATGCTCATATTGGTTCCTACATATTCTACAAAGATCTTTATCGGTCAAACCGCATAACAACACACGTTGTTCCCTTTGTCATTGGTATGTTACTTGCCCGAGATTCGATCATCGGTATCATCATACCTAGTTCAATCACGTTACCGGCAAGTCTCTTTAATCATTCTATAATACTTTATCCCGCAACTAACACATTAGTCACAATGCTTGCAAGGCTTATAGTGATGAGCATTACCGAGAGGGCCCAGAGATACCTCTCCGAAACACGGATTGACAAATCCTAATCTCGATCTATGCCAAGCCAACAAACACCTTCGGAGACACCTGTAGAGCACCTTTATAATCACCCTTTTAGGTTGTGACGTTTGGTAGCACACAAAGTGTTCCTCCGGTATTCGGGAGTTGCATAATCTCATAGTCTGAGGAACTTGTATAAGTCATGAAGAAACCAGTAGCAATGAAACTGAAATGATCATAATGCTAAGCTAACAGATGGGTCATGTCCATCAAATCATTCTCCTAATGATGTGATCCCATTCATCAAATGACAACACATGTCTATGGTTAGGAAACATAACCATCTTTGATTAACGAGTTAGTCAAGTAGAGGCATACTAGGGACTATATGTTTTGTCTATGTATTCACACATGTACTAAGTTTCTGGTTAATACGATTCTAGCATGAATAATAAACATTTATCATGAAATAAGGAAATAAATAATAACTTTATTATTGCCTCTAGGGAATATTTCCTTCAGTCTCCCACTTGCACTAGAGTCAATAATCTAGATTACATAGTAATGATTCTAACACCCATGGAGCTTTGGTGCTGATCATGTTTTGCTCGTGGAAGAGGCTTAGTCAACGGGTTTGCAACATTTAGATCTGTATGTATCTTGCAAATCTCTATGTCCCCCTCCGACATTTGATGATAGATGGAATTGAAGCGTCTCTTGATGTGCTTGGTTCTTTTGTGAAATCTGGATTCCTTTGCCAAGGCAATTGCACCAGTAATGTCACAAAAGATTTTCATTGGACCCGATGCACTAGGTATGACACCTAGATCGGATATGAACTCCTTCATTTGCTGCTTCCGAAGCAGCAATGTACTCCTCTTCACACGTAGATCCCGCCACGACGCTCTGCTTGTAACTACACCAACTGACAGCTCCTCCATTCAATAAAAATACGTATCCGGTTTGCAACTTAGAGTCATCCGGATCAGTGTCAAAGCTTGCATCAACGTAACCGTTTACGACGAGCTATTTTTCACCTCCATAAATGAGAAACATATCCTTAGTCCTTTTCAGGTATTTCAGGATGTTTTTGACCACTGTCCAGTGCTCCACTCCGGGATTCCTTTGGTACCTCTCTGCTATGCTTATAGCAAGGCACACATCAGGTCTGGTACACAACATTGCATACATGATAGATCTTATGGCTGAAGCATAGGGAATGACTTTTATTCTCTCTATCTTATGCAGTGGTCGGGCATTGAGTCTGACTCAACTTCACACCTTGTAATACAAGCAAGAACCCTTTCTTTGACTGATCCATTTTGAACCTTTTCAAAACTTTTTCAAGGTATGTGCTTTGTGAAAGTCCAATTAAGCGTCTTGATCTATCTCTATAGATCTTGATGCCCAATATGTAAGCAGCTTCACCGAGGTCTTTCATAGAAAAACTCTTATTCAGGTATCCCTTTATGCCATCCAGAAATTCTATATCATTTCCAATCAACAATATGTCATCCACATATAATATCAGAAATGCTACAGAGCTCCCACTCACTTTCTTGTAAATACAGGCTTCTCCAAAAGTTTGTATAAAACCATATGCTTTGATCACACTATCAAAGCGTTTGTTCCAACTCCGAGAGGCTTGCACCAATCCATAAATGGATCGTTGGAGCTTGCACACTTTGTTAGCACCTTTGGATCAACAAAACCTTCTGGTTGCATCATATATAACTCTTCTTCCAGAAATTCATTCAAGAATGCAGTTTTGACATCCATTTGCCAAATTTCATAATCATAAAATGCGGCAATTGCTAACATGATTCAGACAGACTTAAGCATCGGTACGGGTGAGAAAGTCTCATCGTAGTCAACTCATTGAACTTGTCAAAAACTTTCACAACAAGTCGAGCTTTGTAAACAGTAACATTACCGTCTGCGCCGATCTTCTTCTTAAAGATCTATTTATTTTCTATGGCTTGCCGATCATCGGGCAAGTCCACCAAAGTCCACACTTTGCTCTCATACATGGATCCCATCTCAGATTTCATGGCCTCAAGCCATTTCGCGGAATTTAGGCTCATCATCGCTTCCTCATACTTCGTAGGTTCATCATGGTCTAGTAACATGACTTCCAGAATAGGATTACCGTACCACTCTGGTGCGGATCTTACTCTGGAAGATCTACGAGGTTCAGTAGTAACTTGATCTAAAGTTTCATGATCATCATCATTAACTTCTTCACTAAGTGGTGTAGGAATCACTGGAACTGATTTCTGTGATGAACTACTTTCCAATAAGGGAGAAGGTACAATTACCTCATCAACTTCTACTTTTCTCCCACTCACTTCTTTCGAGAGAAACTCCTTCTCTAGAAAGGATCCATTCTTAGCAACAAAGATTTTGCCTTCGGATCTGTGATAGAAGTTGTACCCAACAATTTCCTCTGGGTATCCTACGAAGACGCACTTCTCCGATTTGGGTTCGAACTTATCAGGTTGAATCTTTTTCACATAAGCATTGCAACTCCAAATTTTAAGAAATGACAACTTTTGTTTCTTGCCAAACCACAGTTCAGAAGGCATCGTCTCAACGGATTTTGACGGTGCCCTATTTAAAGTGAATGCAACCGTCTCTAAAGCATAACCCCAAAATGATAGCGGTAAATCAGTAAGAGATATCATAGATCGCACCATATCCAATAAAGTGCGGTTATGATGTTCGGACACACCATTTCGCTGTGGTGTTCTAGGTGGCATTAGTTGTGAAACTATCCCATGTTGTTTCAAATGAAGACCAAACTCGTAACTCTAATATTCTCCTCCATGATTAGATCGTAGAAACTTTATTTTCTTGTTATGATGATTTTCCACTTCACTCTGAAATTCTTTGAACTTTTCAAATGTTCCAAACTTATGCTTCATTAAGTAGATATAACCATATCTGCTCAAATCATCTGCGAAGGTAAGAAAAATAACGATACCCGCCACGAGCCTCAACACTCCCCATACATCGGTATGTATTATTTCCAATAAGTTAGTAGCTCATTCCATAGTTCCAGAGAACGGAGTTTTAGTCATCTTGCCCATAAGGCACGGTTCGCAAGCACCAAGTGATTCATAATCAAGTGATTCCAAAAGTCCATCAGCATGGAGTTTCTTCATGTGCTTTACACCGATATGACCCAAACGACAGTGCCACAAATAAGTTGCACTATCATTATCAACTTTGCATCTTTTTGCTTCAATACTATGAATATGCGTATCATCACTATCGAGATTCAACAAAAATAGACCACTCCGCAAGGGTGCATGACCATAATAGATATTACTCATATAAATAGAACAACCATTATTCTCTGATTTAAATGAATAACCGTCTCGCATTAAACAAGATCCAAATATAATGTTCATGCTCAACGCTGGCACCAAATAACAATTATTCAGGTCTAAAACTAATCCCGATGGTAGATGTAGAGGTAGTGTGCCGACAGCGATCACATCGACCTTGGAACCATTTCCCACGCGCATCGTCACCTCGTCCCTAGACAATCTTTATTTAATCCATAGCCCCTATTTCGAGTTGTAAATATGAGCAATAGAACCAGTATCAAATACCCAGGCGCTACTACGAGCATTAGTAAGGTACACATCAATAACATGTATATCAAATATACCTTTTACTTTGCCATCCTTCTTATCCGCCAAATACTTGGGGCAGTTCCGCTTCTAGTGACCAGTCCCTTTGCAGTAGAAGCACTCAGTTTCAGGCTTAGGTCCAGACTTGGGTTTCTTCTCTTGAGCAACAACTTTTTTGTCGTTCTTCTTGAAGTTCACCTTCTTCCCTTTGCCCTTTTTCTTGAAACTAGTGGTCTTGTTGACCATCAACACTTGATGCTCCTTTTTGATTTCTACCTCCGCAACCTTTAGCATCGCGAAGAGCTCGGGAACAGTCTTGTTCATCCCTTGGATATTATAGTTCATCACGAAGCCTTTATAGCTTGGTGGCAGTGATTGAAGAACTCTGTCAATGACACTATCATCAGGAAGATTAACTCCCAGCTGAGTCAAGTGGTTATGGTACCCAAACATTTTGAGTATGTGTTCACTGACAGAACTATTCTTCTCCATTTTGCAGCTGTAGAACTTGTTGGAGACTTCATATCTCTCAACTCGGGCATTTGCTTGAAATATTAACTTCAACTCTTGGAACATCTCATATGGTCCATGATGTTCAAAACGTCTTTGAAGTCTCGATTCTAAGCCGTAAAGCATGGCACACTGAACTATTGAGTAGTCATCAGCTTTGCTCTGCCAGACGTTCTTAACGTCATCAGTAGCATCTGCAGCAGGCCTGGCACCCAGCGGTGCTTCCAGGACGTAATTCTTCTATGCAGTAATGAGGATAATCCTCAAGTTACGGACCCAGTGTGTGTAGTTGCTGCCATCATCTTTCAACTTAGCTTTCTCTAGGAACGCATTAAAATTTAAAGGAACGGTAGCACTGGCCATTGATCTACAATACATAGTCATGCAAAATAACTATCAGGACTAAGTTCATGATAAACTAAAGTTTAATTAATCATATTACTCAAGAACTCCCACCTAGATAGACATCCCTCTAGTCATCTAAATGATCACGTGATCCAAATCAACTAAACCATGTTCGATCATCACGTGAGATGGAGTAGTTTTCAATGGTGAACATCACTATGTTGATCATATCTACTATCACGTTCGACCTTTCATCTCAGTGTTTCGAGGTCATATCTGCATATGCTAGGATCGTCAAGTTTAGCCCGAGTATTCTGCATGTGCAAAACTGGCTTGCACCCGTTGTATGTGAACGTAGAGCTTATCAGACCCGATCATCATGTGGTGTCTCGGCGCGACGAACTGTAGCAACGGTGCATACTCAGGGAGAACACTTATACCTTGAAATTTAGTAAGGGATCATCTTATAATGCTACCGTCGCACTAAGCAAAATAAGATGCATAAAAGATAAACATCACATGTAATCAAAATATGTGACATGATATGGCCATCATCATCTTGTGCTCATGATCTCCATCACTGAAGCATCGTCATGATCTCCATCGTCACCGGCGCGCGGCACCTTGATCTCCATCGTAGCATCATTGTCGTCTCACCAAATATTGTTACTACGACTATCTCTACCGCTTAGTGATAAAGTAAAACAATTACATGGCGATGCTTAAGTCTGTCCGAATCATGTTAGTGTTGGGGAACACGGTAATTTCAAAAAAAATCCTACGATCACGCAAGATCTATCAAGGTGAAGCATAGCAACGAGAGAGGAGAGCGTGTCCATGTAGCCTCGTAGACCGAAAGCAGAAGTGTTAACGTGGTTGATGTATTCGAACATCTTCGCGATCCAACCGATCAAGTACGGAACGCACGACACCTCCGCGATCTGCACACGTTCAGCTCGGTGACGTCCCTCGAACTCTAGATCTAGCTGAGGCCGAGGGAGAGTTCCATCAGCACGATGGCGTGGCGACGGTGATGATGAAGTTACCTGCGCAGGGCTTCGCCTATGCACTACGACGATATGACCGAGGTGAAAACTGTGGAGGGGGGCACCGCACACGGCTAAAGATCAACTTGTGTGTCTATGGGGTGCCCCCTCCCCCGTATATAAAGGAGGAGAGGAGGGGGCTGGCCAGCCACAAGGGGCGCGGCCAAGGGGGGAGTCCTACTCCAAGTAGGAGTAGGTTCCCCCTTTCCTAGTCCAACTAGGAGCAGAAGGAAGGAGAGGGAGAGGGAGAGGGAAAGAGGGGCCGCACCCCTCCCCTTGACCTATTCAGACTCCCTTGGGGGGGGGGCGCCACCTCCTGGTGCGGCCCTCTCTCTCCCCTATAGGCCCACTAAGGCCCATTACTTCCCGGGTGGGGTTCCGGTAACCCTCCGTCACTTTGGTTTTATCCGAAACTATCCGGAACACTTCTGGTGTCCGAACAACATGGTCCAATATATCAATCTTTATGTATCGACCATTTTGAGACTCCTCGTCATGTCCGTGATCTTATTCGGGACTCCGGACAACCTTCGGTACATCAAATCACATAAACTCATAATACCAATCATCATCGAATGTTAAGCGTGCGTAACCTACGGGTTCGAGAACTATGTAGACATGACCGAGACTCATCTCCGGTCAATAACCAATAGCGGAACCTGGATGCTCATATTGGTTCCTACATATTCTATGAAGATCTTTATCGGTCAAACCGCATAACAACATACATTGTTCCCTTTGTCATTGGTATGTTACTTGCCCGAGATTCGATCGTCGGTATCATCATACCTAGTTCAATATCGTTACCGGCATGTCTCTTTACTCGTTCCATAATACTTCATCCCGCAACTAACTCATTAGTCACAATGCTTGCAAGGCTTATAGTGATGAGCATTACCGAGAGGGCCCAGAGATACCTCTCTGAAACACGGAGTGACATATCCTAATCTTGATCTATGCCAACCCAACAAACACCTTCGGAGACACATGTAGAGCACCTTTATATCACCCTTTTATGTTGTGACGTTTGGTACCACACAAAGTGTTCCTCCGGTATTCGGGAGTTGCATAATCTCATAGTCTGAGGAACTTGTATAAGTCATGAAGAAACCAGTAGCAATGAAACTGAAACGATCATAATGCTAAGCTAACGGATGGGTCATGTCCATCACATCATTCTCCTAATGATGTGATCCTGTTCATCAAATGACAACACATGTCTATGGTTAGAAAACATAACCATCTTTCATTAACGAGCTAGTCAAGTAGAGGCATACTAGGGACTATATGTTTTGTCTATGTATTCACACGTGTACTAAGTTTCCGGTTAATACAATTCTAGCATGAATAATAAACATTTATCATGAAAAAAGGAGATAAATAATAACTTTATTATCGCCTCTAGGGCATATTTCCTTCAGTTAGCAATTGCCGCATTTTATGATTATGAAATTTGGCAAATGGATGTCAAAACTGCATTCCTTAATGGATTTCTTAAAGAAGAGTTGCATATGGTGCAACCAGAAGGTTTTGTCGATCCAAAGGGTGCTAACAAAGTGTCCAAGCTCCAACGATCCATTTATGGACTGGTGTAAGCCTCTCGGAGTTGGAATATACGCTTTGATAGTGTGATCAAAGCATATGGTTTTATACAGACTTTTGGAGAAGCCTATATTTACAAGAAAGTGAGTGGGAGCTCTATAGCATTTCTAATATTATATGTGGATGACATATTGTTGATTGCAAATAATACATAATTTTTGGATAGCATAAAATGATACTTGAATATTTTTTTTTCAATGAAAGGCCTCGGTGAAGCTGCTTACATATTGGGCATCAAGATCTATAGAGATAGATCAAGACGCTTAATTGGACTTCCACAAAGCACGTACCTTGATAAAGTTTTGAAGAAGTTCAAAATGGACCAGTCAAAGAAAGGGTTCTTGCCTATGTTACAAGGTGTGAAGTTGAGTCAGACTCAATGCTCGACCACTGCACAAGATAGAGAGAAAATGAAAGTCATTCCCTATGCCTCAGCCATAGGTTCTATCATGTATGCAATGCTGTGTACCAGACCTAGTGTGTGCCTTGCTATAAGTATAGCAGGGAGGTACCAAAGTAATCCAGGAGTGGAGCACCGGACGGCGGTCAAGAACATCCTGAAATACCTGAAAAGGACTAAGGATATGTTTCTCATTTATGGAGGTGACAAAGAGCTCGTCGTAAATGGTTACGTCGATGCAAGCTTTGACACTGATTCGGATGACTCTAAGTCACAATCCAGATACGTATTTATATTGAATGGTGGAGCTGTCGGTTGGTGCAGTTCCAAGCAGAGCATCATTGCAGGATCTACGTGTGAAGCGGAGTACATAGCTGCTTTGGAAGCAGCAAATGAAGGAGTCTGGATGAAGGAGTTCATATCCGATCTAGGTGTAATACCTAGTGCATCGGGTCCAATGAAAATCTTTTGTGACAATACTAGAGCAATTGCTTTGGTAAAGGAATCCAGATTTCACAAAAGAACCAAACACATCAAGAGATGCTTCAATTCCATCCGCCATCAAGTAGCGGAGGGAGACATAGAGATTAGCAAGATATATACAGATCTGAATGTTGCAGACCCGTTGACTAAGCCTCTTCCACGAGCAAAACATGATCAACACCAAGACTCCATGGGTGTTAGAATCATTACTTTGTAATCTAGATTATTGACTCTAGTGCAAGTGGGAGACTGAAGGAAATATGCCCTAGAGGAAATAATAAAGTTGTTATTTATATTTCCTTATTTCATGATAAATGTTTATTATTCATGCTAGAATTGTATTAATCGGAAACTTAGTACATGTGTGAATACATAGACAATACATAGTGTCCCTAGTATGCCTCTACTTGACTAGCTCGTTAATCAAAGATGGTTATGTTTCCTAACTAGAGACATGTGTTGTCATTTGATGAACGGGATCACATCATTAGGAGAATGATGTGATGGACAAGACCCATCTGTTAGCTTAGCATTATGATCGTTACAGTTTTATTGCTACTACTTTCTTCATGACTTATACATGTTCCTCAGACTATGAGATTATGCAACTCCTGAATACCGGAGGAACACCTTGTGTGCTATCAAATGTCACAACATAATTGGGTGATTATAAAGATGCTCTACAGGTGTCTCCGAAGGTGTTTGTTGGGTTTGCATAGATCAAGATTAGGATTTGTCACTCTGTGTATCGGAGAGGTATCTCTGGGCCCTCTCAGTAATGCTCATCACTATAAGCCTCACAAGCAATATGACTAATGAGTTAGGTACGGGATGAAGCATTATGGAACGAAAAGAGACTTGCCGGTAACGAGATTGAACTAGGTATGATGATACCGACAATCGAATCTCGGGCAAGTAACATACCGATGATAAAGGGAATGACATATGTTGTTGTGCGGTTTGATCGATAAAGATCTTCGTAGAATATGTAGGAACCAATATGAGCATCCAGGTTCCGCTATTGGTTATTGACTAGAGATATGTCTCGTGTTGGGGATCGTTGCAGAAATTAAAAAAAATTCTACGCATCACCAAGATCAATCTATGGAGTAACTAGCAACGAAAGAGAGGGGAGTGCATCTTCATACCCTTGAAGATCGCAAGACGGAAGCGTTGCAAGAACACGGATGAAGGAGTCGTACTCGTAGCGATTTAGATCGCGGTGGATTCCGATCTAAGCGCCGAACAACGGCACCTCCGCGTTCAACACACATGCAGCCCGGTGAGGTCTCCCGCGCCTTGATCCAGCAAGGAGGAGGGAGAGGTTGAGGAAGATAGCTCCAGCAGTATCTCGACGGCGTGGTGGTGATGGAGTGGCAGTTCTCCGGCCGGGCTTCGCCAAGCTCACGCGGAGGAGGAGAGGTGTTGGGGAGGGGAGGGGCTGTGCCTTGGATGTGGTGTTGCAGGTCTGCCTCCACCCCTCTATTTATAGGGAGAAGGGGGAAGGGGGACGGCCCCTGATGAGATCTAGAGGGGGGCGGCGGCCAAGGGGGAGGGGGCTTGCCCCCCAAGCCAAGGGGGGCGCCCCCTTTAGGGTTCCCCCCTCCCCCAACCCTAGGCGCATGGGCCCTAGGGGGGAGGCACCCAGCCCACCTAGGGGCTGGTTCCCTTCCACATACCGCCCATAGGGCCCTCCGGGGCAGGTGGACCCTCCCGGTGGACCCCCGGAACCCCTTCGGTGGTCCCGGTACAATACCGATAAACCCCCGAATACTTCCGGTAACCATATGATGACTTGCCATATATAAATCTTCACCTCCGGACCATTCCAGAACTCCTCGTGACGTCCGGGATCTCATCCGGGACTCCGAAAAACATTTGGTAATCACACACAAATCTTCCCTATAACCCTAGCGTCATCGAACCTTAAGTGTGTAGACCCTACGGGTTCGGGAATCATGCAGACATGACCGAGACAACTCTTCGGCCAATAACCAACAGCGGGATCTGGATACCCATGTTGGCTCCCACATGTTCCATGATGATCTCATCGGATGAACCACGATGTCGAGGGTTCAAGCAATCCCTTATACAATTCCCTTTGTCAATCGGTAGGTTACTTGCCCGAGATTCGATCGTCGGTATCCCAATACCTCGTTCAATCTCATTACCGGCAAGTCACTTTACTCATTCCGTAATGCATGATCCCGCGACCAAGTACTTAGTCACATTGAGCTCATTATGATGATGCATTACCGAGTGGGCCCGGAGATACCTCTCTGTCATACGGAGTGACAAATCGCAGTCTCGATTCATGCCAACCCAACAAACACTTTCGGAGATACCTGTAGTGCACCTTTATAGCCACCCAGTTACGTTGTGACATTTGGTACACCCAAAGCATTCCTACGGTATCCGGGAGTTGCACGATTTCATGGTCTAAGGAAATGATAGTTGACATTAGAAAAGCTTTAGCAAACGAACTACACGATCTTGTGCTATGCTTAGGATTGGGTCTTGTCCATCACATCATTCTTCTAATGATGTGATCCCGTTATCAATGACATCCAATGTCCATAGTCAAGAAACCATGACCATTTCTTGATCAACGAGCTAGTCAAATAGAGGCTCACTAGGGACTTATTATGGTCTATGCATTCACACATGTATTATGGTTTCCGGTCAATACAATTATAGCATGAACAACATACAATTATCATGAACAAGGAAATATAATAATAACCATTTTATTATTGCCTCTATGGCATATTTTCAACAATCTCCCACTTGCACTAGAGTCAATAATCTAGTTACATTGTGATGAATCGAACACCCATAGAGTTCTGGTGTTGATCATGTTTCGCTCGTGGAAGAGGTTTAGTCAACGGATCTGCGACATTCAGATCCGTATGCACTTTACAAATATCTATGTCTCCATCTTGAACATTCTCACGAATGGAGTTGAAGCGACGCTTGATGTGCCTAGTCTTCTTGTGAAACCTGGGCTCCTTGGCAAGGGCAATAGCTCCAGTGTTGTCACAGAAGAGAGTCATCGGGCCCGACGCATTGGGAATAACTCATAGGTCGGTAATGAACTCCTTCATCCAGATTGCTTCATGTGCTGCCTCCGAGGCTGCCATGTACTCCGCTTCACATGTAGATCCCGCCACGACGCTTTGCTTGCAACTGCACCAGCTTACTGCCCCACCATTCAAAATATACACGTATCCGGTTTGTGACTTGGAGTCACCCAGATCTGTGTCGAAGCTAGCATCGATGTAACCCTTTACGACGAGCTCTTCCTCACCTCCATAAACGAGAAACATACCCTTAGTCCTTTTCAGGTACTTCAGGATATTCTTGAACGATGTCCAGTGTTCCATGCCGGGATTACTTTGGTACCTTCCTACCAAACTCACGGCAAGGTTTACATCAGATCTGGTACACAACATGGCATACATAATAGACCCTATGACTGAGGCATAGGGATGACACTCATCTTTTCTCTATCTTCTGCCGTGGTCGGGCTTTGAGCCGAGCTCAATTTCACACCTTGCAATACAGGCAAGAAACCCTTCTTGGACTGATCCATATTGAACTTCTTCAATATCTTATCAAGGTATGTGCTTTGTGAAAGACCTATGAGGCGTCTCGATCTATCTCTATAGATCTTGATGCCTAATATGTAAGCAGTTTCTCCAAGGTCCTTCATTGAAAAACACTTATTCAAGTAGGCCTTTATGCTTTCCAAAAGTTCTATATCATTTCCGATCAATAGTATGTCATCCACATATAATATGAGAAATGCTACAGAGCTCCCACTCACTTTCTTGTAAATGCAGGCTTCTCCATAAGTCTGCATAAACCCAAACGCTTTGATCATTTCATCAAAGCGAATGTTCCAACTTCGAGATGCTTGCACCAGCCCATAGATGGAACGTTGGAGCTTGCATACCTTGTTAGCATTCTTAGGATCGACAAAACCTTCCGGCTGCATCATATACAATTCTTCCTTAAGGAAGCCGTTAAGGAATGTTGTTTTGACGTCCATTTGCCATATCTCATAATCATAGAATGCGGCAATTGCTAACATGATTCAGACGGACTTCAGCTTCGCTACGGGTGAGTAGGTCTCGTCGAAGTCAACCCCTTGAACTTGTGGATAACCTTAGCGACAAGTCGAGTTTTATAGATGGTAACATTACCATCCGCGTCTGTCTTCTTCTTAAAGATCCATTTATTATCTATCGCTTGCCGATCATCGGCAAGTCTGTCAAAGTCCATACTTTGTTTTCATACATGGATCCTATCTCGGATTGCATGGCTTCAAGCCATTTGTTGGAATCTGGGCCCGCCATCGCTTCTTCATAGTTCGAAGGTTCACCGTTGTCCAACAACATGATTTCCAGGACAGGGTTGCCATACCATTCTGGTGTGGAATGTGTCCTTGTGGACCTACGAAGTTCAGTAGCAACTTGATTCGAAGTACCTTGATCATCATTAATTTCCTCTCTAGTTAGTGCATGCACCACAGAAACATCTTCCCAAGCTGCGCTACTTTCCGGTTCAAGGGACAGTACTTCAACAAGTTCTACTTTCCTCCCACTTACTTATTTCGAGAGAAACTCTTTCTCCAGAAATGACCCGTTCTTGGCAACAAAGATCTTGCCTTCGGATCTGAGGTAGAAGGTATACCCAATGGTTTCTTTAGGGTATCCTATGAAGACGCATTTTTCCGACTTGGGTTCGAGCTTTTCAGGTTGAAGTTTCTTGACATAAGCATCGCATCCCCAAACTTTTAGAAACGACAACTTAGGTTTCTTTCCAAACCATAATTCATACGGTGTCGTCTCAACGGATTTAGACGGTGCCCTATTTAAAGTGAATGTAGCTGTCTCTAGAGTGTATCCCCAAAATGATAGTAGTAAATCGGTAAGAGACATCATAGATCACACCATATCCAATAGAGTGTGATTACAACATTCGGACACACCGTTACGCTGAGGTGTTCCAGGCGGCGTGAGTTGTGAAACGATTACACATTTCCTTAAGTGTGTACCAAATTCGTGACTCAAATATTCTCCCCCATGATCTGATCGTAAGAACTTTATTTTTCTGTCACGTTGATTCTCTACCTCACTCTGAAATTCCTTGAACTTTTCAAAGGTCTCAGACTTATGTTTCATCAAGTAGACATACCCATATCTACTTAAGTCATCAGTGAGGGTGAGAACATAACGATAGCCACCGCTAGCCTCAATGCTCATTGGACCACACACATCAGTATGTATGATTTCCAACAAGTTGGTTGCTCGCTCCATTGTTCCGGAGAACGGAGTCTTGGTCATTTTTCCCATGAGGCATGGTTCGCACGTGTCAAATGATTCGAAATCAAGAGACTCCAAAAGCCCATCTACATGGAGCTTCTTCATGCGTTTGACACCAATGTGACCAAGGCGGCAGTGCCACAGATATGTGGACTATCATTATCAATCTTACATCTTTTGGTATTCACACTATGAATATGTGTAACATCACGTTCGAGATTCATTAAGAATAAACCATTGACCAGCGGGGCATGACCATAAAACATATCTCTCATATAAATAGAACAACCATTATTCTCGGATTTAAATGAGTAGCCATCTCGTAATAAACGAGATCCAGATACAATGTTCATGCTCAAAGCTGGCACTAAATAACAATTATTGAGGTTTAAAACTAATCCCATAGGTAAATGTAGAGGTAGCGTGCCGACGGCGATCACATCGACCTTGGAACCATTCCCGACGCGCATCGTCACCTCGTCCTTCGCTAGTCTCCGCTTATTCGCAGCTCCTGTTTTGAGTTACAAATATGAGCAACCGCACCGGTATCAAATACCCAGGAGCTACTACGAGTACTGGTAAGGTACACATCAATAACATGTATATCACATATACCTTTGGTGTTGCCGGCCTTCTTATCCGCTAAGTACTTGGGGCAGTTCCGCTTCCAGTGACCGTTCCCCTTGCAATAAAAGCACCCAGTCTCAGGTTTGGGTCCGTTCTTTGGCTTCTTCCCGGCAACTGGCTTACCGGGCGCGGCAACTCCCTTGTCGTCCTTCTTGAAGTTCTTCTTACCCTTGCCTTTCTTGAAACTAGTGGTTTTATTGACCATCAACACTTGATGTTCCTTTTTGATCTCCACCTCCGCTGATTTCAGCATTGAATATACCTCAGGAATGGTTTTCACCATCCCCTGCATATTGAAATTCATCACAAAGCTCTTGTAGCTAGGTGGAAGCGACTGGAGGATTCTGTCGACGACCGCGTCATCCGAGAGATTAACTCCCAGCTGAGACAAGCGGTCGTGCAACCCAGACATTTTGAGTATGTGCTCGCTGACAGAGCCATTCTCCTCCATCTTCCAACTGTAGAACTTGTCGGAGACTTCATATCTCTCGACCCGGGCATGAGCTTGGAAAACCATTTTCAGCTCTTGGAACATCTCATATGCTCCGTGCTGCTCAAAACGCTTTTGGAGCCCCGGTTCTAAGATGTAAAGCATGACGCACTGAACCAGGGAGTAATCATCACTACGCGACTGCCAGACGTTCGTAACGTCTTGAGTTGCTGGGAAAACGGGTGCTTCACCTAGCGGTGCATCTAGGACATATGCTTTCTTGGCAGCTATGAGGATGATCCTCAAGTTCCGGACCCAGTCCGTATAGTTGCTACCATCGTCTTTCAGCTTGGTTTTCTCTAGGAACGCGTCGAAGTTGAGGGCAACATTAGCGTGGGCCATTTGATCTACAAGACATATTGCAAAGATTTTAGACTAAGTTCATGACAATTAAGTTCATCTAATCAAATTATTTAATGAACTCCCACTCAGATAGACATCCCTCTAGTCATCTAAGTGATACATGATCCGAGTCAACTAGGCTGTGTCCGATCATCACGTGAGATGGACTAGTCATCATCGGTGAACATCTTCATGTTGATCGTATCTTCTATATGACTCATGTTCGACCTTTCGGTCTCTTGTGTTCCGAGGCCATGTCTGTACATGCTAGGCTCGTCAAGTCAATCTAAGTGTTTTGCATGTGTAAATCTGGCTTACACCTGTTGTATGCGAACGTTAGAATCTATCACGCCCAATCATCACGTGGTGCTTCGAAACAATGAACCTTCACAATGGTGCACAGTTCGGGGGAACACTTTCTTGAAATTTTATGAGGGATCATCTTATTTATGCTACCGTCGTTCTAAGCAAATAAGACGTAAAACATGATAAACATCACATGCAACCAAATAGTGACATGATATGGCCAATATCATTTTCTCCTTTTGATCTCCATCTTCGGGGCGCCATGATCATCATCGTCACCGGCATGACACCATGATCTCCATCATCGTGTCTTCATGAAGTTGTCTCGCCAATTATTACTTCTACCACTATGGCTAACGGTTTAGCAATAAAGTAAAGTAATTACATGGCATTATTCAATGACACGCAGGTCATACAATAAATTAAAGACAACTCCTATGGCTCCTGCCGGTTATCATACTCATCGACATGCAAGTCATGATTCCTATTACAAGAACATAATCAATCTCATACATCACATATATTTCATTCATCACATCCTTTTTGGCCATACCACATCACACAACATATGCTGCAAAAACAAGTTAGACGTCCTCTAATTGTTGTTGCAAGTTTTTACGCAGCTGCTATAGGTTTGTAGCAAGAACGTTTCTTACCTACGCCAAAAACCACAACGCGATATGCCAATTGCTATTTACCCTTCATAAGGACCCTTTTCATCGAATCCGATCCGACTAAAGTGGGAGAGACAGACACCCGCTAGCCACCTTATGCAACTAGTGCATGTCAGTCGGTGGAACCTGTCTCACGTAAGCGTACGTGTAAGGTCGGTCCGGGCCACTTCATCCCACGATGCCGCCGAAATAAGATAATACTAGTAGTGGAAAGTAAATTGACAAAATCGACGCCCACAACAAACTTGTGTTCTACTTGTGCATAGAAACTACGCATAGACCTAGGTCATGATGCCACTGTTGGGGATCGTTGCAGAAATTAAAAAAAATTCTACGCATCACCAAGATCAATCTATGGAGTAACTAGCAACAAGAGAGAGGGGAGTGCATCTTCATACCCTTGAAGATCGCGAGACGGAAGCGTTGCAAGAACACGGATGAAGGAGTCGTACTCGTAGCGATTCAGATCGCGGTGGATTCCGATCTAAGCGCCGAACAACGGCACCTCAGCATTCAACACATGTGCAGCCCGGTGACGTCTCCTGCGCCTTGATCAGCAAGGAGGAGGGAGAGGTTGAGGAAGATAGCTCCAGCTGCAGCACGATGACGTGGTGGTGATAGAGTGGCAGTTCTCCAGCAAGGCTTCGCCAAGCTCACGCGGAGGAGGAGAGGTGTTGGGGAGGGGAGGGGCTGCACCTTGGATGTGGTGCTATGGCCCTCCCTCCACCCCTCTATTTATAGGGAGAAGGGGGCCGGCCCCTCTAGATGAGATCTAGAGGGGGGAGGGGCAGCGGCCAAGGGGAGGGGCTTGCCCCCAAGCCAAGGGGAGCGCCTCCTTTAGGCCCCCCAACCCTAGGCGCATGGGCCCTAGGGGGGGAGGCGCCCATCCCACCTAGGGGCTGGTTCCCTTCCACATACAGACCATAGGGTCCTCCGGGGCAGGTGGACCCTCCCGGTGGACCCCCGGAACCCCTTCGGTGGTCCCGGTACAATATCGATAAACCCCCGGACACTTCCGGTGACCATATGATGACTTCCCGTATATAAATCTTCACCTCCGGACCATTCTGGAACTCCTCGTGACGTCCGGGATCTCATCCGGGACTCCGAACAACATTCAGTAATCACACACAAATCTTCCCTATTGAAAGATCATGGATGTCGCCTAGAGGGGGGGGGGTGAATAAGCACTTTAAAATAATTATGGTTTAGGCTTGAACAAATGCGGAATAAACCTAGCGATTAATTTGACAAGCACAAAACCTACAACAACTAGGCTCACCTATGTGCACCAACAACTTATGCTAAGCAAGATAGACAACTAAGTGATAGCAAGATATATGACAAGAAACAATATGGCTATCACAAAGTAAAGTGCATAAGTAAAGGGCTCGGGTAAGAGATAACCGAGGCACGCGGAGACGATGATGTATCCCGAAGTTCACACCCTTGCGGATGCTAATCTCCGTTTGGAGCGGTGTGGAGGCACAATGCTCCCAAAGAAGCCACTAGGGCCACCGAAATCTCCTCACGCCCTCGCACAATGCAAGATGCCGTGATTCCACTAAGGGACCCTTGAGGGCGGTCACCGAACCCGTACAAATGGCAACCCTTGGGGCGGTCACCGAACCCGTACACTTTGGCAACCCTTGGGGGCGGTCACTGGTACCCGTCAAATTGCTCGGGGCGATCTCCACAACCTAATTGGAGACCCCGACGCTTGCCCGGAGCTTTACACCACAATGATTGAGCTCCGAACACCACCAACTGTCTAGGGCACCCAAGCACCCAAGAGGAACAAGCTCAAGGGCACCAAGCACCCAAGAGTAATAAGCTTCTCAACTTGTAACTTCCACGTATCGCGTGGAGAACTCAAACCGATGCACCAAATGCAATGGCAAGGGCACACGGAGTGCCCAAGTCCTTCTCTCTCAAATCCCACCGAAGCAACTAATGCTAGGGAGGAAGATGAGAGGAAGAACAAGAAGGAGAACACCAAGAACTCCAAGATCTAGATCCAAGGAGTTCCTCTCACATAGAGGAGACAGTGATTGGTGGAAATGTGGATCTAGATCTCCTCTCTCTTTTCCCTCAAAAACTAGCAAGAATCCATGTAGGGATTGAGAGTTAGCAAGCTCGAAGAAGGTCAACAATGGGGGAAGAACACGAGCTCAAAGGATAAGGTTCATTGGGGAAGAAGACCCCCTTTTATAGGAGGGGGAAAATCCAACCGTTATGTGCTCAGCCCGCACACGAGCGGTACTAACGCTCGAGTGGAAGAAGCAGGGAAACGGAGCAACAAAACATGAACCTTGGGGCGGTAGTACCGCTTATAAGCGGTACTGCCGCTCACCCCAGCGGTACTACCGCTGGAGGAGTAGAACACTGGACCAAATGAGGCAGGGCAGAGCAGAGAACGGCGGCAGTAATGCAGTAGCGGTACTACCGCCCGACCGGAGCGGTACTACCGCTTATAGGCGGTACTACCGCCCAAACATAGCGGTACTACCGCTTATGGGCGGAACTGGCATGCCTTACTGCCGTGCAACTACTGCTAAACCCGACATGAAAAAGCACGACCCAAAAACAAGGCGGTAGTAGAGCGGTACTGGAGCGGTACTACCGCTTGACGCTACAAGCGGTACTACTGCTGCCACCGCGGTACTACCGCAGGGAGAAAAACAGAACTCCCATAACTTCTTCATATGAGCTCCGAATTGAGCAAACTCAAGCTTGTTGGAAACAAGACAAACTCAAGGTTATAGAAGAAGAGGCAGAGGAGGTATGCCAAACAAGAAGAGGAGAGAAACCTCCAACAGAGAAGAACCGGCAGAACCTCCAACATCGAAAACATCATAGAAGATGCATGTGAACTCCGTTTTCGATGAAAACGACAGTGCCACAAATAAGTTGCACTATCATTATCAACTTTGCATCTTTTTGCTTCAATACTATGAATATGTGTATCATCACTATCGAGATTCAACAAAAATAGACCACTCCGCAAGGGTGCATGACCATAATAGATATTACTCATATAAATAGAACAACCATTATTCTCCGATTTAAATGAATAACCATCTCGCATTAAACAAAATCCAGATATAATGTTCATGCTCAACGCTAGCACCAAATAACAATTATTCAGGTCTAAAACTAATCCCGATGGTAGATGTAGAGGTAGCGTGCCGACGGCGATCACGTCGACCTTGGAATCATTTCCCACGCGCATCGTCACCTCGTCCTTAGCCAATCTTTGTTTAATCCATAGCCCCTGTTTCGAGTTGCAAATATGAGCAACAGAACCAGTATCAAATACCCAGGCGCTACTACGAGCATTAGTAAGGTACACATCAATAACATGTATATCAAATATACCTTTCACTTTGCCATCCTTCTTATCCGCCAAATACTTGGGGCAGTTCCGCTTCTAGTGACCAGTCCCTTTGCAGTAGAAGCACTCAGTTTCAGGCTTAAGTCCAGACTTGGGTTTCTTCTCTTGAGCAACAACCTTTTTGCCATTCTTCTTGAAGTTCACCTTCTTCCCTTTGCCCTTTTTCTTGAAACTAGTGGTCTTGTTGACCATCAACACTTGATGCTCCTTTTTGATTTCTACCTCCGCAGCCTTTAGCATCGCGAAGAGCTCGGGAATAGTCTTGTTCATCCCTTGGATATTATAGTTCATCACGAAGCCTTTATAGCTTGGTGGAAGTGATTGAAGAACTCTGTCAATGACACTATCATCAGGAAGATTAACTCCCAGCTGAGTCAAGTGGTTATGGTACCCAAACATTTTGAGTATGTGTTCACTGACAGAACTATTCTCCTCCATTTTGCAGCTGTAGAACTTGTTGGAGACTTCATATCTCTCAACTTGGGCATTTGCTTGAAATATTAACTTCAACTCTTGGAACATCTCATATGGTCCATGATGTTCAAAACGTCTTTGAAGTCTCGATTCTAAGCCGTAAAGCATGGCACACTGAACTATTGAGTAGTCATCAGCTTTGCTCTGCCAGACGTTCTTAATGTCATCAGTAGCATCTGCAGCAGGCCTAGCACCCAGCGGTGCTTCCAGGACGTAATTCTTCTATGTAGCAATGAGGACAATTCTCAAGTTACGGACCCAGTCTGTGTAGTTGCTGCCATCATCTTTCAAATTAGCTTTCTCTAGGAACACATTAAAATTCAAAGGAACGGTAGCACTGGCCATTGATCTACAATACATAGTCATGCAAAATAACTATCAGGACTAAGTTCATGATAAACTAAAGTTCAATTAATCATATTACTCAAGAACTCCCACCTAGATAGACATCCCTCTAGTCATCTAAATGATCACGTGATCCAAATCAACTAAACCATGTTCAATCATCACGTGAGATGGAGTAGTTTTCAATGGTGAACATCACTATGTTGATCATATCTATTATATGATTCACGTTCGACCTTTCGTCTCAGTGTTTTGAGGTCATATCTGTGTTGGGAAACGTAGTAATTTCAAAAAAATTCCTACGCACACGCAAGATCATGGTGATGGCATAGCAACGAGAGGGGAGAGTGTTGTCCACGTACCCTCGTAGACCGTAAGCGGAAGTGTTAGCACAACGCGGTTGATGTAGTCGTACATCTTCACGATTCGACCGATCCAAGCACCGAACGTACGGCACCTCCGAGTTCAGCACACTTTCAGCTCGATGACGATCCCCGGGCTCCGATCCAGCAAAGCTTCGGGGATGAGTTCCGTCAGCACGACGGCGTGGTGACGATGATGATGTTCTACCGGCGCAGGGCTTCGCCTAAGCTTTGCGATGATATGACCGAGGTGGAATATGGTGGAGGGGGGCACCGCACACGGCTAAGGAACGATCCGTAGATCAACTTGTGTGTCTATGGGGTGCCCCCCCGCCCCCGTATATAAAGGAGCCAGGGGGAGGAGGCGGCCGGCAAAGGAGGGCGCGCCAAGGGGGAGTCCTACTCCCACCGGGAGTAGGACTCCCTTCTTTCCTAGTTGGAATAGGAGAAGGGGGGAAAGAGGAGGAAGAGGGGAAGGAAAGGGGGGGTGCCGCCCCCCTTCCCTTGTCCTATTCGGACTAGGAAGGGGAGGGGCGCGCGGCCCCCTCCTGCCTCCTTCCCTCTTCTCCCTCGAGGCCCATGTAGGCCCAATAACCCCCCAGGGGGTTCCGGTAACCTCCCGGTGCTCCGGTAAAATGCTGATTTCACCCGGAACGATTCAGATGTCCAAATATAGGCTTCAATTATATCAATCTTTATGTCTCGACCATTTTGAGACTCCTCGTTACGTCAGTGATCACATCCGGGACTCCGAACAAACTTCGGTACATCAAAACTTATAAACTCATAATAAAACTATTATCGTAGCGTTAAGCGTGCGGACCCTACGGGTTCGAGAACTATGTAGACATGACCTAGAACTATTCTTGGTCAATAACCAATAGCGGAACCTGGATGCTCATATTGGTTCCTACATATTCTACGAAGATCTTTATCGGTCAAACCGCATAACAACATACGTTGTTCCCTTTGTCATCGGTATGTTACTTGCCCGAGATTTGATCGTCGGTATCCAATACCTAGTTCAATCTCGTTACCGGCAAGTCTCTTTACTCGTTCCGTAATGCATCATCCCGTAACCAACTCATTTGGTCACATTGCTTGCAAGGCTTATAATGATGTGCATTACCGAGAGGGCCCAGAGATACCTCTCCGACAATCGGAGTGACAAAACCTAATCTCGAAATACGCCAACTCAACATGTACCTTCGAAGACACCTGTAGTACTCCTTTATAATCACCCAGTTACGTTGTGACGTTTGGTAGTACCCAAAGTGTTCCTTCGGTAAACGGGAGTTGCATAATTCTCATAGTTAGAGGAACATGTATAAGTCATGAAGAAAGCAATAGCAATATACTAAACGATCAAGTGCTAGGCTAACAGAATGGGTCATGTCAATCACATCATTCTCCTAATGATGTGATCCCATTAATCAAATGACAACACATGTCTATGGTTAGGAAACATAACCATCTTTGATTAACGAGCTAGTCTAGTAGATGCACACTAGTGACTATATGTTTGTCTATGTATTCACACATGTATCATGTTTCCGGTTAATACAATTCTAGCATGAATAATAAACATTTATCATGATATGAGGAAATAAATAATAACTTTATTATTGCCTCTAGGGCATATTTCCTTCAGTCTCCCACTTGCACTAGAGTCAATAATCTAGATTACATAGTAATGATTCTAACACCCATGGAGTCTTGGTGCTGATCATGTTTTGCTCGTGAGAGTGGCTTAGTCAACGGGTCTGCAACATTCAGATCCGTATGTATCTTGCAAATCTCTATGTCTCCCACTTGGACTTGGTCCCGAATGGAATTGAAGCGTCTCTTGATGTGCTTGGTCCTCTTGTGAAATCTGGATTCCTTTGCCAAGGCAATTGCACCAGTATTGTCACAGAAGATTTTCATTGGTCCTGATGCACTAGGTATGACACCTAGATCGGAAATGAACTCCTTCATCCAGACTCCTTCATTTGCTGCTTCCGAAGCAGCTATGTACTCCGCTTCACATGTAGATCCCGCCACGACGCTTTGTTTAGAACTGCACCAACTTACAGCTCCACCGTTTAATAAAAACACGTATCCGGTTTGCGATTTAGAATCGTCCGGATCAGTGTCAAAGCTTGCATCGACGTAACCATTTACGACTAGCTCTTTGTCACCTCCATATACGAGAAACATATCCTTAGTCCTTTTCAGGTATTTCAGGATGTTCTTGACCGCTGTCCAGTGATCCACTCCTTTACTTTGGTACCTTCCTGCCAAGCTTATTGCTAAGCATACGTCAGGTCTGGTACACAGCATTGCATACATGATAGAGCCTATGGCTGAAGCATAGGGAACATCTTTCATTTTCTCTCTATCTTCTGCTGTGGTCGGGCATTGAGTTTGACTCAACTTCACACCTTGTAGTACGGGCAAGAACCCTTTCTTTGCCTGATCCATTTTGAACTTTTTCAAAATTTTATCAAGGTATGTGCTTTGTGAAAGTCCTATTAAGCGTCTTGATCTATCTCTATAGATCTTGATGCCCAATATATAAGCAGCTTCACCGAGGTCTTTCATTGAAAAACTTTTATTCAAGTATCCCTTTATGCTATCCAGAAATTCTATATCATTTACAATTAATAATATGTCATCTACATATAATATCAGAAATGCTACAGAGCTCCCACTCACTTTCTTGTAAATACAGGCTTCTCCAAAAGTCTGTATAAAACCATATGCTTTGATCACACTATCAAAGCGTTTATTCCAACTCCGAGATGCTTGCACCAGTCCATAAATGGAACGCTGGAGCTTGCACACTTTGTTAGCACCTTTTGGATCTACAAAACCTTTTGGCTGCATCATATACAACTCTTCTTCCAGAAATCCATTCAAGAATGCAGTTTTGACATCCATTTGCGCCAGTCTTCTTCTTAAAAATCCATTTATTCTCAATGGCTTGCCGATCATCGGGCAAGTCAACCAAAGTCCATACTTTGTTTTCATACATGGATCCCATCTCAGATTTCATGGCCTCTAGCCATTTTGCGGAATCTGGGCTCATCATCGCTTCCTCATAGTTCGTAGGTTCATCATGGCAAGCAACATGACTTCCAGAATTGGATTACCATACCACTCTGGTGCGGATCTTATTCTGGTAGACCTACGAGGTTCAGTAGAAACTTGATCTGAAGTTTCATGATCAATATCATTAGCTTTCTTACTAATTGGAGTAGTTGTCACAGGAACCGGTTCTTGTGATGAACTACTTTCCAATAAGGCAGTAGATACAGTTATCTCATCAAGTTCTACTTTCCTCGCACTCACTTCTTTCGAGAGAAACTCCTTCTCTAGAACGGATCCGATTTTAGCAACGAAAATCTTGCCCTCAGATCCGTGATAGAAGGTGTACCCAATAGTCTCTTTTGGGTATCCTATGAAGACACATTTCTCCGATTTGGGTTCGAGCTTCTCTGGTTGAAGTTTCTTCACATAAGCATCGCAGCCCCAAACTTTAAGAAACGACAACTTTGGTTTCTTGCCAAACCATAGTTCATAAGGCGTCGTCTTAACGGATTTTGATGGTGCCCTACTTAACGTGAATGCGGGCGTCTCTAAAGCATAACCCCAAAACGATAGCGGTAAATCAGTAAGAGACATCATAGATCGCACCATATCTAGTAAAGTACGATTATGACGTTCGGACACACCATTTCGTTGTGGTGTTCCGGGTGGCGTGAGTTGCGAAACTATTCCGTGTTGTTTCAAGTGTAGACCAAACTCGTAACTCAAATATTCTCCTCCACGATCAGATCGTAGAAATTTTATTTTCCTGTTACGATGATTTTCTACTTCACTTTAAAATTCTTTGAACTTTTCAAATGTTTCAGACTTGTGTTTCATCAAGTAGATATACCCATATCTGCTCAAATCATCTGTGAAGGTGAGAAAATAACGATATCCGCCGCGAGCCTCAACATTCATTGGACCACAAACATCAGTATGTATGATTTCCAACAAGTCAGTTGCTCGCTCCATAGTTCCGGAGAACGGCGTTTTAGTCATCTTGCCCATGAGGCACGGTTCGCAAGTACCAAGTGATTCATAATCAAGTGATTCCAAAATCCCATCAGTATGGAGTTTCTTCATGCGCTTTACACCGATATGACCTAAACGGCAGTGCCACAAATAAGTTGCACTATCATTATTAACTCTGCATCTTTTGGTTTCAACACTATGAATATGTGTATCACTACTATCGAGATTTAATAAAAATAGACCACTCTTCAAGGGTGCATGACCATAAAAGATATTACTCATATAAATAGAACAACCATTATTCTCTGATTTAAATGAATAACCGTCTCGCATCAAACAAGATCCAGATATAATGTTCATGCTTAACGCTGGCACCAAATAACAATTATTTAGGTCTAAAACTAATCCCGATGGTAGATGTAGAGGTAGCGTGCCGACCGCGATCACATCGACTTTGGAACCATTTCCCACGCGCATCGTCACCTCGTCCTTAGCCAATCTTCGCTTAATCCGTAGTCCCTGTTTCGAGTTGCAAATATTAGCAACAGAACCAGTATCAAATACCCAGGTGCTACTGCGAGCATTAGTAAGGTACACATCAATAACATGTATATCACATATACCTTTGTTCACTTTGCCATCCTTCTTATCCGCCAAATACTTGGGGCAGTTCCGCTTCCAGTGTCCAGTCTGCTTGCAGTAGAAGCACTCAGTTTCAGGCTTAGGTCCAGACTTGGGTTTCTTCTCTTGAGCAGCAACTTGCTTGCTGTTCTTTTTGAAGTTCCCCTTCTTCTTCCCTTTGCCCTTTTTCTTGAAACTGGTGGTTTTGTTAACCATCAACACTTGATGCTCCTTCTTGATTTCTACCTCCGCGGCTTTTAGCATTGCGAAGAGCTCGGGAATAGTCTTGTTCATCCCTTGCATATTATAGTTCATCACGAAGCTCTTGTAGCTTGGTGGCAGTGATTGAAGAATTCTGTCAATGACACTATCATCAGGAAGATTAACTCCCAGTTGAATCAAGTGATTATTATACCCAGACATTTTGAGTATGTGTTCACTGACAGAACTATTCTCCTCCATCTTGCAGCTGTAGAACTTATTGGAGACTTCATATCTCTCAATCCGGGCATTTGCTTGAAATATTAACTTCAACTCCTGGAACATCTCATATGCCCCATGACGTTCAAAACGTCGTTGAAGACC
This sequence comes from Triticum aestivum, assembly GCF_018294505.1. NCBI lineage: Eukaryota > Viridiplantae > Streptophyta > Magnoliopsida > Poales > Poaceae > Triticum > Triticum aestivum. The sequence continues at coordinate 561,217,246 of NC_057807.1, forward strand.
CGGTTCTAAGCCGTAAAGCATGGCACACTGAACTATCGAGTAGTCATCAGCTTTGCTCTGCCAGACGTTCTTAACGTCGTCAGTTGCATCAGCAGCAGGCCTGGCACCCAGCGGTGCTTCCAGGACGTAACTTTTCTGTGCAGCAATGAGGATAATCCTCAGGTTACGGACCCAGTCCGTGTAATTGCTACCATCATCTTTCAACTTTGCTTTCTCAAGGAACGCATTAAAATTTAACGGAACAACAGCACGAGCCATCTATCTACAAACAAACATAGACAAGCAAAATACTATCAGGTACTAAGTTCATGATAAATTTAAGTTCAATTAATCATATTACTTAAGAACTCCCACTTAGACAGACATCTCTCTAGTCATCTAAGTGATCACGTGATCCAAATCAACTAAACCATGTCCGATCATCACGTGAGATGGAGTAGTTTCAATGGTGAACATCACTATGTTGATCATATCTACTATATGATTCACGCTCGACCTTTCGGTCTCCGTGTTCGAGGCCATATCTGTATATGCTAGGCTCGTCAAGTATGACCTGAGTATTCCGCATGTGCAACTGTTTTGCACCCGTTGTATTTGAACGTAGAGCCTATCACACCCGATCATCACGTGGTGTCTCAGCACGAAGAACTTTCGCAACGGTGCATACTCAGGGAGAACACTTCTTGATTATTAGTGAGAGATCATCTTAAAATGCTACCGTCAATCAAAGCAAGATAAGATGCATAAAGGATAAACATCACATGCAATCAATATAAGTGATATGATATGGCCATCATCATCTTGTGCTTGTGATCTCCATCTTCGAAGCACCGTCGTGATCACCATCGTCACCGGCGCGACACCTTGATCTTCATCGTAGCATCGTTGTCGTTACGCCATCTATTGCTTCTACGACTATCGCTACCGCTTAGAGATAAAGTAAAGCAATTACAGGGCGTTTGCATTTCATACAATAAAGCGACAACCATATGGCTCCTGCCAGTTGCCGATAAATTCGGTTACAAAACATGATCATCTCATACAATAAAATATAGCATCACGTCTTGACCATATCACATCACAACATGCCCTGCAAAACAAGTTAGACGTCCTCTACTTTGTTGTTGCAAATTTTACGTGGCTGCTACGGGCTTTAGCAAGAACCGTTCTTACCTACGCATAAAAACCACAACGATAGTTCGTCAAGTTGGTGCTGTTTTAACCTTCGCAAGGACCGGGCGTAGCCACACTCGATTCAGCTAAAGTGAGAGAGACAGACACCCGCCAGCCACCTTTAAGCACGAGTGCTCGCAACGGTGAAACCAGTCTCGCGTAAGCGTATGCGTAATGTCGGTCCGGGCCGCTTCATCTCACAATACCGCTGAACCAAAGTATGACATGCTGGTAAGCAGTATGACTTGTATCGCCCACAACTCACTTGTGTTCTACTCGTGCATATAACATCAACGCATAAAACCTAGGCTCGGATGCCACTGTTGGGAAACGTAGTAATTTCAAAAAAATTCCTACGCACACGCAAGATCATGGTGATGACATAGCAATGAGAGGGGAGAGTGTTGTCCACGTACCCTCGTAGACCGTAAGCGGAAGCGTTAGCACAACGCGGTTGATGTAGTCGTACGTCTTCACGATCCGACCGATCCAAGCACCGAACGTACGGCACCTCCGAGTTCAGCACACGTTCAGCTCGATGACGATCCCCGGGCTCCGATCCAGCAAAGCTTCGGGGATGAGTTCCGTCAGCACGACGGCGTGGTGACGATGATGATGTTCTACCGGCGCAGGGCTTCGCCTAAGCTTCGCGATGATATGACCGAGGTGGAATATGGTGGAGGGGGCACCGCACACGGCTAAGGAACGATCCGTAGATCAACTTGTGTGTCTATGGGGTGCCCCCCCCGCCCCCGTATATAAAGGAGCCAGGGGGAGGAGGCGGCCGGCCAAGGAGGGCGCGCCAAGGGGGGAGTCCTACTCCCACCGGGAGTAGGACTCCCTTCTTTCCTAGTTGGAATAGGAGAAGGGGGAAAGAGGAGGAAGAGGGGAAGGAAAGGGGGGGGCGCCGCCCCCCTTCCCTTGTCCTATTCGGACTAGGAAGGGGAGGGGCGCACGACCCCCTCCTGCCTCCTTCCCTCTTCTCCCTCGAGGCCCATGTAGGCCCAATAACCCCCCGGGGGGTTCCGGTAACCTCCCGGTGCTCCGGTAAAATGCCGATTTCACCCGGAACGATTCGATGTCCAAATATAGGCTTCCAATATATCAATCTTTATGTCTCGACCATTTCGAGACTCCTCGTTACGTCCGTGATCACATCCAGGACTCCGAACAAACTTCGGTACATCAAATCTTATAAACTCATAATAAAACTGTCATCGTAACGTTAAGCGTGCGGACCCTACGGGTTCGAGAACTATGTAGACATGACCTAGAACTATTCTCGGTCAATAACCAATAGCGGAACCTGGATGCTCATATTGGTTCCTACATATTCTACGAAGATCTTTATCGGTCAAACCGCATAACAACATACGTTGTTCCCTTTGTCATCGGTATGTTACTTGCCCGAGATTTGATCGTCGGTATCCAATACCTAGTTCAATCTCGTTACCGGCAAGTCTCTTTACTCGTTCCGTAATGCATCATCCCGTAACCAACTCATTTGGTCACATTGCTTGCAAGGCTTATAATGATGTGCATTACCGAGAGGGCCCAGAGATACCTCTCCGACAATCGGAGTGACAAAACCTAATCTCGAAATACGCCAACTCAACATGTACCTTCGGAGACACCTGTAGTACTCCTTTATAATCACCCAGTTACGTTGTGACGTTTGGTAGTACCCAAAGTGTTCCTCCGGTAAACGGGAGTTGCATAATTCTCATAGTTACAGGAACATGTATAAGTCATGAAGAAAGCAATAGCAATATACTAAACGATCAAGTGCTAGGCTAACGGAATGGGTCATGTCAATCACATCATTCTCCTAATGATGTGATCCCATTAATCAAATGACAACACATGTCTATGGTTAGGAAACATAACCATCTTTGATTAACGAGCTAGTCAAGTAGAGGCATACTAGTGACTATATGTTTGTCTATGTATTCACACATGTATCATGTTTCCGGTTAATACAATTCTAGCATGAATAATAAACATTTATCATGATATGAGGAAATAAATAATAACTTTATTATTGCCTCTAGGGCATATTTCCTTCAGTCTCCCACTTGCACTAGAGTCAATAATCTAGATTACATAGTAATGATTCTAACACCCATGGAGTCTTGGTGCTGATCATGTTTTGCTCGTGAGAGTGGCTTAGTCAACGGGTCTGCAACATTCAGATCCGTATGTATCTTGCAAATCTCTATGTCTCCCACTTGGACTTGGTCCCGAATGGAATTGAAGCGTCTCTTGATGTGCTTGGTCCTCTTGTGAAATCTGGATTCCTTTGCCAAGGCAATTGCACCAGTATTGTCACAGAAGATTTTCATTGGTCCCGATGCACTAGGTATGACACCTAGATCGGAAATGAACTCCTTCATCCAGACTCCTTCATTTGCTGCTTCCGAAGCAGCTATGTACTCCGCTTCACATGTAGATCCCGCCACGACGCTTTGTTTAGAACTGCACCAACTTACAGCTCCACCGTTTAATAAAAACACGTATCCGGTTTGCGATTTAGAATCGTCCGGATCAGTGTCAAAGCTTGCATCGACGTAACCATTTACGACTAGCTCTTTGTCACCTCCATATACGAGAAACATATCCTTAGTCCTTTTCAGGTATTTCAGGATGTTCTTGACCGCTGTCCAGTGATCCACTCCTGGATTACTTTGGTACCTTCCTGCCAAGCTTATTGCTAAGCATACGTCAGGTCTGGTACACAGCATTGCATACATGATAGAGCCTATGGCTGAAGCATAGGGAACATCTTTCATTTTCTCTCTATCTTCTGCTGTGGTCGGGCATTGAGTTTGACTCAACTTCACACCTTGTAGTACGGGCAAGAACCCTTTCTTTGCCTGATCCATTTTGAACTTTTTCAAAATTTTATCAAGGTATGTGCTTTGTGAAAGTCCTATTAAGCGTCTTGATCTATCTCTATAGATCTTGATGCCCAATATATAAGCAGCTTCACCGAGGTCTTTCATTGAAAAACTTTTATTCAAGTATCCCTTTATGCTATCCAGAAATTCTATATCATTTCCAATTAATAATATGTCATCTACATATAATATCAGAAATGCTACAGAGCTCCCACTCACTTTCTTGTAAATACAGGCTTCTCCAAAAGTCTGTATAAAACCATATGCTTTGATCACACTATCAAAGCGTTTATTCCAACTCCGAGATGCTTGCACCAGTCCATAAATGGAACGCTGGAGCTTGCACACTTTGTTAGCACCTTTTGGATCTACAAAACCTTCTGGCTGCATCATATACAACTCTTCTTCCAGAAATCCATTCAAGAATGCAGTTTTGACATCCATTTGCCAAATTTCATAATTATGAAATGCAGCAATAGCTAACATGATTCGGACAGACTTAAGCATCGCTACGGGTGAGAAAGTCTCATCGTAGTCAACCCCTTGAACTTGTCGAAAACCTTTCGCAACAAGTCGAGCTTTATAGACAGTTATATTACCATCAGCGTCAGTCTTCTTCTTAAAAATCCATTTATTCTCAATGGCTTGCCGATCATCGGGCAAGTCAACCAAAGTCCATACTTTGTTTTCATACATGGATCCCATCTCAGATTTCATGGCCTCTAGCCATTTTGCGGAATCTGGGCTCATCATCGCTTCCTCATAGTTCGTAGGTTCATCATGGTCAAGCAACATGACTTCCAGAATTGGATTACCGTACCACTCTGGTGCGGATCTTACTCTGGTAGACCTACGAGGTTCAGTAGAAACTTGATCTGAAGTTTCATGATCAATATCATTAGCTTCCTCACTAATTGGTGTAGTTGTCACAGGAACCGGTTCTTGTGATGAACTACTTTCCAATAAGGGAGTAGATACAGTTATCTCATCAAGTTCTACTTTCCTCCCACTCACTTCTTTCGAGAGAAACTCCTTCTCTAGAAAGGATCCGATTTTAGCAACGAAAATCTTGCCCTCAGATCTGTGATAGAAGGTGTACCCAATAGTCTCTTTTGGGTATCCTATGAAGACACATTTCTCCGATTTGGGTTCGAGCTTATCTGGTTGAAGTTTCTTCACATAAGCATCGCAGCCCCAAACTTTAAGAAACGACAACTTTGGTTTCTTGCCAAACCACAGTTCATAAGGCGTCGTCTTAACGGATTTTGATGGTGCCCTATTTAACGTGAATGCGGCCGTCTCTAAAGCATAACCCCAAAACGATAGCGGTAAATCAGTAAGAGACATCATAGATCGCACCATATCTAGTAAAGTACGATTACGACGTTCGGACACACCATTTCGTTGTGGTGTTCCGGGTGGCGTGAGTTGCGAAACTATTCCGTGTTGTTTCAAGTGTAGACCAAACTCGTAACTCAAATATTCTCCTCCACGATCAGATCGTAGAAATTTTATTTTCCTGTTACGATGATTTTCTACTTCACTCTGAAATTCTTTGAACTTTTCAAATGTTTCAGACTTGTGTTTCATCAAGTAGATATACCCATATCTGCTCAAATCATCTGTGAAGGTGAGAAAATAACGATATCCGCCGCGAGCCTCAACATTCATTGGACCACAAACATCAGTATGTATGATTTCCAACAAATCAGTTGCTCGCTCCATAGTTCCGGAGAACGGCGTTTTAGTCATCTTGCCCATGAGGCACGGTTCGCAAGTACCAAGTGATTCATAATCAAGTGATTCCAAAATCCCATCAGTATGGAGTTTCTTCATGCGCTTTACACCGATATGACCTAAACGGCAGTGCCACAAATAAGTTGCACTATCATTATTAACTCTGCATCTTTTGGTTTCAACACTATGAATATGTGTATCACTACTATCGAGATTCAATAAAAATAGACCACTCTTCAAGGGTGCATGACCATAAAAGATATTACTCATATAAATAGAACAACCATTATTCTCTGATTTAAATGAATAACCGTCTCGCATCAAACAAGATCCAGATATAATGTTCATGCTTAACGCTGGCACCAAATAACAATTATTTAGGTCTAAAACTAATCCCGATGGTAGATGTAGAGGTAGCGTGCCGACCGCGATCACATCGACTTTGGAACCATTTCCCACGCGCATCGTCACCTCGTCCTTAGCCAATCTTCGCTTAATCCGTAGTCCCTGTTTCGAGTTGCAAATATTAGCAACAGAACCAGTATCAAATACCCAGGTGCTACTGCGAGCATTAGTAAGGTACACATCAATAACATGTATATCACATATACCTTTGTTCACTTTGCCATCCTTCTTATCCGCCAAATACTTGGGGCAGTTCCGCTTCCAGTGTCCAGTCTGCTTGCAGTAGAAGCACTCAGTTTCAGGCTTAGGTCCAGACTTGGGTTTCTTCTCTTGAGCAGCAACTTGCTTGCTGTTCTTTTTGAAGTTCCCCTTCTTCTTCCCTTTGCCCTTTTTCTTGAAACTGGTGGTCTTGTTAACCATCAACACTTGATGCTCCTTCTTGATTTCTACCTCCGCGGCTTTTAGCATCGCGAAGAGCTCGGGAATAGTCTTGTTCATCCCTTGCATATTATAGTTCATCACGAAGCTCTTGTAGCTTGGTGGCAGTGATTGAAGAATTCTGTCAATGACACTATCATCAGGAAGATTAACTCCCAGTTGAATCAAGTGATTATTATACCCAGACATTTTGAGTATGTGTTCACTGACAGAACTATTCTCCTCCATCTTGCAGCTGTAGAACTTATTGGAGACTTCATATCTCTCAATCCGGGCATTTGCTTGAAATATTAACTTCAACTCCTGGAACATCTCATATGCCCCATGACGTTCAAAACGTCGTTGAAGACCCGGTTCTAAGCCGTAAAGCATGGCACACTGAACTATCGAGTAGTCATCAGCTTTGCTCTGCCAGACGTTCTTAACGTCGTCAGTTGCATCAGCAGCAGGCCTGGCACCCAGCGGTGCTTCCAGGACGTAACTTTTCTGTGCAGCAATGAGGATAATCCTCAGGTTACGGACCCAGTCCGTGTAATTGCTACCATCATCTTTCAACTTTGCTTTCTCAAGGAACGCATTAAAATTCAACGGAACAACAGCACGAGCCATCTATCTACAAACAAACATAGACAAGCAAAATACTATCAGGTACTAAGTTTCATGATAAATTTAAGTTCAATTAATCATATTACTTAAGAACTCCCACTTAGACAGACATCTCTCTAGTCATCTAAGTGATCACGTGATCCAAATCAACTAAACCATGTCCGATCATCACGTGAGATGGAGTAGTTTCAATGGTGAACATCACTATGTTGATCATATCTACTATATGATTCACGCTCGACCTTTCGGTCTCCGTGTTCCGAGGCCATATCTGTATATGCTAGGCTCGTCAAGTATGACCTGAGTATTCCGCGTGTGCAACTGTTTTGCACCCGTTGTATTTGAACGTAGAGCCTATCACACCCGATCATCACGTGGTGTCTCAGCACGAAGAACTTTCGCAACGGTGCATACTCAGGGAGAACACTTCTTGATTATTAGTGAGAGATCATCTTAAAATGCTACCGTCAATCAAAGCAAGATAAGATGCATAAAGGATAAACATCACATGCAATCAATATAAGTGATATGATATGGCCATCATCATCTTGTGCTTGTGATCTCCATCTTCGAAGCACCGTCGTGATCACCATCGTCACCGGCGCGACACCTTGATCTCCATCGTAGCATCGTTGTCGTTACGCCATCTATTGCTTCTACGACTATCGCTACCGCTTAGAGATAAAGTAAAGCAATTACAGGGCGTTTGCATTTCATACAATAAAGCGACAACCATATGGCTCCTGCCAGTTGCCGATAACTTCGGTTACAAAACATGATCATCTCATACAATAAATATAGCATCACGTCTTGACCATATCACATCACAACATGCCCTGCAAAAACAAGTTAGACGTCCTCTACTTTGTTGTTGCAAATTTTACGTGGCTGCTACGGGCTTTAGCAAGAACCGTTCTTACCTACGCATAAAAACCACAACGATAGTTCGTCAAGTTGGTGCTGTTTTAACCTTCGCAAGGACCGGGCGTAGCCACACTCGATTCAGCTAAAGTGAGAGAGACAGACACCCGCCAGCCACCTTTAAGCACGAGTGCTCGCAACGGTGAAACCAGTCTCGCGTAAGCGTACGCGTAATGTCGGTCCGGGCCGCTTCATCTCACAATACCGCCGAACCAAAGTATGACATGCTGGTAAGCAGTATGACTTGTATCGCCCACAACTCACTTGTGTTCTACTCGTGCATATAACATCAACGCATAAAACCTAGGCTCGGATGCCACTGTTGGGGAACGTAGTAATTTCAAAAAATTTCCTACGCACACGCAAGATCATGGTGATGGCATAGCAACGAGAGGGGAGAGTGTTGTCCACGTACCCTCGTAGACCGTAAGCGGAAGCGTTAGCACAACGCGGTTGATGTAGTCGTACGTCTTCACGATCCGACCGATCCAAGCACCGAACGTACGACACCTCCGAGTTCAGCACACGTTCAGCTCGATGACGATCCCCGGGCTCCGATCCAGCAAAGCTTCGGGGATGAGTTCCGTCAGCACGACGGCGTGGTGATGATGATGATGTTCTACCGGCATAGGGCTTCGCCTAAGCTTCGTGACGATATGACCGAGGTGGAATATGGTGGAGGGGGCACCGCACACGGCTAAGGAACGATCCGTAGATCAACTTGTGTGTCTATGGGGTGCCCCCCGCCCCCGTATATAAAGGAGCCAGGGGGGAGGAGGCGGCCGGCCAAGGAGGGCGCGCCAAGGGGGGAGTCCTACTCCCACCGGGAGTAGGACTCCCTTCTTTCCTAGTTGGAATAGGAGAACGGGGGAAAGAGGAGGAAGAGGGGAAGGAAAGGGGGGGCGCCGCCCCCCTTCCCTTGTCCTATTCGGACTAGGAAGGGGAGGGGCGCACGGCCCCCTCCTGCCTCCTTCCCTCTTCTCCCTCGAGGCCCATGTAGGCCCAATAACCCCCCGGGGGGTTCCGGTAACCTCCCGGTGCTCCGGTAAAATGCCGATTTCACCCGGAACGATTCCGATGTCCAAATATAGGCTTCCAATATATCAATCTTTATGTCTCGACCATTTCGAGACTCCTCGTTACGTCAGTGATCACATCCGGGACTCCGAACAAACTTTGGTACATCAAAACTTATAAACTCATAATAAAACTGTCATCATAACGTTAAGCGTGCGGACCCTACGGGTTCGAGAACTATGTAGACATGACCTAGAACTATTCTCGGTCAATAACCAATAGCGGAACCTGGATGCTCATATTGGTTCCTACATATTCTACGAAGATCTTTATCGGTCAAACCGCATAACAACATACGTTGTTCCCTTTGTCATCGGTATGTTACTAGCCCGAGATTTGATCGTCGATATCCAATACCTAGTTCAATCTCGTTACCGGCAAGTCTCTTTACTCATTTCGTAATGCATCATCCCGTAACCAACTCATTTGGTCACATTGCTTGCAAGGCTTATAATGATGTGCATTACCGAGAGGGCCCAGAGATACCTCTCCGACAATCGGAGTGACAAAACCTAATCTCGAAATACGCCAACTCAACATGTACCTTCGGAGACACCTGTATTACTCCTTTATAATCACCCAGTTACGTTGTGACGTTTGGTAGTACCCAAAGTGTTCCTCCGGTAAACGGGAGTTGCATAATTCTCATAGTTACATGAACATGTATAAGTCATGAAGAAAGCAATAGCAATATACTAAACGATCAAGTGCTAGGCTAACGGAATGGGTCATGTCAATCACATCATTCTCCTAATGATGTGATCCCATTAATCAAATGACAACATATGTCTATGGTTAGGAAACATAACCATATTTGATTAACGAGCTAGTCTAGTAGAGGCACACTAGTGACTATATGTTTGTCTGTGTATTCACACATGTATCATGTTTCCGGTTAATACAATTCTAGCATGAATAATAAACATTTATCATGATATGAGGAAATAAATAATAACTTTATTATTGCCTCTAGGGCATATTTCCTTCAATCTGCATATGCTAGGCTCGTCAAGTTTAGCCCGAGTATTCTGCGTGTGCAAAACTGGCTTGCACCCGTTGTATGTGAACGTAGAGCTTATCACACCCGATCATCATGTGGTGTCTCGGCGCGACGAACTGTAGCAACGGTGCATACTCAGGGAGAACACTTATACCTTGAAATTTAGTAAAGGATCATCTTATAATGCTACCGTCGTACTAAGCAAAATAAGATGCATAAAAGATAAACATCACATGCAATCAAAATATGTGACATGATATGGCCATCATCATCTTGTGCTCATGATCTCCATCACCGAAGCATCATCATGATCTCCATCGTCACTGGCGCGCGGCACCTTGATCTCCATTGTAGCATCGTTGTCGTCTCACCAAATATTGTTACTACGACTATCGCTACCGCTTAGTGATAAAGTAAAACAATTACATGGCGATGCTTAAGTCTATCCGAATCATGTTAGTGTTGGGGAACACGGTAATTTCAAAAAATGAGACCAATCTTTAGGTAATTCCTTGAATAGCACCTTGGTCATCACAAACTCTACTTGAAACCAACAAATGTACTCCAAGAAAAGTCTATGGACAAAACCTTCAAATATAACTCAAGGCAACCATTAGTCCATAGAGATTGTCATCAATTACCAAAACCAAACATGGGGGCACCGCATGTTCTTTCACCTATAACCCTAGCATCATCGAACCTTAAGTGTGTAGACCCTACGGGTTCGGGAATCATGCAGACATGACCGAGACAGCTCTCCGGCTAATAACCAACAGCGGGATCTGGATACCCATGTTGGCTCCCGCATGTTCCACGATGATCTCATCGGATGAACCACGATGTCGAGGATTCAAGCAATCCCGTATACAATTCCCTTTATCAATCGGTACATTACTTGCCCGAGGTTCAATCGTCGGTATCCCAATACCTCGTCCAATCTCATTACCGGCAAGTCACTTTAATCGTTCCGTAATGCATGATCCCGCAACCAACTACTTAGTCACATTGATCTCATTATGATGATGCATTACCGAGTGGGCCCAGAGATACCTCTCCGTCATACGGAGTGACAAATCCCAGTCTTGATTCGTGCCAACCCAACAGACACTTTCGGAGATACCTGTAGTGCACCTTTATAGCCACCCAGTTACGTTGTGACGTTTGGTACACCCAAAGCATTCCTATAGTATCCGGGAGTTGCACGATCTCATGGTCTAAGGAAATGATACTTGACATTAGAAAAGCTTTAGCAAACGAACTACACGATCTTGTGTTATGCTTAGGATTGGGTCTTGTCCATCACATCATTCTCCTAATGATGTGATCCCGTTATCAATGACATCCAATGTCCATAGTCAGGAAACCATGACCATCTGTTGATCAACGAGCTAGTCAACTAGAGGCTCACTAGGGACTTGTTGTGGTCTATGTATTATACGGTTTCCGGTCAATACAATTATAGCATGAACAACAGACAATTATCATGAACAAGGAAATATAATAATAACCATTTTATTATTGCCTCTAGGTTATATTTCCAACATCTCGGTCATGTCTATATAGTTTTCGAACCCGTAAGGTCTGCACGCTTGACGTTCGATGACGATTTGTATTATGAGTTATGTGATTTGATGACCGAAGTTTGTTCAGAGTCCCAGATGAGATCACGGACATTACGAGGAGTCTCAAAATGGTCGAGAGATAAAGATTGATATATTGGAAGGTTATATTCGGACACCGGAATGGTTCCCGATTGATTCGGGTATTTTTCGGAGTACCGGGAGGTTACCGGAACCCCCCATGGAAGTAGTGGGCCTTCATGGGTCTTAGCGGAAAAGGAGAGGAGGGACGCAAGGGCGGCCGCCCCCCATGGCAAGTCCGAATTGGACTAGGGAGGGGGGTGCCCCCCTCTTTCCTTCTCCCTCTCCTCCTCCTTCCCTCTCTCCCCCTCTTGGAAAAGGAAGGAGACTCCAACTAGAATTGGGAATCCTAGTTGGACTCCCCCTATGGCGCGCCCCTCCTGGCCGCCGGCCTCCTCCTCTCTCTCCTTTATATACGTGGCCAGGGGGGCACCCCAAAGCACAAAAGACAATCTCTTAGCCGTGTGCGGTGCCCCTCTCCACAGTTTAACACCTCGGTCATATCGTCGTAGTGCTTAGGCGAAGCCCTGCGCCGGTAACTTCATCATCACCGTCGCCACGCCATCGTGCTGACGGAACTCTCCCTCGTCCTCAACTGGATCAAGAGCACGAGGGACTTCATAGTGCTGAACTTGTGTTGAACACGGAGGTACCTTACGTTCGGTACTTGGATCAGTTGGATCGTGAAGACGTTCGACTACATCAACCGTGTTACTAAACGCTTCCGCTTTTGGTCTACGAGGGTACATGGATACACTCTCCCGTCTCATTGCTATGTATCTCCTAGATAGATCTTGCGTGATCGTAGGAAAATTTTGAATTACTATGTTACCCAACACCGACGTAGCTGGACAATGCACAACAGGTAGATTTTTGGGTTGACCTTTATATACCCCTTCTTCCTTGAGATCTTACTTGAGAAGGGGACAACTCCACTACGCTCACACAATTGATCTAAAAGTTTAATTCTTCGATTCTTCCCCCTCTAGCCATCCAATCCACTCCATCTTTTATAGAGAGCAAGATGATCACCTATTCTACCAATCCATCCAAGAACAACTCGAGTTTGCTGATTCTCCATGAGATCCTAGAGAGTCTAGTGGCGCTTGGGTTTGTGGGGAGCCCTAGACTAGCGGTGTTTCTCGGGAGCTTCCAAATCATGTGCTTGTTACCAATGCTCTCTTGTGGGGGTTTGTAGCTCGCCCCAAGAGCTATCCCTCGTGGTATGGAACCTAAGCATTCATTGCTTGAGGTTCTCGGACAAGAAGGTGAGACATTCATTTTCATGGGAGCATTCGATGTCCCCCCTCTCCAACGGATATTAGCACACCCCAAGTATGTGAACTTCGGATTACATCATCGTCTCCGCTACTTCTGGTTGTCTATGAACCCTAGCTTTAATTGCTGTTATTACTTTGTGTAGCTTGCTAGTTTGTTGTAACACATCATATAGGATTGTATCACACCTAGTTGCCTTTCTAGAGAACTTATATTCCGCACTAGCCTCTAAAAGCAGCTAAGAAAAAAATCTTTCTCTTTACTATGGAACTTTATCTTTGGTCTGTTTGAGCAGTTACCGGGTCTTAAGATTAACTTCCACAAGAGCAAGCTCTTTGCCTTTTGAAAGGACAAAGGGGAAGAGGATCAGTATAAGCAAATTTTTGGTTACGAATTTGTCTCTTGACTGTTTATATACCATGTCATTCCAATGTAGTTTGGGAAACTCCTCAACAAGGAATGTAAATGTATCAAGGATCTTTGAGATCAAGATAGGTTATTGGATGAGAAATCTTATGTCCATTGGGTCAAGACTAAGCCTAATCAATGTAGTTATCATGAGTCTACCGATGTTCATGTTGTTCTCCTTTGAAATAACTAAAAGGGTACAAAAAAGATTGGAATGCTATAGATCTAGATTTTGCTGGAAATGTGACAAACATAACACATATATAGTCTCACAAGATGGGATACGATTTTTCTTTCAGAAAACTAAGGAGGACTGGTCGTGGAGGATCTTAGTATTAAAAGTATGTGCTCGTTGAGCAAATGGCTCTACAAGATATTCACTGAGGATGATGTTTGGCAAGTGGTGCTAAAAAATAAGTTCCCTCACTCTAAAACCCTCTCTTAGGTTCAAGCCAAACCAAGTGACTCACCTTTCTAAAAAAGGTTTATTGGGTTAAAACATAAGTGTTTTTTCAAGGGAGCTTTCTTGGTGGTCAATGGCTTAACCACAAGATTTTGAAAGAACACATGGCTAAGGGATGAGCCTCTAGCTATGTCATACTTGTGTCTCTCTCATATCGTGAGCGGAAGGATGTTTCTATTGCCACGGTAATGGGCCAAGTCCAGCTAAATATTGAATTTCGACGGACACTCATCGGAGGGAAATGGAAAGACTGGATACACCTCGTTACAAGGTTAATGACAATCAACCTTAGCGAGGAAACAAACACATTCCGTTGGAAGTTGCACACTTCCAGTGCTTTTTAGCCAAATCCATGTATATGAACCTCATCAATGATGGTAGACCTTTCGACCATAACTATATTTTGAAACTTAAATTTTCGTTGAGAATTAAAATCTTCATGTGTATCTGGGATCGAAAGGTGATCCTAACCAAAGATAACATGAAAAAAGGAACTAACAGGGAAGCACAAAGTACTGCTTTGTTGGTAGCAAGGAGTCCATTCGACATCTATTCCTTTAATATCCGCTTGCCAAACTTTTGTGGCGGTATGTCCATATAGCCTTTAATTTACCTCCACCGATGAGTAGTACGAATATGTTCGGAAATATGTTTGGAAACTGGTTAGTAGGGGTTCAAATTAGGATTGGAGGATTAGGGGGTTGAAGCGGCCCACCCCATGAAAATCAGGAGGGAGAGAGATTTAGTTAGGAAGTTTACGTGACCTTTCGTAGCGTGTTTCGTAGATTTTTTTTTGAAAGTTAGCAGGAGAGCTGCTAAGATTCCATTGCAGAAGAAGAAGCCCGAAGGCTGAAACTGCTCGGTTTATTAAAGGAAAACCGGGTGAAAACCTGTACAAAAGGACACATCACACCTAGCAAAACTAGGTCTAAGCACTACATGGCATACATAATCGCCAAAGAACCAAGCAAACACAATACAAACAGAATGTACATTGGCAATAAAGCGGCGTCATCGTATATCACGAACCGCGCTCACGGACTAACGACTTTGACTTCGTTGCAACATCACACAAGTACACCAAGCTGCCGCATCGATCATGGTGGCCACAAGCATGCTGAACAACTTCGTCGACACCGGAGAGAGAAGACATATCCGAAAGAGGAGCAGACATGTGCCGCTCCGGCAGCAAGAGGACAGTCAACAAGACTTGTCTGGCGCTGTCTGCATATCAAGAGTGCTCTAATGTCCAAAACACCACTGGCCAATAGCCAAACCCCGACGGACACGCCACCGCAGACCCTATCCTATCATCACCCCGCCACCACCATCTCCGGACTGGACACCACACGCCAAACAATGTGCTTTCACCAAGAGGTCAAATCTCCATAGCAATGCTTCCAACAAAGAAACAACGCCAATGACGCCGTCATCGCCGATCCAACAAGGCAGATCTAGGTTTTCACCCGGAGACCGAACTCGAGGGCGAGAGAGGTGCAAGATCTCCTCGGTGAGGCCTTCAACAAGGAAACAACACCCATGGGCGCTGTCATCGCCGGCAACGAGAAGGACTTTCGTCCGGAGGAATTGCGTACCTATGTCGGGGAAAGCACCCCGGACGCACTCACAAGTAGATCTGGAGCTACCCCTCCTCACATCCAGACCGGAGCACGGCGAAGCACCGCGTCTGCACCACGCGCTGCGGTCCGCACCACCACTCGCACCGGCCACGAGCCAGGGAGGGCCCAGATCTGGCCGGCCCCGCCAGCAGCCACCGTCGCACACCCACCAGATACACGACAGAGGAGCGTCACCTCCAACCTCCACCACAACGCTCCGCAACCCGCGCGTCCTCCTCCTGCCCGGGCGGGCTCGGATCTAGCCGGCCCGAAGAAACCACCACCGCGACCTTGCCTTGGCGCATCACCATCTCGAGCAAGGTCACCGCACCAATCCCCCATGGGCGCTCCACGCGCCGACGGCCTGCATCCCTGCCACCACGTCGGTCTTGGCAGAAGCCAGCCCGAGATCTGGCCGCCATCGGCGAACGAGGCTCGGCCTCTAGAAGCCGTCGCAGATGCAGGAAGAACGCCTCGCCGCCGCCGTCCCCGAAGCCGGCCGGGCTTCGCCGGCGAGCCCCTCAGGCGGCGGCGAGGGGAGGGACGGGAGAGGGAGGGAGGCGGCGGCGGATTTAGGGTATCCCCCCTAGCCGCCAGAGGAGGGCGACGCGGGGGTGGGAGGAAGCTAGGATCTTGTAGTTGTAGGGTGAAAACTATTTCCCGTGTTTCGTAGATGTAGTAGCATTATTGAGTGACGGGTAATGCTGGACCTACGTAAGCCGCACGCAATGCATCCCCGCGCGAGGAGTCGATCGAGTTGACGAGATGCAGGCCACCAGCGTCCTCTTCTCTCCCCTGTTCGCGCCCGTGATTCTAAACATTTCACAAAGCTACAAAATTACAGTACCCCCGTGTTCCCGCGTCGTGCGTGCGTTCATATGCATGCATGCGCCCCACACGGTCTCGCTTTCTCTCTCACACACACGCACACGCATGCATCCAACAGAGTGACAGCGTATTCTCCGATCTCTCCCTCCCCTCCCCCTTCTCTTTGTTCTCTTATGGGCGCCCTCGACCCCGAGCATCTCTGCTCAAAACTACAAGGATGTCGATCCCATCCATCTCCCGGTAGGTATGTACACTCCCAGTGTACGTGTACGTATCCTCTCCTTCTCTCGCATTCACGTTCTCTTGTCCGTTGCGCGCCTCCCACTTCCTGCTTCGTCGCTAGCTTCGCTTCCCTCCCTCCCGCGAGCGAGGTCCACTCCAATGGCGGCCGCTTCTTCCAGCTCTGCTCGCGGGCGCCACCTTCTTCTCCGCCTCCTCGCGCTTCTCGCCGTCGCTGGCAATGCGGCGGCCGCCGGCAGCGGCGCCGTCGTCGTTGGGAAGAAGAGCGCGGTGCTGTCGCTGCGTGAGTTGGAGTGGGGTGCTGCCGCGAGGAAGATCCAGGGCCGCTATGAGCAACAAAGCAAAGCTCAGATCCTAGGTAAGCAACTTGTTCTCTTCAATTCTACGTACGAGTTGTACCTTAGATTAGATTTATCTAAAAGCATGGTTGAAGGCTTGAAGCATTCCTCGGCAATATCATATTATGAGAGGTAGAGTTTACTATGTAGACCACACATTCATAATCCACTATTCCTAGGGAGAACTCTCCAAAAAATATGTACAACTGCCGATCGATAAGAATTCGAGGTGTTAAAGAATAAAAATGAGAAGCCATGAACAGAGAATGGTAAAACGTCCTCGCAAAAAAAAAAAACTTGATAAAACGGTAAGTGTCAACATGGGCTCAGTCTTACAAAGATGCATGCATACGAATTTACATATTATCCATATTCTCTGACAACCGTACGTGGAATTTTACATTTTGTATTTTTCGGTGGCCCTTCTATGCTGCTGACACTGCGAAACCATATCTAGAATCCAAATCATGATCTAGTTCCAAAATTTGATACTCCAACCAGCATGCATGCACGTACAATACTTGTAGAATCTACAGGTCTCTGATGACTGATGGGTTCTTACACTCGTCACTCTGGTCCATCTCATCTTCTCCAGGAGGGCACAGGAAAGCAGAGGGAGCAAGCAGAGCAACCACCGTGCTAGAGCTGAAGCACCATTCTCCGGCCACCATCTCCAACCAGCCCGCCGGCAGCGAAGGATACCTTAGCCGACTCCTCGCCGCCGACGCCGCTCGTGCTGCCTCGTTGCAGCTCCCCAGGCCAGCGTCCATACAGTCCCGGCAGGCGGCGGCCCAGGTCCCGCTGACCTCTGGCATTCGCTTCCAGACACTCAACTACGTCACCACCATCGCGCTCGGCGGCGACTCCTCCGGCGCCGCCGCCAAGCTCAACGTCATCGTGGACACCGGCAGCGACCTCACCTGGGTGCAGTGCAAGCCCTGCCGTGCCTGCTACGAGCAGCGGGACCCACTCTTCGACCCCGCTAGCTCCGCCACCTACGCCGCCGTCCCGTGCAACGCCTCCGCCTGCGCGGCCTCGCTGAAGGAGGCCACGGGCGCGCCCGGATTCTGCGCCAGGGGAGGCGGCGGCGGCGGAAGCGAGAGATGCTACTACGCGCTAGGCTACGGCGACGGGTCGTTCAGCCGCGGCGTGCTGGCCACGGACACGGTCGGCCTCGGCGGCGCCAACCTCAACGGCTTCGTCTTTGGCTGCGGGCTCAGCAACCACGGGCTGTTCGGTGGAACAGCGGGGCTCATGGGCCTCGGCCGGACCGAGCTGTCGCTGGTCTCCCAGACGGCATCCCGGTTCGGCGGCGTGTTCTCCTACTGTTTGCCGGCGACCACCTCCGGCGACTCCTCGGGGTCCCTCTCCCTAGGGAGGGACCCATCCTCCTACCGCAACACGACGCCCGTGGCATACACCCGCATGATCGCAGACCCGGCGCAGCCCCCATTCTACTTCATGAACGTCACGGGCGCGTCCGTCGGCGGCGCCGCGATGACCGCGTCGGGGCTCGGCGCCAGCAACGTGCTCATCGACTCGGGCACGGTGATCTCGCGGCTGGCGCCGTCCGTGTACCGCGCCGTGCGCGCCGAGTTCGCGCGCCAGTTCAGCGCCGCCGGGTACCCCGCCGCGCCGGGGTTCTCGCTCCTCGACACGTGCTACAACCTGACGGGGCACGACGAGGTGAACGTGCCGCTGCTGACGCTGCGGCTCGAGGGCGGCGCCGACGTGACCGTGGAGGCCGCCGGGATGCTCTTCATGGCGAAGAAGGACGGGTCTCAGGTGTGCCTGGCGATGGCGGGCCTTCCCTACGAAGACCAGACGCCAATCATAGGGAACTACCAGCAGAAGAACAAGAGGGTGGTGTATGACACGGTACGCTCAGGGCTAGGTTTTGCTGACGAGGATTGCAGCTTCATGTAATAGCAGAGACTGAGAGTAGAATTTTATTCAAGTGTTTGCAAAATGTAACTTAAAACGGAGTTGTTTTTTTTTTACGATGTATGTCAAGTTTCTCTCTTCTTCGGTAATAATGTGAACTTTTTCGAAAGTGCCTTTCTACTCCCGAGCTCATTTGAGCTCGGTGAACAGTAAAATTAAAAAAAAATAAAAACAATTCAAAAAATTCCAAAAAAAATTCTCAGAGAAACATTGACAAAAGTTCTAAGTGCTTGCAAAAATTCATCATGAAATCACATTCCTGTAAGGCGTGGAAAAAAAACAAATTCAGCCTCCAAAATGCTTTTGAAAGTAGCATTTTCAGAGTACCGATTTTGTTTTTTTGCCACGCCTTCTAGAAATATGATTTCATGACGAATTTTTGCAAGCACTTAAACTTTTGTCAATGTTTCTACCAAAAAAAATTTGGAATTTTTTGGAATTTTTTCGATTTTTTTTATTTTACTGTTCACCCGAGCTCATAGAAACTCCACGTCCGTTCTCTTCTCAGGCTGAGAAACAGCGATGTCTCAATCACACACACGGGGACCGTCCGATTCGTTTGCATCCAAAGTGATGCGCGCTGCGCTGACCATGCTGAGTCGTATGCTGGATCGTATGCGCGCTGACCATGAGCCGTTTTCTTTTTCTTCATTAGCAGGAAGGCGCACGCATGGAGTGGCCCTTTTGTCAGCGCAGCTTTTCTTCGGAGCCTTTTTCATTTTGGAACTGTTAAGAGTTTTATGTAATTTGGTATCTCTTTTTTATATACAGTGCATTTTTTGTCTCCCTCCTTTTCTCTCTAGTTGCACTGAGAAATTAGTTTTTTTTTGTTTTTTTATAACAGTTTTACTAAAGCACATCTAGATATGTCATATGTATTGCATATCAAGGGAATCTCCAACAGCAACCCGTAAATTTCCTTCCGCATCCGTCCGCGGAGAGGGGGACCAGTCCGCGGGCATGGATACGGAGGACGACATCCAACCGTAGCCGCATAAATTTCAAAAAAATAATAATTAACAAACCGGATTAAATTCATGCAAACACAGCCGGATTTCATACAAACACGCAGTATTTTCATCACATCTTAAACATTTAGAAAGAAAAAAATGACCCGACCCTAAACTTATCCTGCGGCGTCGCTTGGCATCCTAGCCCGTGTCCATGTCCTCCATCCGACGTCTCCATGTCCACCGGCGATAAGACCCGTGAAGTGAACGTGCGGTCTCCGGTGAGAAAGAGTAGAACATGGAAGACAGACCAACACAGAGGGAACACCAGGCCCTGCCGCCTCCCGTGGTCTACTCATCCTCGGAGGAGTCTGCGGCCTGTCCGTCGCCAGTGGACGTGAGGTCCACGATGGAAAATGGTGGCGCCGGCGCTGCCGTCGTCCAACCGGGCCGCCTGATGGTTCGTCGGCAGCGCGTAGGAGGCGCAACTGGCGTTGCTCTCCTCGGCGATCGCTTGAAGCTGCGCCTCGGCCGCGGTCGCTTCCTGGCGAGCAGCGGCCTGAGCGTGGATGGCATCATAGATGGAATGCTGCTTCACAACCAAGTTAAAATTTGAGATATTAATAGAGCCTGTTTGCACCCACATTTTTCTTATGGCAAAAGAGACGCGAATCATTTTTTTTCCTGTAACGATATGAAGTGTTGGGAGCAACAATGACAAGGGCTGTGGATCAGCGCACTGCAGACCGGCATGGCCTTGCGCTCGATATTGCCCCCTTGACACATTGTGGCTAGGCGCCGCCTGCAGCGTCTTGGGCTCCATGTTTTTTTCTTTCAAAACTAGGATAAACGCATTTCCATTACTTTGATATACAACGTTCAATTTAGAAAGAGCTCAGAGGGCGCGTAGGAATGAGAAGAGAAGAGTCCAACACACACACTGCAGGTCCCTGAACTTGCATGTCAGGTGATGGTTTGGTCCTTGAAGTTGAAAAAGTGGATTATTTCATCCCTCGACTTGTCATGGATGTGCAAATTTAGTCGAGGGCCAATCAGAACTCGCCAAGTGGATGCCAAGTGGCCAGGCTGGTCAGCGCACGACATTTTGCACTTAGCCCCCTGCCTTTGTGATGAATCAACCCACACTACTCCGTCCCCGTCGAAACAAAAAACACCTGAATTTATTTTGCCCCCTCCCCACCCCAATCATTCATCCACTTGGCAGTTGTCTTGCTCGCACCGACCGTGTGCGCCAGGAGCTGGCTGACGTCAGCAACAATGGCAGCGTCGTCGCCGGAGTACAACGGCGGTGTCGTCCCTCCTCCGACCGCGCATCAAGTTAGCCCGCATGGCGTCTTTCCTCCCGACTATGGTGCGTCGTCCGCTCTCTGCTCTGTTCCTTCCCCTCCTCCTCTGGTTTGATCGTCCTGCCGTGTCGCCCGCAGCACCGGCGGATCACCCTCTTTGGATAGCGTTGCGGGTATTTGCGGTGGATTTTTGTGTTTGTACAGCTTCCGGCGCTGCGAAGCTGGTTATTGAGGTGATCGTTGATTTCAGGCTAGGGTTTAGGCTGTGAAATTTGGGATTTCGCCAAGAAGCTAGGGTTCTTGTGTTTCATGTTCTTTGCGGCACAATGTACTGTTTTGGCAGTTAACATTGACCAACAGGGCACATGGGTGCCCAATTTGTTTTGGTTGTAGGGTTGACACTGACCAGCAGGGCGCATGTTTGTACTTCCAAAAATATGAAATTTCTAGTTGTAGTGCTGCTGTTTAGTAGATACTCAGCAGTTTAGTAGTGCCACTACATCATTAGAATGCTTTCTTTTTGTTTTATCTTGCTAGATCAGTTATCTAAATGTAACCAGTTAACTGAATGTAGTCGGTTAACTGAATTTAGTCAGTTAACTGAATTTAGTCTGCAAGATACTATTGTTGATTGTGGTTGGTTGAGTTTGGTTGAAGATTGTGCTTACCCTGTTCTTGCAAAAAGAATGCATCACAGAATTTACTCAGTGAACTTGTAGCATGCAGTTAACTGAATAAATTCAGTCAACTTGCTTCTTGGAGTTAACTTGCAGGTTACACAATTTTTTTGTATGAATTTATTAAGTTGAGTTGCAGTTACTTTACTCTTTAGTTACCTACTTAGAGGTTGTTTGAGGATGGTTTTGCTTACATTATGCACTTTCTTGCTCCAGTTTGTGATTCAGCAATGGGATAGATTGTGGACACCCCTTTCTTTACACTGGAACTTGAGCATGGTGGGCTTTTCTGTGGACCAAGAAATAACATGGAGTATTATAATCCTTCTGTGGAGGTGCTTGACTATGTTGATGCTGGCACATTCTCATATTCAGCTATTGAAGAGCACTTGCTATGGTTGGGATACCCTGTGGCTAAGCACATAATTTACTGGTGCATGCTTGACAAAACAATTTCAGATGGTATGTTGAGAATTAGAGGTGATGAGGATGTGCAGCACATGATCAGAGCTAGTAGTCAGCATAAGGTGCTTGCAATAATGGTTGACCATGCAAATTTCATCAGTAATTGCAGGGAAGATTTGGTATTGATAGTGCCAACAGTTCAGAGTTCTGTCATAATGGCCAGGTCAAATGTTGTTGCGGTCAGTGTAGCATCTTCTCACAACCTCATTTCAGTCAATGTTGAAGATCCCATTTCAGAGGTGGCAGCAGACAACTTGGTTGCTAATGGAACAAAAATAGAGACTTTGCTAACTGATGGTGCAACAACAGATAACTTGCTGACAGATGGTGGAGCAGCAGAGAATGTGTTGTATGATGGTGCAGAGGATGCAGTGCTCTCAGATTCAGAGTTCATTGATAGTGAGTATGACAGAGATGATGGAGATGATGATTTATATGAAGACAACATTGATTTTGATGTTGATGAAGAAGCTGAGCAAGTTGAGGAAGAGGTGGAGCCAGACTATGTACTTGAGGATGAAGATCTAAACCTCTCTGTTGAAGAGCAAGAGCAACTCAAATACAAGTTCAAAGCTTTCAATTCCAAGGTGGACATGAAATCCCCTATATTTAAATTAGGGATAGTATTTGCTGATGTGGTTGAGCTGAGGAAAGCTCTTACTGCTTATTCTATAAGGAGCAGAGTGCAAATCAAGAAGTTGAAGAATGATAAGATCATATTAGAGGTTGTTTGTCAGAGAGGTTGCCCACATATGCTTAAAGTTAGCAAGGAGAACAGGACTGGAGGATTTGTCATCAAGGCCTACTTTGGAGAACATGTCTGTCAGAAAAAGTGGAAGTTGAAGGATTTGACAGCCAAGTTTATGTGCCAGTTTTTCTTGGATGAGTTCAGAGATGACCAGAATATGTCACTTGCAACATTTTCAAGGAAAATTACTAAGGAATTCAATGTTACTCCTAACAGATGAAAGCTTGCTAGGGCTAGAAAGCAAGCACTTGATGAGATTCATGGTGATGAGGAAGAGCAATTCAGTAGGCTTTGAGACTATGGACAAGAATTGAGGACCAAAAACTCTGGGTCTACATTTCTGCTCACAACTTCACTGGTGAAAGGTACAAAATTTCCATTGGGCAGGAAATGTTTGAAAACATTGTACTGGTCATATGATGCATGTAAGAGAGGGTGGCTAAAGGGATGCAGGCCAATCATCTTCATTGATGGTTGTCACATGAAAACAAGGTTCAAAGGAGTGTTACTTAGTGCTATTGGTATTGATCCCAATGACTGCATATTCCCAATTGCAATGGGATGGGTGGAAGTTGAATGCACAAGTTCATGGGAGTGGTTTCTGACCACTCTGAGAGATGATCTCAACATCACTAACACTGCACCTTTCACAATCATGAGTGACAAACAGAAAGGTTTAATAAATGCAGTGCACAAAGTTTGGCCAGATTCAGAATACAGGTTTTGTGTCAGACATATTTACCAGAATTTTAATGAGAAGCACAAAGGAGAGGTACTGAAGCAAGACTTGTGGGCAATTGCAAGATCTCCAAACAAAATTAAGTGGAGAGAAAACTGTCAGAAAATGGATGACCACAGTGCAGCTGCTTTCCACTAGACTGAAAGACTAGATTGGAAAACTTGGTGCAAAGCATTCTTCACTGAATTCCCCAAATGTGACATCCTGCTCAACCATAACTCTGAGGTTTTTAATAGGTAGTTTGGTGGCCACTTTCAGTTGTTTTGATTTTAACATATAGCCCATCTGTACTGCTAATTATCATATCATACTAACCTGTTTTCTTCCTACCTGCATGCAGCTATATCCTTGAGGGCAGAGAGATGGCAGTGCTCAGCATGCTTGAGTACATTTTCTATAAGATGATGAACAAGATCGTTAGCAAACAAAGAGAGGCTACTGAAGAGTGGACAGGCCAGAGAATATGTCCCAAGATCAAGAAGAAGTTAGATAAGAACATAGAGTTTGCTGCTAACTGCCATGTAACAGAAGCTGGCGAGCAAATCTTCAGAGTTCAGTCTCGTAAAAATAGCTACACTGTGGACCTCTGCTTGCACACTTGTGATTGCAGGAGATGGCAGTTATCTGGAGTACCATGTAGCATGTTGCAGGGAGGAGAGAATTGACCCAGAGACACTGGTTCATGACTACTATACTGTTCAGACCTATCTCAAAGCTTATGGATACACTCTTCTCCCTCTTGTAGACCGTAAGGAGTGGGAGAAACAGAATGGTTATAAGGTGTATCCACCAGTGTTCACCAAGCAGTTGGGTAGACCCAAGAAAAACAGGAAGAAGTGAAGGAAATATGCCCTAGAGGCAATAATAAAGTTATTATTTATTTCCTTATATCATGATAACTGTTTATTATTCATGCTAGAATTGTATTAATCGGAAATATAATACATGTGTGAATACATAGACAAACATAGTGTCACTAGTATGCCTCTACTTGACTAGCTCGTTTATCAAAGATGGTTATGTTTCCTGGCCATGGACAAAAGAGTTGTCATTTGATTAACGGGATCACATCATTAGGAGAATGATGTGATTGACATGACCCATTCCGTTAGCCTAGCACTTGATCGTTTAGTATGTTGCTATTGCTTTCTTCATAACTTATACATGTTCCTGTAACTATGAGATTATGCAACTCCCGTTTACCGGAGGAACACTTTGTGTGCTACCAAACGTCACAACGTAACTGGGTGATTATAAAGGTGCTCTACAGGTGTCTCCAAAGGTACATGTTGAGTTGGCATAATTCGAGATTAGGTTTTGTCACTCCGATTGTCGGAGAGGTATCTCTGGGCCCTCTCGGTAATACACATCACTTAAGCCTTGCAAGCATTGTAACTAATGAGCTAGTTATGAAATGATGTATTACGGAACAAGTAAAGAGACTTTCCGGTAACGAGATTGAACTAGGTATTGGATAACGACGATCGAATCTCGGGCAAGTAACATACTGATGACAAAGGGAACAACGTATGTTGTTATGTGGTTTGACCGATAAAGATCTTCGTAGAATATGTAGGAACCAATATGGACATCCAGGTTCCGCTATTGGTTATTGACCGAGAATAGTTCTAGGTCATGTCTACATAGTTCTCGAACCCGTAGGGTCCGCACGCTTAAGGTTTCGATGACAATTATATTATGAGTTTATGAGTTTTGATGTACCGAAGGAGTTCATAGTCCCGGATGAGATTGGGGACATGACGAGGAGTCTCGAAATGGTCAAGACGTAAAGATCGATATATTGGACGACTATATTCGGACTTCGGAAAGGTTCCGAGTGATTCGGGTATTTATCGGAGTACCGGAGAGTTACGGGAATTCGCCGGGGAGAAGTTTTGGGCCTTTTTGGGCCATATGGGAAAGAGAGAGGGGCTGCCTAGGGCAGGCCGCGCCCCCCCCCCCCAAGGCCTTAGTCCGAATTGGACTAGGGGGAGGGGCCGCACCCCCTCCTTCCTTCCCTTCTCTCTTCCCTTTCCTTCTCTCCTACTCCTACTACATGGAAGGGTTCCTAGTTCTACTAGGAAAGGGGGAATTCTAGTTCTCCCGGTGGGAGTAGGACTCCCCTAGGGCGCGCCATAGAGAGGGCCGGCCCTCCCCCTCCTCCACTCCTTTATATACGGGGGCAGGGGGCACCCCATAGACACACAAGTTGATCTACGGATCGTTCCTTAGCTGTGTGCGGTGCCCCCCTCCACCATATTCCACCTCGGTCATATCGTCGCGGAGTTTAGGCAAAGCCCTGCGCCAGAAGAACATCATTATCATCACCACGCCGTCGTGCTGACGGAACTCATCCACGACGATTTGCTTGATTGGAGCCCGGGGAACGTCATCGAGCTGAACGTGTGCTGAACACGGAGGTGCCGTACGTTCGGTACTTGGATCGGTTGGATCGTGAAGACGTACGACTACATCAACCGCGTTGTCATAACGCTTCCGCTTACGGTCTACGAGGGTACATGGACAACACTCTCCCCTCTCGTTGCTATACCATCACCATGATCTTGCGTGTGCGTAGGAAAATTTTGAAATTACTACGTTACCCAACAGTGGCATCCGAGCCAGGTTTTATGCGTAGATGTCATATGCACGAGTAGAACACAAGTGAGTTGTGGGCGATACAAGTCATACTGCTTACCAACATGTCATACTTTGGCTCAGCGGTATTGTGAGATGAAGCGGCCCGGACCGACATTACGCATACGCTTACGCGAGACTGGTTTCACTGTTACGAGCACTCGTGCTTAAAGGTGGCTGGCGGGTGTCTGTCTCTCTCTCACTTTAGCTGAATCAAGTGTGGCTACGCCCGGTCCTTGCGAAGGTTAAAACAGCACTAACTTGACGAACTATCATTGTGGTTTTGATGCGTAGGTAAGAACGGTTCTTGCTAAGCCCGTAGCAGCCACGTAAAATTTGCAACAACAAAGTAGAGGACGTCTAACTTGTTTTTGCAGGGCATGTTGTGATGTGATGTGGTCAAGACGTGATGCTATATTTTATTGTATGAGATGATCATGTTTTGTAACCGAAGTTATCGGCAACTAGCAGGAGCCATATGGTTGTTGCTTTATTGTATGAAATGCAAACGCCCTGTAATTGCTTTACTTTATCACTAAGCGGTAGCGATAGTCGTAGAAGCAATAGATGGCGTAACGACAACGATGCTATGATGGAGATCAAGGTGTCGCGCCGGTGACGATGGTGATCACGACGGTGCTTCGAAGATGGAGATCACAAGCACAAGATGATGATGGCCATATCATATCACTTATATTATTGCATGTGATGTTTATCCTTTATGCATCTTATCTTGCTTTGATTGACGGTAGCATTTTAAGATGATCTCTCACTAAATTATCAAGAAGTGTTCTCCCTGAGTATGCACCGTTGCGAAAGTTCTTCGTGCTGAGACATCACGTGATGATCGGGTGTGATAGGCTCTACGTTCAAATACAACGGGTGCAAAACAGTTGCGCACGCGGAATACTCAGGTTAAACTTGACGAGCCTAGCATATAACAGATATGGCCTCGGAACACGGAGACCGAAAGGTCGAGCGTGAATCATATAGTAGATATGATCAACATATTGATGTTCACCGTTGAAACTACTCCATCTCACGTGATGATCGGACATGGTGTAGTTGATATGGATCACGTAATCACTTAGAGGATTAGAGGGATGTCTATCTAAGTGGGAGTTCTTAAGTAATATGATTAATTGAACTTTAATTTATCATGAACTTAGTCCTGGTAGTATTTTGCAAATTATGTTGTAGATCAATAGCTCGCGTTGTTGCTTCCCTATGTTTTTGCTTCCCTATGTTTTTATATGTGTTCCGAGAGAAAACTATGTTGAAAGATGTTAGTAGCAATGATGCGGATTCGATCCGTGATCTGAGGATTATCCTCGTTACTGCACAGAAGAATTATGTCCTTGATGCACAGCTAGGTGACAGATCCATTGCAGGAGCAGATGCAGACGTTATGAACATTTGGCTAGCTCAATATGATGACTACTTGATAGTTTAGTGCACCATGCTTAACGGCTTAGAATCGGGACTTCAAAAACGTTTTGAACGTCATGGACCATATGAGATGTTCCAGGAATTGAAGTTAATATTTCCAGCAAATACCCGAGTTGAGAGATATGAAGTCTCCAACAAGTTCTATGGCTAAAAGATGGAGGAGAATCGCTCAACTAGTGAGTATGTGCTCAGATTGTCTGGGTACTACAATCGCTTGAATCAAGTGGGAGTTAATCTTCCAGATAAGATAGTGATTGACAGAGTTCTCTAGTCACCATCACCAAGTTAGTAGAACTTTGTGATGAACTACAGTATGCAAGGGATGACGAAAACGATTCCCGAGCTCTTCCTGATGTTGAAATCGACGAAGGTAGAAATCAAGAAAGAGCATCAAGTGTTGATGGTTGACAAGATCACTAGTTTCAAGAAAAGGGCAAAGGGAAAGAAAGGGAAACTTCAAGTAGAATGACAAGCAAGTTGTCACTCCCGCGAAGAAGCCCAAAGCTGGACCAAAGCCTGAAACTGAATGATTATACTGCAAAGGAAATGGTCACTGGAAGTGGAAATGCCCTGAATATTTGGTGGATAAGAAGGATGGCAAAGTGAACAAGGGTATATTTGATATACAGGTTATTGATGTGTACCTTACTAGTGTTTATAGTAGCCCCTGAGTATTTGATACTTGTTCGGTTGCTAAATATTAGTAACTCGAAACAGGAGTTACAGAATAAACAGAGACTAGTTGAGGGTAAAGTGATGATGTGTGTTGGAAGTGGTTCCAAGATTGATATGATCATCATCGCACACTCCCTATACTTTCGGGATTAGTGTTAAACCTAAATAAATGTTATTTGGCGTTTGCGTTGAGCATGAATATGATTTGATCATGTTTATTGCGATATGGTTATTCATTTAAAGTCAAAGAATAATTGTTATTCTATTTACATGAATAAAACCTTCGATGGTCATACACCCAATGAAAATAGTTTGTTGGCTCTCGATCGTAGTAATACACATATTCATAATATTGATGCCAAAAGATGCAAAGTTGATAATGATAGTGCAACTTATTTGTGGCACTGCCGTTTGGGTCATATCGGTGTAAAGCGCATGAAGAAACTCCATAAAGATGGATTTTTGGAATCTCTTGGTTATGAATCATTTGATGCTTGCGAACCGTGCCTTTTGGACAAGATGACTAAAACTCCGTTCTCCGGAACAATGGAACGAGCTAGTGACTTATTGGAAATAATACATACCTATGTATGCGGTCCAATGAGTGTTGATGCTCGTGGCGGGTATCGTTATTTTCTGACCTTCACAAGATGAATTGAGCAGATATGAGTATATCTACTTAATGAAGCACAAGTCTGAAACATTTGAAAAGTTCAAAGAATTTCAGAGTGAAGTGGAGAATCATCATAAAAAGAAAATAAAGTTTCTGCAATTTGATCGCGGAGACAAATATTTGAGTTACGAGTTTGGTCTTCAATTAAAACAATGTGGAATAGTTTCACAAACTCATGCCACCTGGAACACCACTACTTAATGGTGTGTCCGAACATCATAACAGTACTTTATTGGATATAGTGCAATCTATGATGTCTCTTACCGATTTACCACTATCGTTTTGGGGTTATGCATTAGAGACAGTTGCATTCACTTTAAATAGGGCACCATCAAAATCCGTTGAGACGACGCCTTATGAACTGTGGTTTGGCAAGAAACCAAAGTTGTCGTTTCTTAAAGTTTGGGGCTGTGATGCTTATGTGAAGAAACTTCAACCAGATAAGCTTGAACCTAAATCGGAGAAATGTGTCTTCATAGGATACCCAAAAGAAACTATTGGGTACACCTTCTATCACAGATCTGAGGGCAAGATTTTCGTTGCTAAAATCGGATCCTTTCTAGAGAAGGAGTTTCTCTTGAAAGAAGTGAGTGGGAGGAAAGTAGAACTTGATGAGGTAACTGTACCTACTCCCTTATTGGAAGGTAGTTCATCACAAGAACCGGTTCCTGTGACAACTACACCCATTGGTGAAGAAACTAATGATATTGATCATGAAACTTCAGATCAAGTTTCTACTGAACCTCATAGGTCTTCTAGAGTAAGATCCGCACCAGAGTGGTACGGTAATCGTGTTCTAGAAGTCATGTTAATAGACCATGATGAACCTACGAACTATGAGGAAGCGATGATGAGCCCAGATTCCGCGAAATGGCTTAAGGCCATAAAATCTGAGATATGATCCATGTATGAGAACAAAGTATGGACTTTGATTGACTTGCTCGATGATCAGCAAGCCATGTCAAATAAATGGATCTTCAAGAGGAAGACGGACACTGATAGTAGTGTTACTATCTACTAAGCTCGACTTGTTGCGAAAGGTTTTCGACAAGTTCAAGGTGTTGAATACGATGAGATTTTCTCACTCGTATCGATGCTTAAGTCTGTCCAAATCATGTTAGTAATTGCCACATTTTATGAAATCTGGCAAATGGATGTCAAAACTGCATTCCTTTCCAGTCAAAAAAAACTGCATTCCTTAATGGATTTTTTAAAGAAGAGTTGTATATGATGCAACCAGAAGGTTTTGTTAATCCTAAAGGTGCTAACAAAATGTGCAAGCTCCAGCGATCCATCAATGGACTGGTGCAAGCATCTCGGAGTTGGAATATACGCTTTGATGAGTTGATCAAAGCATATGGTTTTATACAGACTTTTGGAAAGGCCTGTATTTACAAGAAAGTGAGTGGGAGCACTACAACCTTTCTAATAAGTATATGTGAATGACATATTATTAATTGGAAATGATGTAGAATTTTCTGGAAAGCATAAAGGAGTGTTTGAAAGGAGTTTTTCAAAGAAAGACCTCGGTGAAGCTGCATACACATTGAGCATCAAGATCTATATAGATAGATCAAGATGCTTGATAAGATTTTTTCAATGAGTACATACCTTGATAAGATTTTGAAATAGTTCAAAATGGAACAATCAAAGAAAGAGTTCTTGCATGTGCTGCAAGGTGTGAAATTGAGTAAGACTCAAAGCCCGACCATGGCAGAAGATAGAAAGAGAATGAAAAGTCATTCCCTATGCCTCAGTCATAGGTTCTATAAAGTATGCTATGCTGTGAACCAAACCTATTGTATACCTTGCTCTGTGTTTGGCAAAGGAATACAATTTTGATCTAATAGTAGATCACTGGACAGCGGTCAAAAATATCCTTAGTGAGGACTAAGGAGATGTTTCTCGATTATGGAGGTGATAAAAGAGTTCATCGTAAAGAGTAACATCAATGCAAGCTTTTTACACCGATCCAGATGACTCTAAGTCTCAATCTGGATACATATTGAAAGTGGGAGCAATTAGCTAGAGTAGCTCCATGGAAAGCATTGTAGACATAGAATATTTGCAAAATACATACGGCTCTGAATGTGACAGACCCGTTGACTAAACTTCTCTCACGAGCAAAACATGATCATACCTTAGTAATATTTGGGTGTTAATCACATAGCGATGTGAACTAGATTATTGACTCTAGTAAACCCTTTGGGTGTTGATCACATGACGATGTGAACTATGGGTATTAATCACATATAAATGTGAATATTGGTGTTGAATCACATGATGATGTGAACTAGATTATTGACTCTAGTGCAAGTGGGGGACTGAAGGAAATATGCCCTAGAGGCAATAATAAAGTTATTATTTATTTCCTTATATCATGATAAATGTTTATTATTCATGTTAGAATTGTATTAACCAGAAACATAATACATGTGTGAATACATAGACAAACATAGTGTCACTAGTATGCCTCTACTTGACTAGCTCGTTTATCAAAGATGGTTATGTTTCCTGGCCATGGACAAAAGAGTTGTCATTTGATTAACGGGATCACATCATTAGGAGAATGATGTGATTGACATGACCCATTCCGTTAGCCTAGCACTTGATCGTTTAGTATGTTGCTATTGCTTTCTTCATAACTTATACATGTTCCTGTAACTATGAGATTATGCAACTCCCGTTTATCGAAGGAACACTTTGTGTGCTACCAAACGTCATAACGTAACTGGGTGATTATAAAGGTGCTCTACAGGTGTCTCCAAAGGTACATGTTGAGTTGGCATAATTCGAGATTAGGTTTTGTCACTCCGATTGTCGGAGAGGTATCTCTGGGCCCTCTCGGTAGTACACATCACTTAAGCCTTGCAAGCATTGTAACTAATGAGCTAGTTATGAAATGATGTATTACGGAACAAGTAAAGAGACTTGCCGGTAACGAGATTGAACTAGGTATTGGATACCGGCGATCGAATCTCGGGAAAGTAACATACCGATGACAAAGGGGACAACGTATGTTGTTATGCGGTTTGACCGATAAAGATCTTCGTAGAATATGTAGGAACCAATATGGACATCCAGGTTCCTCTATTGGTTATTGACCGAGAATAGTTCTAGGTCATGTCTACATAGTTCTCGAACCCGTAGGGTCCGCAC
Source organism: Triticum aestivum (assembly GCF_018294505.1). NCBI lineage: Eukaryota > Viridiplantae > Streptophyta > Magnoliopsida > Poales > Poaceae > Triticum > Triticum aestivum. The sequence goes on from NC_057807.1 coordinate 561,249,737, forward strand.
GCTTAAGGTTTCGATGACAGTTATATTATGAGTTTATGAGTTTTGATGTACCGAAGGAGTTCGGAGTCCCGGATGAGATCGGGGACATGACGAGGAGTCTCGAAATGGTCAAGACGTAAAGATCGATATATTGGACGACTATATTCGGACTTCGGAAAGGTTCCGAGTGATTCGGGTATTTATCGGAGTACCGGAGAGTTACGGGAATTCGCCGGGGAGAAGTTTTGGGCCTTTTTGGGCCATATGGGAAAGAGAGAGGGGCTGCCTAGGGCAGGCCGCGCCCCCCCCCCCAAGGCCTTAGTCCGAATTGGACTAGGGGGAGGGGCTGCACCCCCTCCTTCCTTCCCTTCTCTCTTCCCTTTCCTTCTCTCCTACTCCTACTACATGGAAGGGTTCCTAGTTCTACTAGGAAAGGGGGAATCCTACTCCCGGTGGGAGTATGACTCCCCTAGGGCGCGCCATAGAGAGGGCCGGCCCTCCCCCTCCTGC